>NC_046158.1:45116931-45480681 GCF_011064425.1 Rattus rattus | reverse complement strand
ATGGAATCTTGGGTGTCTATTTACATGTTTGTCATAGGGGCACTATGTAGCATAAAAAAGGTTAAGAAATAGTTCTTTAAGACACATGATTTTCCGATTTTTTTTTTTTTTTTGCTCCTTTCCAAGATTAGGGCTCTATGCATATTTTGCACATACATATAAAGCAATTCATAGGTGTGCATACATGGTTATCATAGTGTGAAATTTTAGACATGAAAAGTGGTTTGGCTGAATGGGATAGAGGCCAGAGCAGGAGACAGAGACTGCATTCAGCTGTGCAGCTGGGGGACCAATGAGGCATGAGAGTGCGAGACTTTCCCAGCCATGGAGCTCTTGGGGTTTGAGGCTAGATGGTGGGAGGGTGGCTTCCCTTGTCCTGTTACAGCTTTTCCCGGGTCACCTGACACCATCGTTATTAAAGGATGGGAAGTCCTACGGTATTTAGTATTTTGGGGGTGATGAGATATCACATGTTTCCTAGCAAGGGGTTATGTGATTACGGAACTCCATTTATTCTTTGTATCCCCATCACGACCAGCTTCTATGGGGGTTGCGCAAAGGCCAACGTGCAAAGAAAATAGCTCAAACGAGCAACCCTTTTCAGTGCTGGGGCTTTCTTTGCATCCCAACACTGAGTAGAGCATGGATGGTAAATGTGTGACTGTGGAGATTTGCTGAAGATTTTCATCTTCCCAGGGAGCAGATTAGCTCTAGTGTTCTAACGAGGTTTATGAATTCAGGGCAAATGTTTGTGTTTGGCAAAACCTGTACAAAGCTCCTCCCCACAGCAAAGCAGAATCTTTTTGCTTTAAACATCCTGGGACGCCAAGGCAACGCACTGAAGTGACAAATTCATCACCAGAATGAGAGACCATGGCGTGGTGGAGGAACTGAAGCTTCCCGAATCAACTAACTTATAGGCAAGGAGACTCAAGTCTTCCAAGAATTAGGTACACTGATAGTTCACGGTCAATCTTTATTTTGGTAAACTGTTATATTAAGATGATGTTGCCATCACGGATAACCATCTTTAAAATGACTGCAATCATTTTAGCATTTAGCATAGTGCATGATACACGCGGCATCATGTAGCACCTTTTAAACTAAAGATCTCTAAACACTTATTAGCAAATGTGATTTGCTCTCACAGTACCTGTGAGGTAGATTTTTCTTTTTAGCTGTTTCACAAGTGAGCAGACAGAAGCACATCAAAAATGAGACCCCTGCTCATGTGATCCACATACATTTGTGGCATCAATGGGATCTGAACTCGGTTTCCCTATTCTTCCTTCCCACAGATCTCAGCCACAGAATCTCCAGAACATCAAAAAGATTTTTTTTTTTTTGCTGCTAAACATAGATGAACATTTTCGACGTTGAGAGCATTTCTTCTATTGGTAGCTGGGGCACGTCTTTTAATAATACTGGTAACTCGTTAAAGATTTTCTCACGTGCTTTGCAAACGTGTGAGAGAGGGCCTTGTACACTACTGTCAACCTTATGCTCATTAGAATGGATACCTGAATTGGCATTTCATCAGTTGTTATGTATTATTTCTGGGCTTCCTACCAACCTGTTTTCTATACATGGAGACACAGACCTGCCTGATCCAAAACCATACCATGCACTTAAAGGCAGTATATGGAAGGATGCAGATGAGAGGTCCACATTTGGCCGTCTCCTTGGTGGCACCATGTAATATTTGTTATGGGGGGGTTATTTGTTTACTTAAAGTAGCATTTTATGTACAACCCACCTGCTGACCAGATTCAATCCTTGTAAGTCCATGCCGAGGTGTTTTCTATCCACACAGGATAATTGATTCTCAAGTTTACATCCCCATCTATTTCATCCCGCCTCCCTACCCCAGGGAAAAAAATCAGTTATTGGTAGGATCTCAAATTCTGCACACATTCCACGGCGACTTATGTGGGAATGCCACGTGACAGCAACGCAAAGCATTGATTATCTCATCTAGTGTGTGTTCCTGACTGCGTATCTTTCCCGACTTGTTTTGATTTCTAAGAAAGAATCACTATTTACGTTTGCAGAGGTGGTATGAAATCATTACTGTGAGTTTCTATCTCCTGGCCCAGATCTTTTTCTCAGATGCACGGTGCGCTAATCGGGCAGTTATTCAGGGTCACTCTTTCTTAGGACCTAAGAATGAAACCTGGCCCTTCGAACTCACTCACCGTTTCTATGGTCGAGCCCAATTCTTGCAAAGTACTGATCCGATTAAAGACTAGGAACAGGAAGCAAAACCTTTACAAAACCCCTTACCAGTTCGTGTTCCCTTGGTGACACCTGTCAATACCAACGTCTTAGTCCCCATTTCTTAGAAAAGAAAGTTATTTACAATGATAAAAGTACTAACATCTGAGATGCTTTTTGCTTGACATGTCATTCCAGATCCTGTGCATTTCCTCTGGAGAGATCTGATGGACGGTGATGACGCGGCGGTACCTACACAAACTGTAGGCCATTTTCCAGTGATTGAAGCCACTATTCTGGAAAGGATGTATGCCCAGCTTTCGAAGACACAGTCCCACATACACATCTTCAAGATGAAGCAGCCTGGTGTGGAGTGAGGTCTTGTAAATGAGTTCTGCCACATCAGCGGAAAAGATATAGCCAGTCCCCGAACAGAACGGTGGGTAGTTGCTGTCAGGGTACAAATCCCTAGGCATATACCACTTACTGCGGACATCCCTGATTGGCCCGCCATTGATGACGTAACCAGTGAAATATCTTCTTCTCGGCTTGGTAGAGGGTTTCAGGAGTTTATAAATAAGGTTGTCCATGTTCACAAAAATGTCACTGTCTGTTTTCATGACGTACTTGGCTTTTGAGCAGAAGGTGGCAACCCATCTCATCCCCATTAAGGTTTTGAGGGTGAGGTTGTGGTAGGAGTCAATGAAGTCCTCCACGATGATGTCATGGAAGATCTGGCTCTCTTGCTCCACCATCTGGTTGAGAACAGGATCAGCATTTTTGCCCAGGAGGAAAAGCGTGGCTATCTTGATCCCTTTGAAGTTGTTCTCATCCCCCCAAGTCTCCCGGATTGCCTGGCGGGCATCAAATTCCTTGTGTGTGGTGCTAATGAGGATCACAAGAAAAGGAATGTTTTTCTCACATTTGTTGGGCTCATTTATAAGAAACTCAAAAGAATGTGGGTTTATAGGTCGAGTTCTTATGTTGCCAAACGTGAAGTTTTTCCTGGCAACTGTTAGGTGACTGAATGGCTTTGAGCCTGTGTATGATGAAGTAGGTCTTGTTATGCTCAAGTACCAGAGAGCGCTGGCCCAGCACACAACGGTCAACACATATAGGCAGGAGACCTTTGACGCCATTTTCTTCAGAACGCGTCTAATCCAAATACTGAAGAACACGTCTTTTGGGCACTAGTTTCTTGCCCTCTCGCGAAGGCAGCATATTACTCGGCAATCTAAAAACTCTGCTGGAGAGGAATTGCTTGGTGGGTGTCCATGGGCCTTATTTGTGCTGTGGCATCATGGAATTCACTTTTCTTTCTTCCAAACCCGATGGAAGCTCCAAGCCTCAGAAATCTTCCTCAGAACTCTGCAAAATCAATAAAATACAGTTTTATTCATGCTTACTTAGCCATTTCCATATTCTTGAATAAACACAATAAGTTTGTAAGAATTACCAGCAATGACTAAAGTAAACACGGCCATTCATCTTCATAAGCCCCAAGAAGCCCCGGAAATAACCTCCTAGCTTCTCTTCTCTCGTGAACAGAAAACTGTTTATGCGTATTGATATTCAATACATGAATACATTGGCCATGAGCACTAGGTGAGTCAGGAGTAAAGCTAACATCAGTAATTTTCCAAAAAGGGTCTCCTTCTCCAGAAAAGACTGTCTTTGCACTTAGTCACATTTTTTTGCTCTCAAATCCTTCAGATGAACTCACATACAGTTCAGATACCTTTCACTTTCCCAACTTTGAGCTTTTAATCATTTGATTTTGGTAAAAAATTAACCTTTAATGTTGCTTCCTTTCCTTCGGTTCTCCATTTGAGAATGTGTTGATAACTGCATCCTCACAAACTTTTGCTAATACCTTGCTTTCTTGGCTCAGTCTGAGGAAGAATTGCTGCCTGTTCCTGCTCTGGCAGTAGGCACAGCTCTTACCATGCAATTCTGCTTTCTCCAAGGCTTCGGAAAACATACTCACTCATTTTCATGGCTGGGAATAAAGTTCCTTCCAAAGACACTACTTACTGGCCCTAGAAATGTAAGACATAACTGGAGAAAGGTGGTCCCCAAACCATTCCTTTGAGAATACACATTTTTCCAGTCCCTTCCTCATGGCCTTCGTCCTTTCTTCTATGTAGTAAATGGCTCCCAGTTCTGTATTCTCCCGTGACCGTCCTCATCTTTCCTACTGTTCAGTATCGACTTAGACACTTGGAGGACACTGAGCCAGACCCCTCCCTTATAGTCAACAGCCAAGAAAACAAAAGTTGGAATTTTAAGACTCTAACAATTGGTCAGAAGAATGGTACTGGAATCATTTCTCTCACTATGGGAGGAGACTTGCCTGGATCTCATTAGCAGATGACTGTCTAAGTCTAGAGCTAAGAATTCTAAGCCTTGCGTAATACTGCACTGCAGAGGCTTTCTGATAAGAACAAAGACATATCGTTGCCTGCTTTTGTAAGAGCCAATCCAAGTGTTCTGCCCAGTCCTTGAATGTCTGTGACAAAGTTCCTCTTGTAGAGCGGAACACTCTAAAGTCTGTAGAAATGGTATAAACCCTTCCTGAAATGTAGACTGATACTATGGTCCCTCTGACCACCATCCACTACCTTTCTTCAGACGGTGCTTGGTTTTGTGCAAACAAATTCTACGCCTGCTTGCTACTAGGCTCATATGTCTTGTCTGAATTCTTTCAACTATGGTCTCAGGGACCAAGAGGTGCAGACAGAGAAATAAGCCAAGAAAGGTGACACCAAAACTCTGACGCTATCAATCAAAAGAGAAATGCTTCTTCTTTGTATGTTGTTCTCTGACGTACATTGGTTACAGTTACATGAAATTAACCAAAACATGGAAACTACCAGCTAACCATCTTGGTTATACTGATTTCAGAGTTGTTCTACATTACATGGAATTTCCTGTTATCAATGTCCCTATATATTTTTGAGGAAATTAGACTGGACTTTTTTTATTTTTTCATTTATTCATTCATTAATTTGTCTTGCTGACTGACACATCTATATGCATTGGATGAGTATAATCAAAGGGACAGCTGAGCTTAAAGTTCACAAATTCAATGAAGATGTTACAAAAGACAAACTGGTATTCAAATTAAGTTGTTCTTTGAAACACTAATCCTTTCTAAAACTGGCATTGTTTTCTAGAGCTTAAAAAACACTATCCCAGCCAAAAATATGTGTCAAATTATAGAGTTCATTCATGTAAAAAATTATTTCTCCCTTCCTAGTTAGAGCAGAATTCAATAGCTATGGAAGGGAAAGGCAGTAATACTAATTTCAACAAAGTCTCCTTCAGAGATAACTATGTGCTTGGGCTGGTTAGTCTTTGGCAACTTAAAACCCATACTCTTGTATAGTCTTAGAGCTAACCATGAGACCAGCAATAATCCACTTCCATTATTGAATTTTGGTGATTGGACTGAATAGTACAGTGGTTCATACCACATAACTTTTGCATAGTTGAGTCTCCATCCAGTAAGAACTCTGTAATATATAATACAGTATTTCTAGCCTTCTAGAGAACATTTCTGCTTTAAGGGGCACTAGAAGCTGATAACGAGAAGGTCAGGGATGAATGGCTTCAAGCGAATGAGGAAGTTTGATACTTTAGGGCAAGAGCTTCTCAACTTGTGGATCTCGACAACGGGGGCGGCATATCAGATATTCTGCATATCAGATACTTACATTATGACCCATAACAGTAGAAAGATTACAGTTATAAAGTAGCAATGAGAGAACTATATGGTTGGGGATCACCACAACATAAGGAACCATACTAAAGGGTCATTGCAGCATTAGGAAGGCTGAGAACTGCTGCTTTAAAGTTAAGAGAAGGAATTGAGGAAAGACTAGTGGTAGAGAATGTGGGAAGGGACTTTGAGTTTGGGATATACAAATACTGACTTCATTTTAATTACAATGACTGGTGAATGAGAATGGTGATGGTTATTGGAAACCAAACCTGACCATGATCTCATCTTGTATATCCCATTCTTTAAGAATATCTCCATTGTCCCTCTATCCTTATTCCTTGTATAGTTTCCTACTAAATTGTGAGCCAACTCTTACTAAGATCTCAAGGGACTCAGAAGCATATTGGTAAGGAAGCAGGTCATCTTCAGGGGAAATTAATCAAACGATTAATGGAGGATTTCTTTAGTTATTTGATCTCCTTTTTTACTGTCCCTTTCCTGTCCCTACAGAGTCAAATTACTATCCCCCATTTCACAGCTGTCTTCATTCAAAATTCACCCATTCATTTGTGAATTCACTAACTGTGAATCTACCTATTAATCAAATACTTGTAACACTTTTCTTTTTTGCTGCAGAGTATTGAGAAAAGAGAGCTATATAATTCAAATCCTTGCCCTGAGAAATCCTGGGCTAATAGGTTAGATTTCAAACAAATAATTAAAATAATTTCAACATGAACTTTTGAAGTATATAGGAGTGGACTGGGAAAAGAGTATTTGGGGAAAAGGTACAGTATAATAGACCAGGCACAGAAAACTCCCAGGGGCCACCATTCACACATGCTACATACAGGGCGGGCCCCATTCCCTTCCCATCCTAGGATGAGGCAGTGGAGGAACATAGAATGGAGACTGTAAATCAGTAAAAGTGAGCTAAGTTGAGGCTTCAAACACAACTAGGAATCAGCCAAATAATGGCCATACAGACAAAATAAATAGCACATTCGAATAATATGATGTGTACCAGAGACTAACTGGTGGGGTAAAGAGAGAGACCAAGGTAAGGAGGAAAGTGGTGCTATAGAGAGATGTGGTGGTCCTATAGTAAGCAGCATCTGAAAACCGTTCTGAGCTGAAAAGCCAGTTACTTATTTGTGTATTTTTTGAATATGAGGGAGGAATTACCTTCCCCAAATCCCATCTACAGATCTCTGGAGCAATCCCTCCATACATAATAAGGATTTCTTTCTCTTACAGATCTATGTCCTAAAGGAGTAAGAATTCATTTTCTGACATGTTCAGTGAGATTTTGTCTGCACAAAAGGATTGTGAAAATACAGATAGATGGAGAGTTTAGAATTACGAGAGAGGTAAATGAGCATGTGAAGAAAGTTTGCATGCCTACAGATACTCTCCTCGAAAGAAACACTCTCCCCTATTTAGCTAACGCACGTGGTAAATCCTAGCATTATTATTGTTAGTTCTCATTTTAGTGGTTCCAAATTACTATCGTTTTGAGTTTTGAGACAAGGTTTTGTTGCATAGCCTAGGCTGACCTTGAACTGAGTGCTGGGACCACAGAAATGCATCTCCACACCCAGCTCATTATCTCTCACTTTAAAATGCATATCCCAAGGGGATGGAGAGATGGTTCAAAGATCATGAACACTGGCTGCTCTTCCAGAGGACCCAGTTTGAGTCCTAGGACCCACATGAAAACTCACAACCATCTATAACTATAGGTCCATAAGATATAGTCACCAGAAGGCAAAAAAAAAAAAAAATGCATATAAAATGGGTAAAAATAAAATAAAATAGTAAAATAAAATAAACTACACACACCAGCCCAGGCGTTGTGCGATGTGTGGTACTCTGCTTTATAGAGCACCATTCCTTACAGTGTCTCAAGAAAGACATGTCCTCCTCACCTTACGGGTGAGATAAGGGAAGCTCGGATATGTTAAACGTCTAGTTCAAGATCGCATCTAGTAAGTGACCAGAAAAGTGACCATTCTCCAACTTCTTAAGGCCTCTTGAGAGATAATAGGCTCTGTGGTGGATGGAAAAGCCACCCTAGTCTATGTTGGTACATCTTGGCTTGCAGTACTCTTTGTGGTCCCTCAGAGTTTTGTTGCAAGTAAACTAAACTGGAATGTGAAGTACAACCAATCGGGAATTATCTGGAAAAAGTCTGGGCCTCGTAGGCAAAGCAAACAGCATACATGACGGGCATAAAATGAGAGAAAACACCCGAACACCAGGCTACTACATGGGTCATCCTAGTGCGCATGCGCTGCACCAAGCCAATGCTGTGGGGGCGTTCGCATTAGTGGAACATTCTCATTAGCATTTAACTGTGGTGGTAGTGGTGTGGGAGTTGAGGGGATGAGGGAACGCCAATATTTGAAGGGGTTTGAAGCATTTCTCAGTGCATTTCTCTGAAGTCCTGAAGCCCACGTACATATGGAGTGAATCGCTGTTTTTACTGACCTTCATTTTCATTAGGCATGAGAACAAATATTGGCACAGCATCATACCTCAATCAACACTAAATGCAAAGTAGCATTTATCCCATTAGAAACATAATCAGAACCATGAGAAATATGAAAGAGAGTCTGGGTAGAATA
This sequence comes from Rattus rattus, assembly GCF_011064425.1. NCBI lineage: Eukaryota > Metazoa > Chordata > Mammalia > Rodentia > Muridae > Rattus > Rattus rattus. The sequence continues at coordinate 45,472,116 of NC_046158.1, read as the reverse complement.
CCAAGAGTGGTCAACAGTAATGTGTACTTAGAGCTAAGGGAGCCACGCAAAGATATACCTCTGGGCCAAGAAATGGTCAGGGAGTAGTGTGACTAAAGATGAGACTGAGTCATGTGATACACAGAACTCTAAAGATTAAAATCATGGATCCCTGCTGAAGTGGTTGGCAATGCTCAAACATGTTCTCATTTACTCTTTGTGTAATGCTATGTTGTAATTTGGATTCAAAGTCTTTGTTTCAGGGGCCTTAAATATAAAATGAGAGCAAAATATAAGTGTGTTTACATCTGTGTGTGTCAGAGGTCTTCACAAACATTTCTAGCTCATTCGTTTCTTTCTGAGGGAAGCATTCAGCTAAAATTTTGCAGACAGGAAGATTTCGATAGCTTAGCAGTTCATGGCTTGTGACCATGAGCATGGAGATTGATTGGTTCTTTTAAGTACCTAGAGTTTATCTCAGCGTTTTGGTTTGTCCTTCTGAGTTTGTGAGATGCCAATAAAGATGTCTGAGAAACATTTTTCCTCTTTTTTTTGCGTGTCCTCAAAAACTCAAAGCCAGAGACCAAATAAAAGTCAAAAGGAGTCACCTACTACTGTGTTAGGTAGCTGGCCACCTTGAAGGGTATTAGGGCTACACTGCTCCCACCTACACCATAGTTGTAGAGACAACGAACAGAACTGTAGGATGCTGCTGGTCAGAGGAATGTGATCTGAATCATATCCAAGGTGGAGACATTAAGTCCCAGAACCGCTTGGTTAGTAATTGATAACTAACTGAACCTAGTTCTAGAAGTCCCAAATCTTGTACAATTCTTACAGAATTCTGTACAGAATTCTTCATGTACCATTGCCTTCTCCAGAAAGTCAACCCCAATGGGGCCATCGGTCATCTGGGAGAAGCTACCTATTCTGGAGCCTTTAGAAACAGCACAGTGCCTACCTGCATGTGCACTGGCACCGTGGCGTTTCTACTCTTCAGAGTCATTATCCACTTTCATCCCTGGTTAAGCATGCTTTCCTTGACTCGCAGTAAACTATATCTTCTTAACTACAAAAATATGTCAAAAGGAAAACCACGGCCAGCTGGGGAGCTGAGGTGGCAGAGTCTTCTGGTGACCCGGGCAGCATTCTTTAGAGTCCTGTTCAACGGGCAAGTTAATGTATCAGTAAAACAGAAAGTTGCCCGCATAACATCTGTCATACCTTTTAGCAGTTTTACCACAACTTTAAGACACTGAAGACACATTAACTTGTCATCCGTTAAATACAAATCCCTCCAATAGGAACATTCAGCTAGAACATTTGAAAGATGTTCCCTCCAGGGACTTCACTGTACTGCAGATGAGCTCAGTCACAGAGCTCTCCAGTAAATAACCACCTTCACCTTTCAGGGAGTTAATGGGGCAGGATTTTCAATTTAAGAAGCACACGTTTCTCTTGGAAACGGAATGGTGGGTTGCCTGCTACTTTGAATGATTTAATTTTAAGACCCCCTGAACTTGTTAAAAAGCAGTCCTTTGTTTGACCAGAGGGAATTCTAGCAGGGAGTGGTCATTGTCTCGAGTGGACCCTGCAAGGTCCATGGTTCCATGTTCATCATGGGGCAGGCAGGACTAATTTTTTTTTTGTTCATCTTAGCCGGGATAAAGAATGCCCAAAGAGTTTCTATATATGTCTTTTCAGGTGTTGAAGGTACTAGAAGTTTTAAAGATTGAAAATAGTCGTTCATCAAGGCAGGTGGACATCAACTAATCTAAGACTCTGACCTACAGGATCCTCTTAGCTCTTTCCCATTGACCCTCTCAGTCCTCCAGGATAGGCCATGTCTACACCTTTGGGACAGCTGTCATTCTGCAGAAATACTCTCTCCCTTGGATCCCAGTAACCACACTGGACTGGAGTGTAGGTAAATGTTCTTTCACCAGCCTGCTACTCCTCTGTTCCAATCTCTGTAGACTTAGCTCTGCTTGTACAGGTGCTTTCTCTCACCCCTCCTCCATTCCCTGGAGACTTTACCTCTTGGTACCAACCCAGGTCCCCTTAGCCCTGTCTTTCCATCCTTAATCTTTGCCCTCTGGTAGCTTGCCTGTAGTCCCTCCTTCTTACCCTGCCTCTACTCCCTGAGGAATCTGCCACTTGCTGCAGACCTAGGGTACCATTACCTCTTTCTGGAAGACTCTTCAGGCTTCCCTTCTAGCCCAGCTCTATTCCACTGAGATATCTTCAAACCTGCAGAAATTCATTCTACCAGGAACCCCCAGTGCTGCAATAGGTCAACTTGTAGGTAGATGATTTTTATGCACTCTTGTCCTCCATTCAGGTCTCTCTAGAATCACTCTTAGTCATGTGGCAGCTTACCTGAAGGAGCCCTTCTTCTCATTCTACTTCCACTACCTAAGGACTCCTAGCTCTTTCCTGCTGCCCCTAGAAGCTTTTCCTCCAAACCCATCTTCATTTCTTTGTATCAACCAATGACACAAAAGTACCCTCTACCAGTTACTCCATAGCCATCACACTTGCCTAGAATCCAGAGCAGACAAGAGTAACCAAAGAATGGAAATTGCCCAGAAATGAATGACCAAGACAATATATGCCACCCAGAAATTAGTAACTATATTGCAATAGGCACTGAGAAATGTGATTTAGCTGAAGCACAAGAAAAATGAATTCAAAATAGCAGCTTACAAGTATGTTAAAGGATCTTGAAGAGGGTATGAAAAAAATGTCTTAATGAAGAGCATGAAAACAGATATTTGAGTGAAATAATGACATTTTAAGACACAAACATAAAAATAGAATCCCCAATGATAATTCAAATGGAAATAAAACTGGAAATGAGAACCTTAGGATGTGAGATAAAAACTGTAGGATGATGTCATTATGCAGGTGAAGGCAGGTACAAGATAGCACGAGGCCTGTCATTGGACAAGAAGGAAGGATGGGTAGGAGAAAAGTTTAGAGAGGAGGAGGAGATTGGAGCGAGAGAAGCAGCCAGGAGAACATAGAGGCGGATGTTAAGATTCTTCTTTGCACATTTACCGGTTGTTATGAATATTCTTAAGGGGTGGATGTGTACAGGGCTTTGTATGTCTAGGTGGGCAATTATATCTTATTAATTGGATCAGATATTGTGTTGTGTGTTCTTTCATGTGGTAATTTAATTGAATTCAAGATGGCTGGAGACATGCGTATGTCTGGCATGGAAACCTGCCTTGGGAACTGGATGGGTAGAGAGATTGTTGCCAGGCTCAGAGAGAAGCCATCAGCAGTGTGATACGGGATAGAGCAAAGCAGGTTAGAGGTTTTGCTGACTGAAATGAAGATATCTACCAGATATCTTGGGGCACTATGGTAGCCAGATCTAGTGCAGGCTAAAAGACAGCATTATTTTTTATAATTTCATAGCAACAAAAACGCTCAGAGGTAAGCTTAGCTAACAAAGTGTAAAGACATGACACAAAAAATTCTGGTTCTGCCCAGTGAACTAGACTGTTGGGGAGAGGGAAGCAAGGGGGGGAGGGTTGGGAGGGGAACACCCATAAGGAAGGGGAGGGGGGAGGGGGATGTTTGCCCGGAAACCGGGAAAGGGAATAACAATCGAAATGTATATAAGAAATACTCAAGTTAATAATAATAAAAAAAAAAAAAAAAAAAAAAGAAAAATTCTGGTTCTGAAGACAAGGTAGAAGGAATGGATACCCTAGTCAAAGAAAATGTTAAATCTAGACACTTCTAGGCACATCCAGGAAATGTGGGACATTGTTGAAAGACCAAACTTATGGATGATAGGAATAGAGGAATGAGAAGAACCCCAGGTCACAAAAATACAAGATTATTTTTTAACAAAATCATAGCAGAAAAATTCCCCAACCTAAAGTAGAAGGTGCCTATAACGGTACAAGAAGCATACAGATGAGGAAACAGACAAGACCAGAAAATAAAATCCAGGAGACACATAGTACAAAGCAAGGATATTAGTTGCTGCCAGAAGAAAAGAGCAAATTACCCATAAGGGCAGGCCCATTAGAATAACTCTGAACTTCAGTGGAGTCTCTGAAAACCAGTAGGGTATGGGTGGATGTTTTACAATCATGACAAGCCACAGCTATTCCACAAACTCTAGGAGACCACATATACCTATTATTCAGACTATTATGCTCAGCAAAACTCTACCATCTACAGATAAATAAAAGATAAATAATCACAAATAAATAAAATTAAAAAATAAATAATAATTATTAAAACAATATATCATTAATTAATTAATATTATCAATATAATATTATTTTAATAATTACTAAATAATAGTTATTAAATAATAAATAATTATTAAATAAATAATTACAAATAAATAAATTATTATAAATAATTTACAGATAAATAATAAATAAATAAAAGCATTCCACAATAAAACCAAATTTTAGCAATATTTATCTACCAACCCAGATCTACAAAGGGCACTAAAATGAAAACCTCAGTCTGAAGAGGTTCATAACACCCCAGAAGACACAAGAATAAACAATCTCAGAACAGAAAGTCAAAAGGGTAAAACCCACACCACCACAACAAGGCAACAGACACAAATAAACACTGCCCATTGATAGCTCTTAAGAGTAATGACATCGATTACCCAATAAAAAGATACAGACTGACAGACTGGATTTGAAAACAGGATCCATCTTCTTACTGAATCCAAGAAACCTGCCCCGCATAATCAAGCATAGACATTATTTTAGGGTGAGGGGACGACAAATGGCATCCCAAGTAAGTAGACGCAAGAAGAAAGCAGCTGTAACTATTACTCTCCAAACCAAAGCTAGTCAGAAGAGCTAAGGGTAGATACTAAATGATCATTAAAGGAAAGACCCACCAAGAAAATACTAGTTCTAAACAATGACGCACCAAACACAAGGGTTTCCAAGTTCATGAACAAAATGCTAACAAAGATAAAACTACATATTGACTCTTAAACAGGGGTAGTGAGCGACTTTAATACTTCACTTTCATAATACCATCTAGACAAAATTATACAAAGATGTGCTGGAGTTAAATGGCATGGGAAGTCAAATGGACATAACAGGCATCTACTAAATATTACATCCAAACACTGAAGATTATATTTTCTTCTCAGCAGCTCACAGACTTTCTGTGAAATTGATCACTAACCGGAACACAGAAAGTCTTAACGGATTTAAGAACATTGAAATAATATCCTGCACTGTGTCTGACTGTCATGGGGTCAAGCTAGAGGGATATCAACGACAACCAAAATAGCAGAAAATACACAAGCTCGTAGGAACTAAATGACTTAGTACTGAACATAAAATAAGCCAAGACAAAAATAAAGAAGGAAATTAAAAACACTTTAGAACTAAATGAAGTTTAAAACACAGCATACCCAAACTTATGGGACACAGTGAAGGAAGTTCTAAGAAGCAAGTTCATAGTACTAAGTCAAGCTCATAGTACTAAGTGCCTTCACAATAAACAAATCAACCAACAAACAAAGATAAAGACATAAAATAGAGATCTCATTAATAATTTATTGACACATCTGAAATTCCTAAAACAAAAAGAAATAATTCCTCTAAAGAAGTAAAAGAAATAAACATCAAGAAAGAAACTCAGGGTTAAAAATCAAGGAAACAGAAACATACACACACACACACACACACACACACACACACACACACACACCTACACACACACACACATATAATCAAGGAAATGAAAAGTTGTTTTATTTTTTGAGATATGTATGTATTTTCAGCAAGACTGGCAAGCTCTTAGCCAAATTAACTAAAATTTTATAATTTTATAAATTATAAAATTAGAGATGAAGAGGGAGGCATTACAACAGACACTGAAGAAATTCATAGAATCACAAGGAGGAATCTATTTCAGAAGTTTGCTGTGGATATGTCAGCATCATTTCTGCTTTCATCCGCATGTGGTGTTGTCCTGTACATGTATCTCTGAGTCTCATATTCCCTTCTACAGGGACACAGCCATATTGGATTAGGGCCACCATAATGACCTTCTGTTACCTAAATCAAGACCATGAAAACTGTTCCAAATAAAGCTGCATTCCGAGGTATGGGCACCTAAGAGTAAATGTGTCTTCCTGAGGGGCTCAGTTTAGTGTATTTTTCCACTCTCTTGGGTAGCAGCAAGAAGAGATGCTCTGACACACATACCTCCCTCCTGCACATTTAATTTTCAAGATTTCAAAGGGTGAAAATTCCATAATTAGCATAATTAGGTGTGTGAGTGAAATCAAAGCACCTTCAGTCTCCGACAGAACTAACTGACAAATGAGCCCCACTGGGTGGAGCTTCTAGCAGGCTGCATGAACCCAGCATATGGTTATATCCATGCCTGGCTCTCTTTCTCTCATTTTTGTAATTACGCTGTAAGTAGGCACAAGAGAGGAAGAAATAAAACACCATTACCACCGGATAACAGCCCTTGAAGGAACCCAGCCTGCACAGTGATTATCCCTTGGCGTCACAGCATGCTGCTTCTCTCAGTGGTTCTTTTAGCCAGTCTCCTACTAGGAGAGGAACCACACCCTTGCAGGAGTGAATCCCTGGACGATGACAGGAGTCAAAGTTCTGACTCCTCAGTTGCTGACAGGCTAAGAGCTAATTTGTTCACTTTAAAAAAAAAAGTTTTTCATCAGGGTTTGGAATCATTTTCCTCCCCAGATTGGAAAAAAAAGAGATTTAGACTTTTCTCCTTTTCAGTTTAATACACTTTGACATTTACAGCAAAGGTCTTTATACATCCCTAACCGTTAGAAGAATGGGGCCAACCTGGGAGAGGAGTGTCTAGGCCGAGGATATCTTTGCATGGGCTCAGGGCTTTTGCAATCTGAAAGCCACATTCTATTTCCTGGCAGCCGAGAATGTGCACTTGGAATTAGAGAGGAAGGTTACAGCTTTCTCAAAAAATCAATGTGTTGCCCTAGTTCTAGAATTCAGAGGGGAAAAAAAAAAGATTTCTTTTTAAATATCCCACAATCCTCTCAGGCAAGAATGAAAAAAACCGAGACCATCTCATTATGTTAAATAGATGCTTCGCTTCCTTCGTGGTCACGGATATCCCCACTGCCTTACGTAAGACGCGCTTTTAAAAACAGACAGGGCAACTACCTACTTACACAGGGGAACCTGGAAGCTTGGCCACTCGACCGACCTGGGGGGTTAAAAGAGACCGCCAGTATTTTTTATAAGAACTGTGGAAGAAGACAAGAGGAAAGACATCCAATTAATAGAAATAGCGGCTGGGACGAGTTAACAGTTGAACTCTGCGTTATCAAAATAGCTTTCATTTGGTCCATTACTTTGAGGGGGGGAGCTCTATAGGGTCATATAAATGGATGGGTTTATAAATCAGAAAAATGTTAGTGTGTTAACTATATGTGTAACGAATAACGTCTAGGGAGATATTTCTCAGCCCACTACAGAAGGGTTGTATTATTTTGGGCCCTATTTCAAAAATAATGGGACCAGTACTATATAGCAAAAGATAACATCTAGAAAAGAATTTGTGAGTTTTAATTTTCTTCCCATTTGTTTCCTAATTGAAATATTTCTTTATGGAACAATTTATTAGAAACCATAATAGCTTAAGACAATTTAATGCAGCTGCTGTCAGCAGGAATGATTCTGTGAGCATTTAATCTCATACATAGTAGGGAAAGACCTAGATTCAGCTTCTGGAATTTTGGTCATCGGTTTTGAAGTCTGCAAATCTATACTTCCATTTCCTCTTCATCTACCGCAAGAGACTAATGCTTTGTGAGGTCATTGTAAGATAACTTATTCGAAAATCTTGTATAAACTGTATTTTGGCCTCCAGAACACAATTACCATTGTTAACGGTAATTATCATTGTTAATGCAAACACAATAAAGGGAAGGACAGAAATGTTTTGCCTGTAAAATATTTACAGTTGTGGAGATGTCCCAGTGAATAAAGTGCTCATTGTACAAGCATGAGGACCTGAGCTCAGATTCCCAGCACCCATAAAAATGCTACAACTTACGTTGGTAACCCCAGTGCATGAGACAGGCAAGAGAACGACAGGCAGATCCTAGGAGCTCGACAGTCAGGCGGTTTAGCCAAACCTGGAGCTCCAGGTTCAGCGAGAGACCCTGTTTCGAAAACCAAGGTTGTTGTGATAGGGAAGACACCCAATGCCACCCTTTGGCTTCTGGCTGTCCCCTCACACATGTACGTATACACACACACACACACACACACACACACACACACATACACACACACACACCACACACAAATGTTTTATGAGGAATTTTACTAGCCAATGTATCTTGAATAGCTGGTGTAAAAAACATTTTTTTTTGTTTTTTTTCTTTTAAAATTGGCTGTTGCTCAAAAGTAAAAAGTAAAACTTGGCACCTCTCATTGACGTTTTTCATCTGAAGCTTCAATTACATTTTATAATATTTCTATTAAAAGATGTTGCGATTATGCGATAAGGGGGCATATTAGCTAGAGGAAATGTCATCATGGCTGTTTATTATTAGTACCGTGTGACAGAGCTTTATAATTTTTCATATGTAATTTTAGAGGACTAAAAGTCCACAAATTCAGCCTTCTAGATAGCACACATGTAGTCATAATTAACATTATAAATGTACCAAAATATCCTGGGGGGTAGCTAAACCTCGGTTTATTTTCAGAAACTTGATAATTTAAGACACTCGATACAAACTGTAGCTTTGCACTCTTTCTGCATAGCTTGTTAAGGTTGTGACAGAAGCTGTCTCGAATGTAAACCGGCAATGTGTACCATTCTACCAAAGATCCAACCGACCCATTCGCTTTCGGGGCTGAAAACAGTATGGATGAGTATAGAAATGCTTACATAGGAAAACCAATGTAACGCAGCAGTTAGGGGTGTTTAAGAGAGTAGCTACTTGGCTGCACTCTTTTCCTACCAAACTCTGGGCTATGTGCCTGATTTTCTTATCAGGTACTGGATTTGTCATATGTAACTTGTTTCTTTTCTTTAGAGATTATCCGGTCATCAAGGCCACTTCTTCAGTGTCCTCACCTCTGCCTGACCCCAGCTTCATGACATACAAACTGACCACCAAATGTTTGCCCATCTTCCTCTGCAGGGAACACTACCTTCCAAATAGGTTTCCTTTAATCCTTTTGTCTATGACTCCCTGTTGTCAAAGCATTTGTATTCTACTTATGCATAGAGATCAGATATTTTTACATTATCCTGGTGCTTGAAGTCATCACTCTCATGTCTGTGTCACCCCATGTGGATTCTAAGTTATCTGCCTCTCCTCTGACAGGGACAACGTGAACAGAGATGGTAATTTTAAACTCTCTTGGTCCTTTTCTTCTGAGGTCTCGTGTATTTACCTCTTCTCAGTTTTCCATTCTGTATTCTGTAATTATCAAGGATCTCTCTCCCCATACCTGGACTTTAGGATGTTCAGGGGTTGAAGTTTCATAGTCAGAGAGGCTTGCAGACGTCTAGCCGTAGATAAAGCACAGAATCAACAGACAAGAGAAATTAAGATTGTGTGGATGTAAGTCAGTCATGAAAGCTGCTTGAATTTCTTCGCCTCAAAGTACCTCTTTATTCTAAAAATATCATTAAAATTCTCCCTGGTCAGAAATCTTGCTACTTGTATTTGCTTTGAAAAGCCCTTAAAGAAGGAATGTCCTCACACTCAGAGTTTTTAACTGTCTGCATTTCCATGGGCTTCTTTCTTTAGAACAGTGCCTGCCCAGCAGCCTTCTGCCGGTGGCCTGGCTTCACTCCCTTGCTAGCCGTCCTCCTTCCCTTGGGTTCTAACCAGCCCAACAAATGAGTTTTTTCTCCCCCTTTACCTCGTGCCTCACCTCTGCTGCTCTTGTGGTCTGTGGCAGTGTGACATTCCAAGAACGTCCCTTCCTGTCCTTAGGTGCTGTTCCCAGACTGCCTCAACTCTCTTCCTTTATTTCCTTCCAATTCCCCAAGCCAGGACTTGGCCCTTGCTCCAGTATAATCAGCACAGGGCACCCATTCCTTAAAAACAAGTTCCAAGCAAGTCATAGGCCTGTGGCACAGAGGTCTTGAACGCAACATTCTTTCTCGTTCTCAGCAGTTCTCCCTTCCTTTGGACACAAACTTTGTTTGTACTGAAAGGAGAAGGCTTTCTTCTGTTTTCTTTGTGCCTTGCTGTTGCTAGAAATATATTTCACAGCGCAAGTGTTTGAATCCAGTCTCTTGGACTGGTGAGTGTATTTCCGGGGCAAACAAAGCAAGCAGACGGTGCAGGTTTTGCTGGTGACAACGTGAGGTTAAAAGACGATTCGCTGCGAATCCTGCACCCTCACAGATATAACTTTTACTTTTCTTTACATCTGAGATGGCAGGTTGTTTCTGAAACTCTTTGAATGTTGTAAAAGGTCCCATTTAAAGCACATTTTTCTCGGCCCATTAGATATGACTTTCTGTGAAATTCTGAGGCTATTTTGTGTTTAAAGATTTCATTTTAATAGTCATTTTTCTTTTTCTCAACATGTACTGAACAGATGGTACGAAGTGATTTTTTCCTAAGAACTTTAAAGTTATTTGTTTTCCATTTCTTTTTTTTTTAAGATTTATTTATTTTATGTGAGTACACTGTAGCTGTTAGACACACAAGAAAAGGCCATCAGATCTCATTACAGATGGTTGTGAGCCACCATGTGGTTGCTGGGAATTGAACTCAAGACCTTTGGAAGAGCAGTCAGTGTTCTTTACCACTGAGTCATCTCTCCAGCCCCTGTTTTCCATTTCTTAGCAGGCACTTTGAGAGTCTATCAGATAGTTCGATGGTCTTGTAGAAGGAGAGATTAGAAACCACCTCAAATGCAATTTGAATCAGGGCAGTTATAAGGAATAGTCATTTCTTTCATTTTAAACACAGAGGATCACACAAGTGTAAGTTCATCAGAAACTAAAGGGGAAAACACCTTACTTTCTGTTCTTCCCTCTGCACTTTCAAGCAGAAGGATTGCCATTTTCATGGCCGAGTAGAATTCTACAACAAATAATTTCTAAGCTTTATTAAATCAACCTTAGAACACTTAGATATTTTTTAAATGTTAAGTGATGGTTTCTGTTTTAATGAATACCTACCAGTTTCCTAGCACTTTACAAAGTCATTTTGAAATAGCACATGTACTCTTGGGGAAAATATTGTGTGGTAGGTCACACCAGTAACTCTGTTCCTGTGCATCCCTACACCGATGTTCCAACCAACTTCCTTTCCTTTCCAACATATTCTGGAGACCAGTGGCTTTCTAGGAGTTATGATAGCTTTCAGAACTAGACTGGGACTTCTCAGACATCCAGCCTTGAGGATTGAGCAATTTTCAGATTCTTAGCTTCTCCACTGTGACACAGCCATTGTTTGACTACCCTGACCACATCCTGGAGAGTGTGTTCTTATACATAGATATTAGAATATGTAATATATATTATATATAATATGTTATATATAATGGAATATATATGTGTGCATCTAATACATCTATATCTATATATTCTATCATTTCTTTTTCTTTAGGGAACTCTGACTAATATATCTACTATCCTAGCACTTGAAAAGCTCTTGAGTTTACAGGAGGCGTTGCATGAGCTTTGGGGTAGCCTAGGCTAAAGAATGAAACATCATCTGAAACAAAGGCAAAAACAAATAAAAATATTAGAAACACTTCTATGAGGTGGACAGTATGACCCCAGCTTCAGACAACTACAGGATGATTAAACCTAGGTGTACTGCCTGTTAGACGGTGATGACATAGGGTTTACTTATGTAAAATACATTTTGTTTTGTGTGTGTGAGTGCCTGTATGTGGGTACATGTATCACATGCATGGCAGGCCTTGTAGAGGCCCAAAGAGGACACTGGATACCTAGAATCAGAGGTACAGATAGTTGCCAGCTGCTGAGAATTGAACCTGGGTCCTCTGGAAGAGCGACCAAAGCTCTTAACCTCTGCACCGCCTTTCCATCCCACTTGTATTTTGTCTTTTAGATGGTAATAGTTGACTTACTTTTTTCTTAATCTCCGTGTATGTAGTGGAATGTGATGGTTAGGAGGAAATGGCCTCAGAGTTGCTTGTATCTCATCTTATCTCGGAGTTTCTGATTTCAAAGGTTAGCCTGCCTTGTGTCAGTCAGATGTATTAACTTTTATAAGGCAGTGTTTCACGTAGCCCAGATGAAGGTCACCTAGAACTCTTGCTGCCACATCTGTAGTGTTGGGATTACAGGCATGTGCTACCACACACAGCTACGACAGTTGGCATTTTTAATGAGAATCAGGCAAAGCACAAAGGATACATCTTTTATGAATTCACGGCAGTATGAAGATATTTTTGTAGCCAGATCAGTAATGACGTTAGGAATGTATGTAATTCTAGAAGTGGAGAAGGTAGCTTATCCTAAGGCGTACTCAACGTGAGCTCTAAGGCCAAGTGAACTACCTATTCATCATGATGGGCATTCTTTTATCTTTGGGATCTAAGATGCTACCATTTATTAGCTGTGTGACTGTGGCTAAGAAACTTGTCATCTGTAGAAGATGTAGTTTATCTCTCATTCCGATCCACTTTTTTCCTGTAATAGAAGCTGAAACTTACAACTTAACTTTCTAGGCTCCTTTACAATGAGAGAGAGAGAGAGAGAGAGAGAGAGAGAGAGAGAGAGAGAGAGAGAGAGAGAATATGGAGAGAGAGAGGAGAGGGAGGGAAGGAAGGAAGGAGGGGGGAGAGAGAATGAGAGGGGAGGGAGGGGAGAGAGAGAATGAGAGAGGGGGAGGGAGGGAGGAAGGAAAGAAGGAGGGGGAGAGAGAAGAATCTAGTTTCCAGCTAACAGATGCCTCTGGGTAAGACTCAGATGCTGTAGTGAACAACATGAGAGAGAAGCTTCTTTAGGGCTGGTGGATCACCTAGAAAGCAGATGCCCTGACAAAGATATATGGCTCTCTTTAACATTGGTGATAGTTTGCTAGTGGTGGCAGCAATGGGATGTCCACTAAGCTAGCTCCCAAAGTGTCACCCAGTACTGAGGGCTGCATGGCTATGTCTTACTGACTGCTGAGTTGCCCAAACCAAACCACGCTCTTGCGAAGATTCGTGGATGCCAACCACTTTAAGATATCTCTTCCTTCTTAGCCTTATAAAATGGGTTTTTTTTTTTTTGTTGTTTTTCAATTAAGGGTCTCATCACATGAAATTCTCTCTACTGCTTTAACATGAAATGAGATGAAGAGGACATAAATTTCAGGTTAATTGTGAGGTATATGGTCTACTTTAACATGGCACGTGGAGTTTAATTCTTGTTACTTAAGTTTATATTGTTCTCAAAAGAGAAAAGCCACTGCGAAAGAGATCAGCCTGAGCTGTATTTATCCTGGGCATTGATGCATATAGCATTGCAAGGAAGAGCTGTTGATTTTACTCAAATGTGCATCATGTTATCCTTTGACTAGATGTCCCACGGCCCTTACGTGATCATGCCCTAAAAGATATTTCACAGGGAACTCTTCCCTCAATATAAACTCATTTGAAGCAATACGGTCTTCATTTAAAAGTAGGCCACCATAAGTATGGTATTTAAATTGCTGGGGATTCATTTGGTTCTTTTTTGTGATGCCTAATTTTAGTATCTAATCATACAGCATACACGCTCCTATTGGAGAGTGTGCGAATGTCCTGACAGCTTACTATTCTCTCTGCATCTTTTGCACTTAAAATAGACCATTATTGCTTCTCTTTATATTTGTATACTCCACAATCTTATATTTTGTCTATGTTTGTTTGTATATATACATGAAAGCCAGAGGAAAACATTAGGTATCTGCCTCGAGGTGTGTGTGTGTGTGTGTGTGTGTGTGTGTGTGTGTGTGTGTGTGTGTGTGTTCCCTCAAAGCTTTGGGGCTTCATGAGTAGGCTAATGTAGCTGGGCACTGAGCCCCAGTGATCCGTCCATCTCTGGTTTCCCCAGAGTGCCCATCCTTTTATGTGTTGTCTAGGCACGAAGCTCAGGTGTTCATGCACACTTGTATAGCAAACAAACACTTAGGGACTGAGCCATTACCTTCCCAACCTCAACAACCCTACCTTAAAAATGTATTAACGTAACCTGTGAAAACCACACTGCAAGTTCTCCTCAACTGAGGAGCCAAAACACAGAATGATGGTCACCCAGGTGGGATGATGTAAGGTAGAATTTGAGTTACAAATTATACGGCACCCAAACTAAAAGCATTAATTCTTGATGGAAAATGGTTTGATAAGTCATGGCTTGATCACGAATGTAAAAAAAAAAATGATTACCAAAAAAGCTTTCAAGGGGGAAAAGAGGTTGTCTACGGAAGACATTCACTGGCGAGATGAGAGCCTTTACAAAGAAACGTAAGGGTTAAGCTCCCTGGTTTGTTGCAAATGCCATAGGCAGTTAGGTTCATAGGGAATGTGGTTTATGCTAAGAACAGGGAGCTCATTGTTCATGGGTGTATTTGTTTATTTACTTCTCCTTTATCACTTTTTCACTTCAGTTCGACCTCCTAACTTTGCAATTGAATGAATGCACTTCAGCCTGATTGCTTACTTTGTCATTTGGGAAGAAGTCTCAATCAATAGGCTAATTTTCTCAATTGCTCTTAACTATGCCTCTCTGATAAGTTGTAGCCTCTACAATGCCGAAGATCTTATCTGGCTTTCTCCATGTTTTCTCTATCACCCTCATGGTTATGTTTATCACTATTCTTTTTGCATAATATTATAGTATAAAAGTAAAGGTATCAGAACTCTATTGTTTTAAAAAATGTTTCTGTGATATGAGAAAATAAAACTGAGTTATTTTACATTTTGAGTATATGGTATCTTCTATCTCCTCCCTTTCCAGGGAAATTTATATCTCTAAATTAATTCCTAAACCTATTAGAACTTAATTTTAATGCGTCCAGAATAAAAATATAGGTTCTAAGCCAGGAGGTAGTGGTGTACACCTTTAATCCCAGCACTTCGGAGGCAGAGGCTGGGGATCTCTGTGAGTTGTAAGCCAACCTGGTCTACAGAGAGAGAGAGAGAGAGATAGGAGAGCCAGGGGTACACAGAGAAACCCTCTCTCATACAAACAAACAAACACTAAAATTCTAGTTTGGGATTCAGTTTGATTTCATTTTTTTTGACCTTTCTCTTTCTGTCAGTACATTTTAAAGCTCTGTTGCTTTTAAGAAGGCTTTTAGTGTCACAAAGATGCTACAAGCTCCAGACAGAAAAGAAACAATAAAACAAAAAGAAAAAAATTCAAGCGTGATCCTATGATGAAATATAAGCACTATTGACAAGCAGATAGGGATGATTTTCCATTTGTGCTTTCTATTGTTTCCTTTATGAACATGAAGTCATGTGGGGTCATGTGGTCTGTATCCTTTCTTGTGTTTTCTTCCCCCTCCATTTAACAAGCATCATCATCCCTTGCACGCTATTGCCTATTCTTGTGCCATTTATTTTCGGTGACAGTTGTATTCCATTTGTACGATCGTTCTTCCACGGTTGGATTTGTGGTCTAATAGACCCACCACTCTTCCCAACTTTGCCCTATTAGTATTCTCAGAGACTGTAGTGACATGACTTTTTGGAACAGATGACAGTGTTCCTGGTGTTCTAGAAATTTCACATGTCTCAATTGTTGTGTCGGAGAACAAAGGCACTAACAATGATCTGCTGCCTAGAGTCTCCCAAATCATTCTCATAGCACTAGTGACAGACATGACTTCTCCGCCTGGATCATCAATCTGTGACTATGACTTAGTCCAGGGCCACGCGTATGTCATAAAAAAAATGTTAGAAGCAATTGAAATCTATAAGGCAGGGGCAAATTCCACAGACCAGCTCAATATTGACCCCTGTACTGCTGGTGTGAGAACAATATAACATTTGTAGTCTTTATGATAGAAGCACTGTGTGTGTGTGTGTGTGTGTGTGTGTGTTTCAACTTTTGTTTCAGTCTTCCACGTTATTTCAGAGCTTATCAGAATTTATTCCTGAGTGAGTATTCATATTATCTAAGTTCTCTATGGTGCCATGGGAAAACTCTTTAGGGCTGAAGTCAGTGACCATGGGAGTCCGTGATGAGGCAGTTCAAAAATGACTTGATCAACCGGTCAAGTATGAGGACTCTTATCTCTAGACTCATCACAGGAATCCTCAGGGAATCAGGGACTGAGGGAACTGGGAGGACTGGTCTGCCCTTATCTGAACGGAATCCTATTACAGGTATGTTAAGTTGTAGGGACAGGATCTGAATTTTGAGCTAATCGTGAAGCAATTTGAAATAAAATTTGATGTAATGTTAGTCAGATTTGGACTAGAAATACTCCAGCTACTTGTTAGGATCAACTGTTCATGAATTTCTGAGCTATAAATATGCTTTACTTCTTGTGGTTATAGAGTATGTCAGTAATTTTTTTAAAAGATTTATTTATTTATTCTAGATGAGTTACACTGTCACTGTCTTCAGACAACCAGGGAAAGGACATCAGATCTCATTACAGATGGTTCTGAGGCACCATGTGGTTGCTGGGATTTGAACTCAGGACCTCTGAAAGAGCAGTCAGTGCTCTTAACCACTGAGCCATCTCTCCAGTCCAAGCAATTTGGATAAGCATTTGTTAAGGCATCACTGTGGAATGTTAAAGCTACAGCTCGTGTGGTAAGACAACCTGAATTCAAATTCTCCCGTTTATTATCAGTACCATTGCTCTGCAATAATTCATTCAGCTTTAAATTGGGTCATGGTTGCCCACTACAGAGTCACAAAAATAAAATAAATACCAAGCAGGCATACAGTACATAATATAACCTAGTAAATCAGTATATTAACTTTTTAACATTTAGGTGAAATGATAAATATTTTAATTCAACTCATTAACCATTTGGATGCTGTTTTCCATATTGTCCTGACTATATGTGGTACCAGCCTTGAAGGACAATAGAGAGGACTAGAGAGTCATCGCTTCTCACTCATTTCAGTATTGTGTAGAAAGGCAATGATGTGAAGAGGGATTCCACCATGCACACACATGTGGGCAGGGAAATTTATTGGGGGTCACATGACATGCACAGAGGAACTGTACTTGCTAGACAATGACTGAAAGTGTCACAACAGATTATGGCTGCTCCCTCTCTCCAGACTTCCACAACCCAGAATCAAGTGTAAAGAACTGTTTTTCTTTTCTTTTGACTATTCCCTCTACTCTATTTGCAGAACATCCCATAAAATAGGTCCCTACTATTCTCCATATAAAGAGACTGGGCAATAATATGTCTTTATACAGTGTAGTTAGAGAAATGGATTTTAATTCATTTGGTTCTTTCTTAAACATTTATGACAAACCACATTCCATTCAATTGCTTAAAGACCCAGACAAAGTCAAGTTAATAGCTTCTAATGTTCAATTAAGCAAAACCAAGCCCAAAGTAAAGGCAATTATTATTAAAGGAAATATAATAGGATACCAAATGCCATTTACATATACTAATCTTCCTATCCTTATTTCTTGTGGTCAGACTTAATTTTTCTACTTATACGCCTTGCCAAAAGCTGTTCAGGATGGTGTGACAAGGCCATTGTGGTTAGGTTTGCTCGTTGGAGAGCATTCCAGCAAACCTCAGTCTCTTTGGGGAGTTTGCCAAACTAAAGGCTTAATCCCAGCATCTTATTGCCCTAAAGCCATTATTTAAACTTATGACTCTGAGACATAAATGTGGTTGACAGTGCTGAAATGTCAGATGTTAATGATCTAGGGAAGTTGCTGCATTTCCTGTTGTAAAGTCCTGCCCACCACATTGTGTCTCAACACCGGGATGGAGGACTGCTCTGGAAAACCTTTTTAAAGTTGCACGTCAAGAAATCTTAGACAGCTATGAGCATCGTGGAGTCATGGTTAGCAAGTTCTTATTGTTAGTGAAAGCAGAGGCAAGATGTTAGGTAGATGCTGGATGTCTTGGCTTCTCTGAAAATGTCTGCCCTGTCTTCAGACACCGTGCTCCCATCAGGGGATCTGGACATGTTTAGGAGCACACTGAGTTTAGGATCCTTAATTACATACTAATGGGGAGAAACCACGTGTGACCCTAGTAAAGAGGAGTGTCTGAGCCAGAGTACAAGTGTCTGATTCTAGTTCTGGACTTGGTATCTTCTGGAAAAGAAATCCCCTTGAGTGAGTCAAGAACAGCCAAGCCAGCATACGCTCATCTCTTTCTCTGTGCCCCTAATGACATATAAAGGAGGATGTTAATGAGTGTCGTTATCCAGGCACCGTTTCCTTTGAGAAAACACATCTAGGCTTGATTTGGACACCACCTGCTTTATTAGCTTCAAGCATGCATCAATGCAATGGATGCAGGCATTTAAATTTCTACACACACACACACACACACACACACACACACACACACACACACACACACACACACAGCCTTCAAGGTGCAACTTTTGCTGCATTTTTCTCTTCTTTGTCCCCATTTAGCTTTTAGCCTGAGGGGACTGCTACAACTCTTCTGCCAGGGGTCTCTATGCCTCTTCTGCCATTTCTTTCTTTCTTTTTTTTAAATTTTCAGTTAAGGGGTTGGGGATTTAGCTCAGTGGTAGAGCGCTTGCCTAGCAAGCGCAAGGCCCTGGGTTCGGTCCCCAGCTCTGAAAAAAAAATTTTTTTTAAAGCAAAATTTTCAGTTAAACAGGGCTGGTTCATTGACTGGCCCTGTTTATTAACCCCAAGACTAATTGATCAGGGTCACAGCATAGACCCAGGAGCTAAGACTGGACCACAAACATTTTTTCAGGATCAGCTAGCCTATAAAGGGAAAAAAAACCCCAAAAAACAAAACAAAAAAAATCACACAATGAGCTCATGTGCAAGTGCACATGAAGTGCTGCCCAGCGGTCAGCTCTGACTCAAGCTAGTTTGACTGACTAGACAGAACAGTTCTAGCTGACATTTATTCTGATTGGCCCTAAGCAGAGCTTATGGTTGTGGAATATCTTAAGATTAACAAACTTCAGAATATACAGAACATAGTATCGTATTTCTTTACACAACGATCACAACTCATAGTGACTGCGACTCTTCCTACTACTTAACAACTTAGTGATGTTTTCCCTAATCTCTTTTTGAGAAATGATGACATTGAAAGCTGGCACATAGAGTGACTTCTAAGGCTATGTGGAGCAGGTGCCTAGGATTATGACTAACAGAACATCAGAAGGTGAGCACCACCATTAGAAGCTTTGCTGGCTTTGCACTGGCTCCTTCGTGAATTCAGAGTTCAAATTTGGATTAGCCAGGATCCAATGATGGCCTCCCATCCATGCTACTGAGTTAACTATTTACATCGTGTCTTATTGTCACAGGCCAGATGACATATAATGTACATCCAACATAATAGAAGGCTAATAAATACATACTTGATACATGTGGTGTGGTTTCCTGAGACCCCAGGAGTTGTCATAAGCATTGGCTGTGCCTGTAACAAATTCCATTGCATATCTGATTTTAGTTCTTCTCTGCTTTCTCCAAACAGAGATTTTTAGTGATTTCATGGACTTTATGAGATGACTAAAAAACCCGAAATCCACTACTAAAATATCTCTAGGGTCTTTCCCCGTTCTATTCATATCTCTTCCCACAATGTTATTTATTCTCTGTCTTAATGTCTGAGCTACATGTTTTTTATCTCAAATCCCTTATGTGGCATTGTAGGAGTATTCTTGCCTATTTTGGAAGAAGTGGTTTTAAAAATGAGTATATCCAAAAAATAAAAATAAATTTTGAGAGTAGTTGAGTGACTACACACCTCAAATTATAATTACATAGTAATTACTCTATTTGCTTGTGAACAGTAAACCCTTGCTGAGTTTCAGACAGATGTCACAGCAGATATAACCCATAACAATAAGAGTTTGCATTAGGGGCTATAATACTGGGTGAACAGTCTTCAGTCATGTTCGATTAAACTGTTAATAAAGGCTATTGTTCAAAACTCTTAGGTTATTTTTAATAGCCAGAAGCTGGAAAGAACCCAGATGTCCTTCAACAGAGGAATGGATACAGAAAATGTGGTACATTTACACAATGGAGTATTACTCAGCTATTGAAAACAACAACTTCATGAAATTCATAGGTAAATAGATGGAACTAAAAATTATCATCTTGAGTGAGGTAACCCAATCACAAAAAACACACATGGTATGCACTCCTGATAAGTAGATATTATCCCAAAAGCTCAGATTACCCAAGATACAGTCCCACGGACCACATGAAGCTCAAGAAGAAGGACAACCAAAGTGTGGATGCTTTAGTTCTTCTTAGAAGGGGGAACGAAAATATTCATAAGAGGAGATATGGAGACAAAGTTTAGAGCAGAGAATGAAGGAAAGCTCATTCCCACTTGTCCCACCTGGAGATCCAGCCCATATACACACAGCCACTAAAACCAGATTGCTGATGCCAAGAGGTACATGCTGCCAGGAACCTGAAATAGCTGTCTACTGAGATGCTCTGCCAGAGCATGACAAACACAGAGGCAAATGCTCACAGCCAACCATTGAACTGAGAACAGGGTCCCCATTAGAGGAGTTAGAGAAAGGATTGAAGGAGCTGAAGGGGTTTGCAACCCCATAAAAACAATAATACCAATCAACCAGAGGTCCCAGGGACTAAACTACCATCCAAAGAGTTCACATGGTCAGACTCATGGCTTCAGATGCATATGTAGCAGAGGATGGCCTTGTTGGGCACCAAAGGGAGGAGAAGCCCATGGTCCTGCTAAGCCTGGACCCCCCAGTGTAGGGGAATGTCAGGGAGGGGAGGCAGGACAGTGTGGGTGGTTGGGTGGGGGAAATGTAAATAAAAAATATCCAATAAAAAAGATTGAAATCATTACACAAAAGCAAAGCAAAGCAAAACAAAACAAAACAAAAAAAGTTGTTAGGAAGAATGACTAAAATAAGAACATAGGAAGGCTTCCTTGAATTAGGGCATCCAATAATCCAATATGGTATTGGTACTTCAAAGGACTGATGATTAACTGGTCTTGGGTCATGTGACAGTATCTCAAACGTGATACCAGTTTTGAAAGATTTATCTAACATTTGTTTATGTGTATGTTTGAACCTGTGCTAATTTATGTGGAGTGCATGTGCTTGACTGTGGCAGGAGATGACACATTCCATCTCTTGGAAGTGGAGTTATGGGTGGGTATTAGCTTCTTGATGTGGGTGCCTGAGTCATTTGCAAGAGAGGTGAATGCTCTTGACTACTGAGCCATCTCTCTAGCCTCAGCGATGAATTTTCTTTTGAAGGGACATTTCTCTTGTTCTAACTAGTCTTTGCCTTTTATTAGATTATCAGTAAAATTCAGAATGTAGATAGATGCTGGCTGCTCAGAGATTTCACTCATGTTATTACAACTGGCTTGTAACAGGAGCCAGGGCCAAGTCTAGGTTGATTGACTTACATGCCATTTGTCTTAGCTTCAGGCCATACTGCTTCTTCTTGGGAATCAAATCTAGTCAGTAAATCAATTAGCTGTGCACATACATGTTTAATCAAATAGACTGATCTTTTGACTTGTTAATTTAAAAATCAAGGAGATTAAATCAGCTCTTCATGAAAACATAGGTGAAGATCTTATTTATTTTAGCCCCAGACACCCAATTTTGGCCATTTGGAAGTCAATTCTTCGCATTGTTAAATGGACCTATGCAAGCCTTTCCAGGATTATCACCACTGGTACAATCATTTTCAAATGTGCATCACAGTGTGCCCAGACTGATGTAGTTCCAATTTGTAGGAAAACATACAGTAAATGAACATTCTCATTCCTCAGCTGGAAACTTGGAAGCGTCTCCTTGAAGCCTTGAGAAACTTGGTCTTTGACCTTCCTCTCTGACTGACATTGCTCTTTTTAATCATCACTGAATCCTTACCCTTCCTCGTTCCCATTACTGTCTTCCTCCTTCCAGCTGTCACAATGGAATTCTTGCCCCATTGCTTCCCCACTGCTGGCCCTGCTCAGTGGTTTGTGAAAAGGCCTGATCCCTGTGCAGCTTGTCACTCAGGAATCTGCTCTAGTGTTAAGGGCTGGGGAGAATTCACTTTTGCTTTGTCATTTGTACACATGTTCCTGGGCCATGACCTTCAGATTGAATAATGATTGGGGAGAAAGACAGAGAGACATGATCTAGTCATGTGACCACAGAACTCCCCCCCAAATGTCAGAGTTTGATTAGGAAAAGGCAACTTATTATTTCTGTGTGGGTCTTCTTCCTAAAATTCTGCCATGCCTTATAGGTTATAGAGATTTCCTTTGTCTCCCCATCAACTCTTCTGATCTCCTGGCTTCTCCAGTGGGAAAGAGCTGCCCCTTACTATGTCCTCTACTTGCTTACCACCCACATCCCTTCACTCATTTCTTTCTATTCTCTTGGGAGTTTGGACTTTCTTCAGAACACTAGTCTTCTGGATTATCTTTCTGAAAGTATTTTCTATCCCATCCTCCTACACACCCTCTTACTTCTACTGGATTCGGAGGACTGTTCTCCTTCACTAGACCATCTTGTCTTCATCTATCTGTAAATCCATTGCCTGAATCTCAACTGATGGGAAACTAGAGATGAGGTCACTGGCCAAGAATGATCTTGTAAGGGTAAAGAAAACAAAAGCCCAAAGGTTAGTGCTGGATGCTGCAAAATGAAACTCTCTAGTTTCTGTCCTGTTCCAATGTCAGATACCTTAGATATAATTTTTAGATAGTTATACATGTTACAATTAATGCCTTTAGCTGAGTGTGGTGGTATCTGCCTTTGATAACAGCCACTTAGGAGGCAGAGGCAGGCAGATCTCTATGAGTTTGAAGTTAGGCTGGTCTTCACAGCAAGTTCCAGGCCAGCCATGGCTACAGAGTGTCACCCTATATTAAAAAAATCTGTAAAATGTCTAATATAGTGAGTAAACATAATTGACAAATTGACATTTAGTAAAACTTATTATTGTTATTATTATTATTATATTGTTTTTCAAGACCTAAAGTGGATCAAATCAGGAGAAATGGGTTGGGACAAGGTAGTGAGATCCCTTTGATAGAAGCATCAATGCTTTGTGATAAAATTCTATGTGTTATTTGTGATTTAAAAATTATTCCAGTCAGTTGTGAGGCATGTCATAACTTATTATGGTCACCAGGTTTTGAAATA
Organism: Rattus rattus; assembly: GCF_011064425.1. Taxonomy (NCBI): domain Eukaryota; kingdom Metazoa; phylum Chordata; class Mammalia; order Rodentia; family Muridae; genus Rattus; species Rattus rattus. The sequence continues at coordinate 45,448,827 of NC_046158.1, read as the reverse complement.
TGAGCATGTTAATGTAAAGATCTGAATTCCAATTCCACATGAGGTATTCACTAGTCTTGGAAACCTCAGTAGTCATGTTTTCCAATCTGTGAAATGAAGGTTCAAAGAAGTCGACCACCTGGAGCTATTCCTGGTTGAAGAGGGATATGGCATGTCCCGCTAAGCTCACTGACTGCACAGCACACAACACCCAGTAACCATCAAATAATGATCTCTTCAGTTAGGACTAGAATTTTGAAAACCAGAGTGGATTCAAGTTCGTGTCCTTGTAAAATTATCATTTCTTCTACTTGCCTTTTGATTTACTTTCCTAATTGACAAAGAAAAGGATACGGTTGAATTGCTCAGCTGGGACCGTGTAACAGTGACTAACTGAGCTCTTATGTAGACAGGGAAAGGTCGCCCATCACTGCAATAAGACTTATCAACCAAGTGACCTCCCCTGATCAGATTTCTGGCTGTTTCAAAAGCCCACAGACGATGTTCCATGCTGTGGTTGCTCATTAATTCATAAGACAGTTCATCAAACACTAGACACATTTCATTAGAGTATGAGGAATATTTTATGCCATTGGGGAAGCTTACAGAAGTCCTTGATGTGGGGCTAGGTAGACTACCTCACAAAGGACAGTTTTCTACTCCCAAATTCTGGCTCTGAAAGTCTACACTGACTCATCTGACAACACCTACAGAGCCACGGCCTCTCTCAGGCTTCTATCTCTGGGTTCAGGAAGTCAAGTGGGCAGAGCTGAACACGAAGCTTTACTAGTAACAGAATATGAATATTCAGAGATATAGATATAGAAATATATCTCCAGGGATTTAAGCCTATATTTATTCTAAGCATTGTTAGAGGCTTTAGGACATTTGCCCTAAGAGAGGACGGAGCAAGAAGGAAATGATGGCTTTGGCTGTGACAAGTTTATGGCCTGCAGAAGTCTCTATGCTGCTCCCAGAATCCTCAGCTTTTCCAGCAGTCTCTCTAGAGACCACTGACATCGGCGGGGAATGACCGTCACCAATTCCCAGAAAAGCACACCTCTGTGTGGATGATCCTAACTCAACAACTGCTCCAAGGTGCTTTTTCAAACATCTTAGGCCCAGGAATTATGAAATGGGGTGTTTTCCAATCCAGTGTGCTCAGTGGCTGAGGCAGAGTTTGGGGAAGAATTTGATTACAGCCCATCCAAGGCCCTAAACAAACAAACAAACAAACAAACAAACAAACAAACCAACCAACCAACCAACCACGGGCAGAGCAGAGTGCAAGGCAGCAGCTTCACAGTGCATATATCCTCTGTAAACTCTGCCACAGCAGCATTCCTGAGCCTGGAGAGCTCTGCCTCAGAAAACAAAGCTTGTCTGTCTTACCGCAAAGGACATTTTGTAGGTCACACTGGAAAACTGTTTTATGTTCAAATATTCCTGTATTTTATACAAGTCTATGCCTCTCACCCCATCCCTGACTTTAGTCCTTCTCTTGACTTTATTCAGCAGCCCCTATCATCTCCTGTAATGCCTCTAGGCCATCCCTGACAGAAATTCTTCTCAGGCTTGGCCCTCAGAGATCTTTTCAGGGTTTAGGAAAGATGTTATTTTATTGTCTTCTTGAACTGTTTGTAGAGCCCAGAGATTGACTCTATCTCATTGTCTCTCATTATTTCTCCTCTTTGGGTAATGGCCTACATGCTTAGAGAACTGTCCCACAGAAAGAGATTCATCAATACCGAAGGCCCATGTGCCCGTGCTTCTGGTTTCCTCCTTCTTGGGCTCTGGAGACATGGAGGAAGCTGGGCCAAGTGCTGATATGAAGACAGAAGAGGGTCACACTGTAAGCCCTGGTAACTGGGTTCACTGTGCACATAAAACAAGATGGGGTTCAGGTGACCCACACATTCCTACTGTGTGATTCAGGTCTAAAGTCAATTGAAGACATGAGGCTGGTAATTATGGAAACCAAATGTAGGAAAGAGCCTCTCTTCTGTCCTGAGAAAGACTGTCAGGAAGTTGAACTCAAGGAAGATTGGGTGACCCCAGTCCATACTCGGAGCCAGAGGAGTAGTGTTGACATTAAGGTGTTAGTGTATGACACCGAAAGGGAAGGCAGGGGAATTGTGAGTAATTTGCTCTGATTTTTCAGAGTCCAAAGTCTTCAGAAATATTTAATTTAAAAGTGAAACAAAATAACCTTCCAACCTTACACTGCCTATTGAATTTTTGACTTACTAGTTTGACAAACACCTCTTTGGTGTCTGGAGAAATTAAAAGCAGACTCAAGAACAGTGACTCAAGAGCCTTCTTCAAGTTCTGGAAAGACTCAGAGGAGAGAATTCTTTGGAGGGAGGCATGGGGTGCATTCTAAGCTTTCCTGAGCAGGTAAGAGTGGGGTGCATTTTGAACTTTCCTTAACAGAGAAGAATGGGCTACATTCTGATCAGGGAAGACTGGGGAACATTCTGAACTTTACTGAGCAGAGGAGACAAAGTATTATATACTTTTTTCAGACATAAGAAGACAAGGATGAGTGGAAGGAAAATATTTAGCTGTAGGCTGTAGAACATTGTGAAGTTGGCAAGAAAATTGATTCTGGGCAAATGCCTTTGATTTATCATAGGGAAAATAAACTCTTAAAATAAATGCTTACTTAAGACAAGCATATGAAGAATTTGGAAGCCCTTTTAAGTATACTGTATAGTGACAGGGTGCATGATACCTCATGTCCTTCATGGAAACCATATGTCTCATGCCTTTAGGATATGCACAGTCTACTCTTCCAGTTCTATCCTTCTTCTGACCTTCCTATCTCTTCCTCTGCCTCCCAAGTCAATTTCTACCTTCCAGAAGCCTCTTTAGACACCCTTAAAGTCTCCTGTCCTGGAGGCCTTGCTCCACTGGGATCCTGGTGGTTTATCAGAAAAGAAATTCACATACTTTTACCAGAGGCTGCTACTGCTACCTCTCCAGTAACATTTTATCTGACTTTTTTTCTTTCTCCCTCGCCCCTTTTCTTCCTTCCTTTCTTTCTTTCCTTCTTTCCTTCCTTCTTTCTTTCTTTCTTTCTTTCTTTCTTTCTTTCTTTCTTTCTTTCTTTCTTTCTTTCTTTTTTTTCTCCTCACATGCTTCTGGCAATTGAAGGTAGAACAAGTGTTCTACCACTGAAGTCCAAGTTCAAGCCTCTTCTTTATTTTGAGATTGGATCTAACAAGTTGTTCAGGCTGGTCTTGAACCCATGATTCTCCTGCTCCAACCTCCTGAATAGGTGAAGGTACAGACCTAATTGAGCTGAAAAAGCTTGTATCTTAACAGGAATTCTTTATAGCTTTATACAGAAAGCACAAAGGATGGATTTATCTTCCAAGTGCCATAGTTCATTCATGAGACAGTTGTCCATGAACAGAGGAAGAGGGTGGAAAGTTTAAGCATTCCCTAAGTTACAAAGGAAGCCACCTCCTTCCCAAATAGCACAGCTCCTCAGCCCAGGTGAAGCCTTATGTTTCTACTAAATTTCCTTCTCTGATGTTGCTATGAGCGTGCTGTACCTCCCCATCTTAACTAGGATGGGTCTGCACCTATCTTCCAAAATTCTAACCCATTTTTAGAGTCTTTGAGCACTGACTATGTTCAGGTATTTTCTTGAGCGCTTTATGTATTTTGAACCTATTTAGCTTCTACAACTATCAGAGGTAGGCAACTTTATATCCATTAAATATAAGATGCTGATTTGTTAAACTATTTGTCTAAACCCACAGGCAAGTGAATGCTCAACTCAGAATAGAAATACAGGGCTGTCTAACCCCAGGGCTTACATAGTAACCATGACACAGGCTGTATCAGGGGTACCTAGTATCACACAGGAAGCAGTTACTCTTTCTGGTTTTCCTTTCTTGTCTTTGATGGTGAATTTTTCAAGTCTATTCACCCAGGTCATAGTGCTCTGAGGTAACGACCTCCTCCTTTAATTGACCAGATATTTGGTCAAACATTATTCTGAAATTTTTCTATAAGGGAATTATTTGTTGAAATTTACATACATGTATATTGTTCTAGCACAGGAGTGAGCATCAACCAGTCATTTATTTGAAGGCCCTCATAAAACAAAAAGCAGTAAGAATTTTCCTGTCTTCTTGCTTTAGTGACAACATCAGCTCTTCCTGGCTTTCTAGTTGTGTATTTGGACTTGGATGGCTTCTGTCCTGTGTCATCAGCTGTGGTGGGCTTCTCCATTAGATTCTATACTCCAGAAGCTTCTACCTTTTGATTCTGTTTCTCTAGGAAACTGATTCAGAGAGCCTCCCTTGTTTCCAACCTTGTAAGGGATGAAACCTAGGGCCTCTTTTTTTCCCAGTCTGAATTTTGTTTGTTTTCTAAGTAAAAATTTCCTAGTTGTCAATGGCATGCCAATGATAACTCCTTGATTTACAATCAAGTTCAAAAGTAAGTATCATGCCCGTATCATAGAGCTAGTTGATTACTTGAGTGTGTTCTTGCATATCTCAGAGATACTTGGATGCAGCCCACACAAAAGCAGATTCATGACCCTGATTCTCTTCAAGGTCCCCAATGTCTATGAAATATCCCCTATGTCTGAAAGACCAGAAATAGTCTTAACTCTGCCTCCCTGCCTCTGTTCCTAACCCATCAACATGACCTGCCAATGGGGCTGTAGAAATTTCTCCTACGTTTACTTCTCCCTGGAATCACACCTTCTCATGCTCCTCACTGAGACACTCCTCCTGACCCCTCTGGGTGTCCTTCAGTCACAGTGTGATGGTTTGTATATGCTCAGCCCAGGAAGTGGCACTATTAGAAGGTGTGGTCTTATTAGAGTAGGTGTGGCCTCTATGGAGTAGGTGTGTCATGGTGGGTATGGGCTTTAAGACCCTCATCCTAACTGCCTAGAAGCCAGTATTCTGCTAGCAGCCTTCAGATGAAAATGTAGAACTTTCAGTTCTTCCTGCACCATGCTTGCTTGGATGCTGCCATGTTCTCACCTTGATGATAATGGACTGAACCTCTGAACATGTAAGACTGCCCTAATTAAATGTTGTCCTTTAGAAGACTTGCATTAGTCATAGTGTCTGTTCACAACAGCAAAACCCTAAGACACACATGGATCTTCCTAATTTACAAAGCTGATTAAACCACTCAGTGTCATGGCCTACTGGAAGCATTCAGTTCTTATCCAGGTCACAGGGTGTCTCCCAGGGCTCTGTGTGACTTCCTCATGCAGCAATGGCCTTGCCATCCACACAACAGCTACTCTCAGTCTTCAATTTCTCAAAGTGCTTCTGCCCATATGGATCCTTTCTAGTACCTATAAAGACTTTTTTTTATTTTAGTTTTTAAAATCTAGAACATTCTGATATTCTTCCAAAGTCTTAGTTATCACGCCAAGGGTCACTTTTAAGGGAGACTTTCATGTTCTAGATGTCCTTCTAGCAAGCTAGTCAGAGTCCTTTATCTTTCAAGATCATAATTCTTATCTAAGTTAATGTGAACACTAATAGATACAATTTATTTGGTATTAAAACTCAAGCATCAACCATAGTGCAGATGAGTTTACAATCATGGTATTTAAATCTATCCTAACTAAAATTATAGCAAAATCTGAGAGCTAGGCAATATTATCCTTACTATCCTGTAGGAGGAACCTAATAGCCCAAACCACAAGCTGAAGGCATTTTCAGTTGTGCGATGATTTAATTCAGAATACTTGGATCTCCCCTAGGACTTTGAACTTGGAGCGAGCTAAAGCCAGGTCTGTTACTGATCAGTCCTTTTAGAAGCCAGCTTGGCACGTACAATGTGCCCACTATGTATCTGCTGATTGGGATAATGAGTATTTGAATGCGTAATGAAGTAGGACACATTTTTATGTGGAAACTAACTGTGTATTCCTTTTGTTCTGCAAGCCAAATCAGTCACCTATGAGATTGTTTACAAAATTCCAGACAGATGCTTGCAAATGAGAAAAATGGCATGCACAGTCCTAGAGATGGTGTCGAACATCCTCCACTCTTCATTTTGATGACCATCTGCTCCACTTCCAAATGAGGCACCCATTCAGTTTAATTCAACTCACAGTTAAAGATGAAGGGGCTTCCCTCTCCCTTCTAGTCCTCTGGGGCCCCTGAAATAGGGGACTCACACCCACAGTGAGCCACAGGGACACTTGCAATCTTGGAGTAGTTAGATTCATACCTGTAGTTGTACAAGAAGCTGCAACTTTCTGAACCTAAACACGAGAGGACTATTTCTTACTTGTGTAGCTGCCCAACGTGGTTTTAATGCTTGCACAGACAGCTTTACCCCCAGTGATTTAAGCCCAGCTACTTCCTGCTGGTGTTCCCCAGTCTGCTGGCCCAGGAAGGGGTAGAGACAGGGCGGGGCGGAGTGAGGAGTGAAAACAGAAGGGGGTGAGGTCCTGTGAAGGTATATTCCAGTCCTCAATATGGTTTCAAACGAAGTGCATCATTTCCTCTTGTTTCTCTTTGCTAGAAAGTCCAACCCTGAGGACTTCTAAGGGATGTAGAATAAATGCTATTTGTCAGCCCAGAAGGAAAAAAAAAAAAAAAAGAGAAACTAGTTGTTTGAATTCCTGGGTGTCTTCCTTCCACTCCACCTAATCAAGCAAGGCAAAGTAATGTTTGAGGTCAGTACACAGGGCACTGGAAGGTGGAAGGAGAAGCTTCGTCTATGGGTCAGGGAAAAACAGTGATGCTGTTAATACGAAATGGTAATACCCAAAAGTCATAACTGAAGCTGATGCCAAGAGAGATTAGGACAGGAAGAAGAGAGGGCAGGAAGGGGTAGAGACAGGGCGGGCGGAGTGAGGGCTGGGAGGAGTGAAAACAGAAAGGGGTGAGGACAAGGAGAGGTGGCTGCAGGAAGGGTGAGGACAAGAATGGGTAGGGGCTGGAGGGTATAAGACAGAAGGAGGCGGGGCAGGAAGAGTTGAGGACAGAATGGAGTGAGAGCAGGAAGGAGTGAGGAGGGAGTGAGGGCAGGAAGGGGTGAGGGCAGGAAGGGATGAAGAGAAGGAGGAGTAAGGAAGAGAAAGAGAAGTGAGGCTTTGTATGTGTGAGAGTCAGGCAGAAAAATTTTTGAATATTTTTTTTGTCTTGCTTTTTCTGTCTTCCTTCCATAAGTAATTAAGTAACACACAGATTCAACCATTCACCACAAATATCTTAGTCCCTAATGTGAAAATATGAAATAATTAGGGGATTTGCTGTGTAAGGACTTCAATGGCATAGACAACTTCTGTTTGCAAGACTGCGCTAATTATAGAGGATGAGTCTGAACAAAGGGACAAGCTGCAATTAGCAGAGTAGCACTTCCTGCAAAGCAGTTTCCGAATTCATGTCTGTACTAGAACAATAGTCCTCTAGGACATCACTTTCCGAAGAAGACTTTGGAGACTTTAGCAACTCCAGAGTTGGTCACCTTATACTTGACTATGGTGATGGGATATAGGACATTTACAATCTAGTCTAAATGGTAGAGGATAAATAGCGGGTCCTTAAAAGGAGAAGAGGCCTGGTGTTTCTGTGGTCGCCCACTCCTTGGCTTTTTCTCGAACTCTCTAGAGATCATAGTGCATATGAAAGCACCAGCACAGAGCTGGGGCTGTATTAAAACTAACTTTTAATCTTAGATCGATTCTTTTCTCTCGCTTTCTTTCCTTTATCAAGATTTCATTCACCTCAAATAAAAACCCTTAAGACTTTCAGAATGCTACAAGAATGGCTGAGATATCAGATGAATGGGTTTCCTCTAAACCCTCAGAAGCCCAATAAAGGCCCTCTCTGCATTAGTGGTTCTGTCTGAGTAGTGTCAAGGATAAGGAAGTACCTGGGCTGTTTAATCCCTGGCGGGCATCTCTGAAGGGCTGACTCAGCCCTTTCCTTCCAAAGAGGATGAGGATGAACTGCATGTCACAATGCAATGTGCTCTGTCTCTGTCTCTGTCTCTGTCTCTGTCTCTGTCTCTGTCTCTGTCTCTGTCTCTGTCTCTGTCTCTCTCTCTCTCTCTCTCTCTCTCTCTCTCTCTTTCTCTGTGCGTGTAGGGGGCCCTATTCTGTTTGCAAACCCAACCTTGGGTGCAAAAGACAATCCCTATGCCATGTAAACACTAAAGGTTCTGTGAAGGGTCCTTTGAACATGTGGGTTTCTCTGGGTTTTGTTGGCAGAAAATTAGAAATTGATATGAAAAGGAAAGGGTTCCAAAACTCCTCAATATTACACATTATTTAGGGCAAACTATTGGGGGCTGCCCACCCTTGCCTTCAGGGCAGCTCAGGTTGGGTTGAAATGATGATGGGCCTTAGCTCCTGAAAAGGCATTAGGATTACAATATCATATCACACACTTCCCAGAAGACTTCACCTCAGTGATGCCGGTCTCTTCTTAATCACCGCTAATTTCTTAGCTCCAGCTGACCAGCATCAATTGTCCCAGTAGTCTCTTCTATTCTTGACTCTTAGGCCAGAGCCACGTGGCCAAAGATGCTGAGTTCTGTGACTTGCTGGGTTTAGAACATGGCCCCCTTATTCTATTAACAGCTTTCTGTTTCCCCGACTCCCTCACTGCTTAAGCTTGGCTGTCCTGGAACTTGCTCTGTAGATTGAACTAAGAGATCTGCATGGCTTTGTCTCCTGAACACTGGATTAAAGGCCTGTACCACCCAGATTTAGTGCAGATGAGCTTACAATCATGGTATTTAAATCTATGCTAACTAAAATTATAGCAAAATCTGAGAGACAGGCAATATTATCCTTACTATCTTGTAGGAGGAACCTAATAGCCCAAACCACAAGCTGAAGGCATTTTCAGTTGTGCGATAATTTAATTCAGAATACTTGGATCTCCCCTAGGACTTTGAACTTGGAGCAAGCTCCAAGATTGCTCTGTAGATTGAACTAAGAGATCTGCATGGCTTTGTCTCCTGAACACTGGATTAAAGGCCTGTACCACCCAGATTTAAGTTTTTCTTCACCTAGAACTTGCTCTGTCCCAGGCTGGCCTTGAATTCAGAGATCTGCTTGGCTTTTATAAGTGTGTTCCACCATGCCTGTGCCTAAGCTATTCATGGCCACTGTTCCTCAAGATTCAGATCTAAAGCCTGTGTCTTCCAGCCTCAAGATCTGGATTGCAAGTGTGTCCTCCATTTCTGGATTGTAGTTTATTCCAGATTGGATGAATTGCAATCCAGAAATGGAGGACACACTCGTGATATTAGCCAAAAAAAAAAAAAGAAAGAAAAGAAAAGAAAAGAAATACAACTCACAGATCATATGAAACTCAACAAGAAGGAAGACCAAACTCTGGATACTTCAGTCCAACTCAGAAAGAACTCAAAGGGGAAGAAAATAATCACTGAATCTGGGAGGGAAAGAGGAGGAGGACAAAAAAGGGGCAAGATCAGGTGTAGGAGGAGACAGGGGTAGGGGGAGAAGTACAGAGGGTCAGGAATTTGAACAGAGGTGTGTAGCAGTGGGGGATGGGGAGCCAGGGGTACCCATTAGAAGTTCCCAGATGCCAAGGACTCAAGAGATTCCCAGGACCCAACAGGAATGACATTAGCTGAAATACCCAACAAAGGAGAGAGAAACCTGAAGAGACCATATTCAAAAGGTGTGCATGGCCACCAGTTGAGGGATGAGGCCACTCACCCTTCTCAAAAATATTACTCCAGAATTACTCCTATCAAAAGGAAATGCAGGGACAAAGAGTGGAGCAGAGACTAAAGGGAAGCCATTCAGAGACTGACCCAGCAAGGGATCCATCCTATTTGTAGACACCAAACCCAGACACTATTGCTGATGCCAAGAAGCACTTGCTGACAGGAGCCTGGTGCAGCTGTCCCCTCAGAGGCTATGACAGAACCTGACCAATACATATGTGGAAGCATGCAGCCAACCATTGGCCTGAGTGCTGGGACCCCAATGGAGGAGTTAGAGGAAGGACTAAATAAGCCGAAGGGGTTTGCAACCCCATAGGAATAATAATAATAATATCAATCAACCAGACCCTCCAATGTTTCCAGGGACTAAACCACCAACCAAAGAGTATACATGGAGGGACCCATGGCTCCAGCTGCATATGTAGCTGAGTATTGCTTTATCTGGCTTCAATAGGAGGGGAGCCCCTTGGTCATGTGGAGACTTGATGCCCCAGTGTTAGGGGAATGCTAGGCTCCTGAGGCAGGAGGCGGGTGGGTGGGTGGGGAAGCACCCTCATAGAAACAGGGGGAATGACCACAATTACTCCAACAGAGCCATACCTCCTAACAGTGCCACTCCCTGGGCTAAGCATACACAAACCATCACACTTGGGTACTCATACCTCTTGCTGATACCCAGGTCTAGTCACGCACACCCTGATGCTCATCACAGTTAATAGTTGTGCTATTATTTTATTGTTGGGTTTCTTTTTTAGTTGGCTCCCATTGATCTCTTACAACGGAAGACAGGGTAGGCTTTGACCCTGTGCTCAGTCCGCCTTGCATATTTAAATGCCGAATGCATTGGTTTAGATTCGGAGAGTATTATGGCTATAACAGCATGAACATCTGGTGACATCTGTCCTTCTCGGTGACTGCTAACTCCATCCCGCCATCCCTCTTCTTACCTCTGTCCAGGAGGGCATAAATGAGTGAGCATGCTGTCAAGAAGAAAAGGGTCCAAGTCCACCCATAAAGAAAAGACAATGGAAACTGATATACCTGATGCAAATTGCTAAAAACAAAGACACACACACACACACACACACACACACACACACACACAAAACAGAGGTCCACAGTGCACTGACATTTTGTTGAGTTTGATTTTGAAAAATCATCTTGTTGGGAATTAACTCAGAAACCCCCCTTCCCATCAACCCCTTCAACAGCAGGTTTCCTCATGGTCCAGCTGACTCTTAGAAGGCACTTGGAGATAGCTGGCCCTTTCATAGATAAGGAGATGATAGTTTAGGCAGGATAAGGGATCTGCAATAGTACATAGGAAGGTGTTGGCTAAGAATCAAGCCAAATCCAGTGTCCTCTTGTAAGGATTGTGCTCTTCCCAAACCACACTGCAGAAAGTTTGCAAAACATTTTATTGCCTTATGCTATTTGGTGCAAATCACATATGAAGGTGCTTTCTGCTTGTCGTCCTTCTTATTCCTTTCAGTAAAAATTATTTTAACAATCATTTGCATTGTAGATATTTTTAATAACCCTTCCATCACTTTCATATACAAATTTCTTATGTTCAACTTAAGTAAGAATTGATTGGAGTATAATTGCCCTGTGAGGCAAGGTTATTTCACCAAAGATTCAAAACCAATTAGCAATGGCTTTAGAGAAATGGATTTTAAATAGGCATCGTCTCAGGTCACCTGAAGAGCACTGGTTGCTCTTTCAGAGGTCCTGAGTTCAATTCCCAGCACCCACGTGGTGGGTCACAACCATCTATAAGGTGATCTGATACCCTCTTCTGGTGTGTTTGAAGACAGCTATAGTGTACTCATACACATTAAATAAATAAATACATAAATCTTTAATGAATCCTAGCAGTTCATTTTCAAGGAGGCCATTTACCCAAAGCAGTCCAAAGTTTCAAAGACATCTGTAAATATGGTGTTTAAAGCTGTAGTTATTAATCAATGATTCTTTTTCTTCTTGTCTTTCATAGCAAGGGGGTTTTACATACCAAAGCAGGTAGACACTAATAAATGAAGGTCAACATTGCTTATCATTCGCTAGTTATTACAGAATAACTTCCAGTCTTATGTCATTGCAGTGACTTTCCTCTGTGACCAGATCCACATGGTGCACTGAACTCTTCTCCTACCTTTTGGACCAAGCCTGCTGCCTGTCTTCTCACTACAGCTACAGAACATGCAGCTTCGTCTCCATTGGTCTGTAGAGATCTGAGAGGCTCACTCCAGAAGCCACTGAACGCTGAATTGCAGAATCCTAAGGAGAAACCAGAAAGAGGGAAAAGTTTATATATCAAAGAAGTGAATTGGGTTTGAGAGAACAAAGATAGAATCCCCCAATTTAAAATGTTTTTCTAGTTACAAGAATGGGGCATGAGCAAGACTGGAATATAGACGTCTTGAAAGCTTAAACAGAATAAAAGGAAGTTTGAGCCAGTTCTAGGGGAGGATGTAAAGCCAGGTCAGTAGGGCAGAGGATTGGTAGTGACAGTGTCTGTCTAGTGATCATGTGACCTGCTGGAGAGCCAGCTGTGACTCAGGCCAAGCTGATGGTTGCCCTTGATACCATAAGGAAAAAACAGACCCAATGACATCATAGATTCAGATTTTCAAGGACACCAGAAATATATACTCTATGTGGAATTTATTGACGTGTACATGTTAGGATTTGATTAAATAAATGGAGCTTCATATAGGCAAATGTAAAGCCAAAGGCTACATAAGAACCAGAGTTATCCATGACTTAGTGCAATGATTCTCAACTTGTGCATCATGATCCCCACACGCTAACAGATATTTACATTATGATTCATAATAGTAGCAAAATTACAGTTATGAAGTAGCAATGAAATAAGTTCATGGTTGGGGTCATCGAAGTGATTTTTTTTTTACATGGCTGTTGTTTTTGTGTAACAGATGCTGTTAGGTTCAGCTTAAATATAACAGAACCTCTCTAGGTTCCACATGCAAAACAAGGAAAATAACAGTGTCTGTGTTACTGATGGATCAGCGTTTGCACAAGGTAGGCATGCATTGCTCACTATATTGTCATAACAAATGCTAAGTGTATTTGTAGCAATTGCTGACACTCCCGTGTCAGCTGACTGAACCTGAGTGTCATTGTAATTGTTACCTAGCGCTATCAAGAAATCCTTCTTAAGTTTTTATACTATTTGTCCTGTGAGAAATACAAGTCTTGTGCGTGGTTTTTAGAGAAGAGAGTGTTCCACTGTTCAGCCTGCATCATCAGAGCTTAGGAAGTGTCCAACTCAAGATATCCTTCAGGTACTCAAATATAGTAAACTGAATTTGGTCCAACACCAAATGGCAAGGCAAAGAAGTCCTTCAGGAAGCACTCTGTCACTAAAGTCCTTGGTAATGTCTTATTCATGAAAAATTGTATTATTCTGAAATGGGATTGTACCGTATAACTAAGCACAAACAGGAGAGTGTATAAATAGTTGAGTTTTAGGCTATATTAATTTTAAATGTGAATGTAAAAGTCCATAGTTATAGGAGATTATTTGCATGACGTTGATAATGTAATGTACATGGACAAAACTTTTAATAACCCAAAAATTGAGTGTCGAATTCAGGAAAATAACACCTGGAAGAAGATTTTTCTCTAGACTATTAAATATTTTCCCTTGCTTATATAAAAAAATATGTGTGAAAGAAAGAGCTAAATATAACATAAACACTGAATTCTGTGCAGTGCTAACATGTCATATTTATGAAAAACACTGAATGAAAAAATAGGAAGGAAGCAAAAGTTGAAGGAAATCATGCTAATGAGTGAAACCATAAGTAAGTCGCTATACCAGCTACTCTTCAACTCTATTCAACTCGATTTTTACCAAGGAAAAATCACCACTGTGACCTCAAAAAGAATGAGATAACTTGCAAGTTGTTAAATCAACTTTTCCATGGGCAGATATCGTAGTTGAAATATTTCAAGTCTTATTTAAACATACTCTGTACTTTGCATACCTATTCTGAAGTAGTTATATGTTTTTTATTAAGATATTAAAAGAATTAAAGTCCACCAAACAAGGGCAGGCGAAATGTTGGGGTGGGTTTCTTTTAGCCAGAATAATTAATTTCCACTAATACCTGCAAAAATAGAAACCAGAAGACAAAGAGATGCAAGTTTCTTAGTATAATAATAATAGCAATAATAATAATAATAATAATAATAATAATAATAATAATAATACTAACATAGTACAATAGATGCAAACTTATTATTATCCTAAAAGCAAAGACATCTCACCATAGAGATAACACAGAACACAGAGACCTGCTTTACAGGACGAAATGAAAAGTTCAATCCATGTTTCATCCTTTGACTGCTCCCATGGAGAAAAGTACAAACCCCTTTGATTTCTCCCGTATAATTTTAGTAATTAGGCTAGAGGCACTGTAATGTTCTAGAATGTACAGTGCAACCCCATTCAAATGCTGCTTCTAGAATACAAAACAGCATTTCAAAGTCAAGTAGAAATTAATTTGTTCATTGTCTATTCTTTTGGTTAATTGCCAGTATTGCTATTTCTCTTTGGGAAAATCACTGAAAACTGACTACATAATTTGTGTGTGTGTGTGTGTGTGTGTGTGTGTGTGTGTGTTTTTATAAGGAAATAACTTAGACTCAACATTTGTCGCCTACATTTTAATTTAATTTGCACTTCCACGAGACTAAGAATGATAGTTCTCCCGCTACATTATTCTATTACATTCTGTCAGTATTGTCTTTTTTTTTTTTTTAATTCTAAATTTCCTTTTGCAAGAAGAAATTTTGCCAGTGCCAATTATGGGTGAGAAATTCACTTATTCTGTGAGCATATTTATTCGTGTGAGCTAAGTGAGAATCTTAGAGACATTTTTGGGGTAAATAAGACAGCAATAAGTTAGACAGAAGGTTTAACCTCCCTGGTCTTCCCACCTCTCACTGGGATAACAAAGGATTTTGCATGCAAATCTCTAGTCTTAGCTTCTGGCCACACTGGATCAAGGCTGTGGGAAGAAAGAAGTGGATTGAGACAATGGAAAAGGACAGAGCAGAGTGATCAGTTGCCTATTTGCTTATCAAGGTAACTTCTGTGACTCAGTGGGAAACGAGGCATAGGAAACAGCTGATCTCATTAGTCAGTGGACTCCGATGAGGAGACAGAGGGTTTCCCAGCTCTAAATTTCATCAATAATGAACTTAACTTTCTCTTTGTCAGAGCAGCTGTCCCTGACAATCAGAACTTGAGATGCCAAGATATCTGTGCATTAGGCCCTGTCCCTGGAACAATGCTTGCTGTGGAGGTGAGGCTAGAGATGTTCTCACAGCAGATCCGGGCTGACCCTGCAGAAACTAGGGTGTGCTACAGGCTGAATGCATGGGTTCCACGGTGCTGTGTGGTGCCTGTCACTTCCCAGCATTGGTTTAGCCATTCCTGTGATGGTTGGAATGGGGCATTTGTAAACGGCCATAGGTAATGCTAGGAATCAGGCTGCCATACTCTATCTAGCCCTTAATCCCTGGGAAGCTGATTGGCCAGCAAAACCTGGATTAGAGAGAATGCTTCTGTATCTCTTTAGGCCCAGATTCCTGTGATCAGTCCTTAATTATATATGGGTTATAGAGAGGGAATTGCACATTATACTAAAGGTTATATATAAAAAGGAAATTGTGCAGGGGATTATGGGGGCAATAAGCGGGAGGGATGTATAGGGGGAATACCTGCATGGGGGGGGAGGAGGAAATGGGGCTTATGGACAGGAAACCAGGAAGGGGAATAACATTTGAAATGTAAGTAAAGCAATATATCTAATAAAAAATTTTAAAAAGTACCCCCAAAAGGAAATTGCATAGTTTATAATAAATAGGAAATTGCATATAATACTAAGAGGTTTTATATTGTTTCAGGCATAGTCTCCTCTCATATATATATATATATATATATGATCTTGTATATATATATGTGTGTCTTTATATATACATATATGTATACATATATAATTATATATAAAACAGGTGGTATCACATACACACACACACACACACACACAAACATGGGTATGTTGGAATGAACCCAATGTCTATGTGATATTGTAAAAGTTTAAGCACCGGTCATGACTAAGCCCTGAAAAGGTATAGGAAAGTCCGCGAGAGTTTACTTAGATGGTATTACCACCCTCTCCTAGCTCTTCACTTCTCCTAGTGAAGTGGAAGGACACTAATTATGCCATATCTTTGCTTAATAACAAATAATTTTGAAGCCAAGTTAGGCCAAGTGGGAGATGATATTAAAGTTATTGTCCAGTTCACATAAAGTTTTAGGTTAAAGGATTTCAGCTATTTCCAAGGTTAATGTCTATGAAGGCAAACTGACCAAGTTGCTATCTACAGTTACAAATACATTCTTGAATCTCAGTAATGGGACAGCAGGAACTTTTGAAGTTCACAATTCTAAATAAATCTGCATATGTTCAATGTTTTTTACTCAAACTACCTTTGAATGGTGTGTATCCTTTTATGCCTTGGGAGACAGGGTGTGCACAACAAAGGCAGACATAATATTTAATTGACAGACAGACAGACCATAACGAAATCTCTCTCAGCTTTGCTCTTCATGTATGTTCAGGCACGTGTGCATATGTATGTGTGCATATGTATGTACAGGTCAGAGGGTGAGAGTGGGGCCTCTTCCTCAGTGGTTCTATCTTACTTTTTGAGATGGCATCTATTAGTAAACCTGGAGCTCACTGATTTTTCAGGAGTAGTTGGCTATCAGACTCTAACGGATCCTCTGTCTCTCAAGCATGAGGAATTCTAGCACATGCTGTCCCATCTGGTTTTTTATGTAGGATCTCGAGATCCAAATGAGGTTCTCCTGTTTGTGTAGCAAGCACTTTACCAACTGAGTTATTTTTCCAGCCCAAGAAGTTGTAATTTTAGCACACAAGACTAGAATTAGAAAGAACCAATTCAGAATTCTATCATCTGCTACATTTCTGTGGCGAGCATCAATGAGAAAGGGAAGACACATTTCCTTCAAATGCTCCTTTGTTGCATAATATTACTTTGTCTTACAAAAGACAAACCCAATATACATCTCAAACCTAGGGGCCAGGCTTAATTTATGTCAATGTTTTCATCTTATATGAATTGATGACATATGATTTGAGCAACATTTGGACCCTAAATCAGCTCAATTCCCATATTAGTTAGTGTATTTAAATGCTGCAGCAAAATATCTGATAAAAACAACTTAAAGAAGGATAGATTTATTTTGGATTCAGTTTCAAAGCATATGGTGCATCATGACTGGGAAGGTCTGGTGACAGAAACAGAAGGTGGGAGGTCATATTCGTATGTGGAATTTGTCCATGTATATGTATTTGCATGTTTGTCTGTGTATCGGTACAGAAGCTCTTGTGTATGCATTCCTGTGGTAGTCAAGTTCAATGTTGAGCATGTTCATAGATCATCGTCCACTTTACATATGGAGGCAGGGTCTCTCACCAAATCCAGAGCTTGCCATTTTGGCTAGTTTCCACAGCCTGCTTACTCTGGGGACTCTCTTTCTCTGCCTCCTGTGGGTTATAGGCTAGGTCACTAAACCCGCCTTGATTTTACTTGGTTTCTGAACTCTGTTCCTCATGTTTGTATGGCAAATAATTTACCTGTTAAGCCATCTTCACAGCGCTTGACATATAATTCAGGTAACAAGGGATTGTGATAGAGTTGCTGTGCATGCACACAGTTCCTAACTGTGTATGTCTGTGAGCCCGTATGTTTTGGTGTGTATTTAAATACAGTTGATGTTGAATGATATAGTGAAAATATGAATGATTAAAAGCAAACGTTCATTGACAGTAAAATGTGAAAGAAGCTAATGCTTCTGTTCATCCAAGTGGTACTCTTGAGAGTGTGATTATGTATGATGGACTCCCAAGAACGATCTGATCTTTTCTTTAGATTTTTCAAAGGAGCTACTCTTTCAGTATTCAACCCCCCCCATTTCGTATGAAGTGTGATTCATGTGCTTGATCTTGAATATTTAAAAGGAAGATAGAAAAATCCAACTTGTTTTTAAGATCTTACTGTTCAAATAATATATTATCCCATGAACCTTGAAAATTTTTGATATAATTTCATGATACTCTTGGAGAATGTGAACGTTTTAGTGACTTAGAAAATAAAAGCCTTGGTAAATAAATTGTTTACAAATAACCTTGTTTCAAGCAAATTCTGATGAATGAAATCAATCCTTGTACATGCATGGTTGTCAGACTTTTAAACGATGGGATCTCCTGACCTGATGGTAGAGGCTACTTTTTAAAATTATGAACATTCTAGGAGTCCAAAAGGCTTTATTATTTCATTGGGTCTACTACTGCCAGATTGACTGCTTTGGCCACACTCAACCACTTTACAAACACTGATAACAGTCAACAATGCTATGAGTACTCATGGAGTCGCACATCTGATTTTTGACGTCAACATTCTGGATGCAGTTGAGTATAAGGAGATGAGGCTGACTGGGAACGTTCTTTGCTTCAGTTTTCTGTGGACATTTTGTTTTAGATCCCTCTTTATTTTTTTTATTTATTTATTTTTTTACAAATGTATATGACATCCATTACTAAGGACAATGGGAAAAACAATAGGCCAATACCATATTGTCCAGGAAACATTCAAACAAGACTGATAGCATAAACATGTCTTCCAGCTGAACAGCAATAACTCCTGATCCAGAAGGTGTTATCGTGATGTAGCATGTACCTGGAACAGAAACGTTCTCTTTACCTAAGTGTGGATTCCACAAGCTGTACTGACCTTCGAGCCATGGCAGGGGCGTTTCAACATTACGCAGGAGGTGTGCACTGGAAAGAGTGGGATTTCCAAAGAAACTCCCTTTTGTACTTAATGGGCACACTGAACAGTGAGTTCTAAATTCTAAGATTAATGATACTTTTTGGAGTTGAGTTCTGGCCACAATAGGCTAAGCTCTAATGAGCACTTCAGTGTGAAAGTAAATTGCGTATCTGCTGGGTGTGGTGGTGGATCTCCACAATTCTTAAATTTAGGAGGGAGACAAAGAGGGCTCACAGTCGGAGTCAGGCTTGCACTATATAGCAATCCTCCATCTCAAGCAACACAAACAACAATAACACTAGCAAAACCAAAAAGCTTTCGTGTTATATCCATGTTAGACACATTCTCCTCTCTAGGCTGCAGAAGGATTAGATGGATAAACCTGACATTGTGAAAGTGTCTGTCAGGCCTTAACTACAGTTTTGAAGAAAGAGGTTTAGGAATACTATGGAATAGACAATAAAATGGTTAGAACCATTGTTTAAGTCTTTTTCCTTTGGAAAACAAAGACGGCTGAAGCCCATAAACATAAACGATCTCCATAAATCTGAATGAATATCAGCCAAGAACTCAAGAATAAAATTCAGGTACAAAGAGACAAAGAGACGGTTAGGTGGGCAGAGGCGCTTACAGCCAAATCTGGTGCCCTGAGTTTAATCCTGAGATCCATATAGTGAAAGAAATGATTCCTACTTGTTCTCTGACCTTCAGAACACACACACACACAAACACACACACACACACACACACACACACACACAGAGAGAGAGAGAGAAAGAGAGAGACAGAGACAGAGACAGAGACAGAGAGAGAACATAAATTAGAAAAAAGTTCTTAAGGGAAGATTTATAATCTTATGTGTTCTACAGGTATGATACATGAACACAGTCATACCTACGTCATGTTTCATAAAATTTTACACTATTTTTCCAAGTTGTGAACTTTATACTTCTGTTTGCTAAGGGTCTTTGCAGACACTCGGTCTTTCTTTCTCAGGAGAAATATAACACCTTGCTGTGTATGGTTCTACGCCTTGAATACCTCTGAAGTCTGGGCAACCTATTCGGACTCAGATCTGGATAAGGGTGCAAAGTACCAATGCTTTGTTCTTGTGTGATTGTTTTTGCTTGATTTCTTACCATGAGTAAGTCATACATTTTAACTGGACAGATATGAGATAAATAAACTATTTTTCTGCCAAGATAGCAATCGACGACCTTCAGGAACATGTGCAGAATTTTCTGGGACTCTATTAAAATTATCTGATAAGCTGTCTTTGAGTCTCTGTGTTTTTGTTGTGTGGGGGCACCAAGTAGGAGCTCGGAGGCTTTGTAGATGCAACTGGAACTTAAACTGGAGGTAATAAACAGTAATGTGCTTTGTAGTACACAGATGGCTAGAGAGACCACTGTTAAATTTAACGGCTACACTGAGTCACCCACTTTTACCTGTATACATTAAACTAAGCATAGTTAGTTGCTTTAAGAAAATGATTAAATCACTCTTGATCTCTTTTCCAAATACATAGAAGCTGACTTTCTTTTCCATGGGAGGGGGGTGGATTTGAGGCATTATATCTCAGGGCAAATGTGTTTATACTTTGTGTGTTATTTCATGGAAAAATATACTAATGAAAACAGGAGACCTGTGGTTTCCACCCCATGTGA
The DNA here is from genome assembly GCF_011064425.1 of Rattus rattus. Lineage (NCBI taxonomy): Eukaryota > Metazoa > Chordata > Mammalia > Rodentia > Muridae > Rattus > Rattus rattus. Next base: position 45,428,581 of record NC_046158.1, on the reverse strand, counting down.
GAAAAGCAACCCTTTCATGCGGCTAAATGTGGGCCTTATCCATCCTGCTCACGATTCAGTCGAACTGTGACACGTGATAGGCTCAGAGTATGAATGGGTCAGTGAAGAGTACTCTATAAACAGGAATGTGTTTCTTGGGAGAGGTTTGGATAAATGGACTGAGTGTTCCTTCATTTCTCAGGCTTTTGCTTAGGAAGCTAATGAAACCAAGCATGCAGAGCAAAACCATCTGCTGAAGGTCAGAGAGCTGTGTAAGATGCTATACAGCCCCAGCTCCAACCAGGCTCCACCAGAGAGCATGGGCACGAGGGTTCTTTCCTCTCTTCCTTACACGAAGAGCATGAATACCTTAACATCCAAAGTCCAGCACCATATTTTCTAAAACAATAGAGGTAAGCATGTTGAAACCTGAAGATTGAGAGAAGACTCCACATGGGCCCACGTTCTGCCACTACTACTGCAACAGTTTTTATTTTTGTAAAGCAATTATCAACTTATGTATAAGTGATTACACCATTTGAGACGTGACATCCTTGAAAACTCTGATGCTCTAATCAAAACATAACAGCTATTTTGGAACAGAAAGTCTATCTGCTTTACATAAATATCTAAAAATCAAACAATGACCCACTTACAGTTATATTGTTGATGATTTTAAAGAGCTACTTTAAGTGAATTTCTTTCCTCAGTGGCAATTTTCTAGCCTGATACTGGTATATCCCAGCCACGATGTATGTGTGTGGTGACGATTGTGGCAGGGGTTAGGAGGTGTGTGAATGGCTGGTCATGGTTTTCCCATGCTGCATACCAGTCATTATTTGTACTATCTATTATATCTCATACCTATAGGCACAATAAACTTTTCATGTATATACATGTATATATATATGTGTGTGATTAAAAACTACCAACTCAACTCCATTAAAGTACCATCAGCCTCATTGGAGAATTTTGTTAAGATTATTTTTCAATCTAGGGAGCGTAAAAACATCGCAGCAGCACTGATAACAGCATTTTAAATATTAAGGAGTCATCTTTCCTGGAGTAGATGAACTCCTTGAATTTCTCTAGAATTTCTGATGAAGCAATTGTAATATCATAGGGATATATAAAAGAATGTGGACATGATAAATGTGATGAGATTTTCAATTATGATTGTACTCATTATAAAAATAGTAAAAACACTTGGTTATATTGTCTAAATATTTAGGCATGATCTCAAACTAAAACACTTAGGAAATAATTAACAGGATTGATCTTTGGGGAGAGAAGAGGGCTAGTGTGAAAGCCAGTGCAAAGGGTCTTCTTTTCATTCCCTATGTTTCTGTGTTGCTTGAACAATTGAAAAACCTGCATTTAAATATTAATTTAAAATTTAAAATAATAAAAAGGAAATAATCAAATAACATGATATCAACTGCCCCACTGGGATCTGGGAAGACCGGCCTCCCAGCCCTCTCTCTCCTATGCCTTATTTTCCCCTAGGATCTACGTTTATACCTTATAATCTCTGAAACTGCCTGTAATCATAGTCACCAGGTTCTAAACTCATATGCTGGGCACTGACTCGTCCATACACTTTACATGAAGCCTGGCTTCACAGAAAGACTGCACTACCAGATGTCATATCAATATACCCATGTGAGAACTACAATATTACCTATTGTATCCGGGACCTACCTATCTATGACCAAAAAGAATGAATAATTCTTTCACCTTGCTATTCAACTTGTGTTGGGACACTAAAGAAACCTTTACGGAACCCTTCTCTGCCCAATGTCAAGAGATTATAGTTGGTTTGTCATGGTGGCTTCTTCCCAGGATAATTCAATGAAAGTGGTGTGTGAGGTTGGGGATACACAGGGATAATGGGTTTTTTAAATACATATTGAGGTGAGAACCTCTCGCAATTTCCATGCAGCCCTTGCTAATGCGATAAGTGAATGTAAAAGAAGTACTTTCCCATGTAAAATATCCCTATGCTGAATCATCCTAGATAAAGTCTGTCAGCACCATATTATGGCACGGCATTGAGGCTGCTCACGGAAGCAAACAGAACATTTATATCATTTGAGGAAATGTAATAGAAAACAGATATATTATTAGTTTTTTACTAAGGAATTTAAACAAGTTTTAGTAATGTGTACGTGAAGTAGAGAATAAGACATCACGAATGTTTTCCAGTTTGCTCATGTGCCTGAGAGTGAATCCTGTATCCCGACTCCCCACCCAACCCACCCATACCCAGGAGTCAGCTTACATTCCAGGAATTCTGACACACCTATGATCACAAACTTACAAGAGGGACAGGCTCCAGTCAGAGACAGAAAGACCAGTTAAAACCAGAGAGAACCAAACCTAAGAATAATAGGTATAGAAGAGATTGAAGATTCCCAACTCAGAAAGCCAGTAAATATCTTCAACAAATTCATAGAAGAAAACCTGCCTAACCTAAAGTAAGAGATGCCCATTAACATACAAAAAGTCTGAAGAACTCCAAATAGATTGGACCAGAAAAGAAATTCCTCTCATCAAATAATAATTAAAACACCAAATGCACAAAACAAAGATTATTAAAAGTGGTAAGGGAAAGAAAAGGTCAAGTAACATATAAAGGCAGACCTATTAGAATTACACTGGACTTCTCAACAGAGACTATGAAAGCCAGAAGATCTTGTGCAAATGTCATACAGACGCTAAGAGAACACAAATGCCAGTCCAGGGTACTATATCCAGTAAAACTCTCAATTAACATATTCTATGACAAGATATTCTATGACAAAACCAAATTTACACAATATCTTCCCACAAAACCAGGCCTACAGAGGATAATAGAAGGAAAACTCCAACACAATGAGGGAAACTAGACCCTAGAAAAAGAAAAAAAATTAATCATCACAAACAAAACCAAAAGAAGAGAACCACACAAAAATAACTCCACATATAACAACAAAAATAACAGAAAGCAATAATCAGTGGTCCTTAATATTTCACAACATCAATGGACACTATTTCCCAATAAAAAGAGATAGGTTAATAGACTAGATTTGTAAACAGACTCAGAATTTTGCTCTGTACAGGAAACGTACCTCAGTGACAGACACTTCCTCAGAGTAAAAGGCTGGAAAAAATTTTAAATGGTCCCAAGAAAAAAACTGGAGTATCCTTTCTAATATCCAAAAAAATAAACTTTCAACAAAAAGTTTCAAAAAACATACTCATCAAAGTTAAAATCCACCAAGAAGAACTCTCAATTTTGAAATCTATGCCCAAATGCAAGGGCACCCACATTTATAAAAGAAACATTACTAAAGCTCAAAGCTCACATTGAAACTTACACAATAATAGTGGGAGGTTTCAACATCCCACTCTCACCAATGGACAGAAACTAAATAGAGACACAGTGAAACTAACAGAAGTTACAACACAAATGGATTTAACAGTTATCTACAAAAACATTTCACCCTAAAGCAAAAGAATATACATTCTTTTAAGCACCTCACGGTAGCTTCTCCAAAACTGATCATATAACCGGTCACAAAACAAACCTCAACAGATACAAGAAGACTGAATTAATCCCATGCATTCTATTGGACCACCACAGCCTACGTCAGGTCTTCAATAACAACAAAGCAACAGAAAGCCCACATACACATAAAAGCTGAATGACTCTCTACTCAATGATAATTTCATCAGGAAAGAAATAAAGAAAGAAATTGAAGACTTTTTAGAATTTAATTACAATGAAGACACAACGTACACAAACTTATGGGACAAAATGAAAGGAGTGCTAAAAGGAAAACTCACAGCTCTGAGTGATTCAAAGAAAGAAACAGGAGAGAGCATACATTAGCAACTTGACAGCACACCTGAAAGCTCTAGAACAAAAAGAAGCAAATACACCCAAGAGGAGGAGAAGGCAGGAAATAATCAAACTCAGGGCTGAAATCAACCAAGTAGAAACAAAAAGAACTATACAAAGAAGTAACAAAATCAGGAACTTGTTCTTTGAGAAAATCAACAAGATAGATAAACCCTTAGCAAAACTAACTAAAGGGCACATAGACAGTATCCAAATCAACAAAATAAGAAAGGAAAAGAGACACATAACAATAAAAACTGAGGAAATTAAAAAAATCATCAGATCCTGCTACAAAAGCCTATACTCAATGAAACTGGAAAATCTAGATGAAATGGATGATTTTCTAGACAGATACCAGGTACCACGGTTAAATCAGGATCAGATAAACCATCTAAGCAGACGCAGAACCCAAAGGAAATAAAACAGTCATAAAAAAACCAAACCAAAACAAACAAACAAACAAAAAAAAAACAAAAAAACAAAAAAACCAAAACCCAGGGCCTGATGGATTTAGTGCAGAATTCTATCAGACCTTCAAAAAAGAACTAATACCAACATTTCACAAACTATTCCACAAAATAGAAACAGAAGGAACACTACCTAATTCATTCTATGAGGTTATGCTAATACATAAACCACACGAAGGCCCAACAAAGAAAGAGAACTTTAGACCAATTTCCCTTATGAGTATCAATGCAAAAATATTCAATAAAATTCTCTCAAATAGAATGCAAGAACACGGCAAAACAATCATTCACCATGATCAAGTAGGCCTCATTCCAAGAATGCAGAGATGGTTCAATATACCAAAATCCATCTACATAATCTACTACATAAACAAACACAAATTAAAAACACATGATCATCTCATTAGATGCTGAAAACAGCTTTGGCAAAATACCACACCCTTTCATGTTAAAAGTCTTGGAAAGGTCAGGAATTCAAGGCCCATATCTAAACATAGTAAGAGCAATATACAGCCAACCAGTAGCCACCATCAAACTAAATGAAGACAAACTTGAAGCAATCCCAGTAAAATCAGGGGCTAGACAAGTCTGCCCACTCTCTCCCTTTCTACTCAATATAGTGCCTGAAAGTCTAGCCAGAGCAATTAGACAACAAATGGAAGTCAAAAGAATACAAATTGAAAAGGATCAGTCAGGATAACACTATTTGTTGATGATATGATAGTATACATAAATAACCTAAAAAATTTCACCAGAAAACCCCTTTGGCTGATAAACAACTTCAGTAAAGTGGTTGGATATAAAATTAATTCAAATCAGTAGCCTTCCTGTACTCAAAGGAAAAAATGGGCTGAGAAAAAAATAGGGAAATAACATCCTTCACAATAATCACAAATAATATATAAAATATCTTTGTTTGACTCTAACCAAGCAAGTGAAGGATCTGTATGAGAAGAACTTCAAGTCTCTAAAGAAAGAATTTGAAGAAGACTTCAGAAGATGGAATGATCTCCCATGCTCACGTATTGGCAGGATTAACATAGTAAAAATGGCCAACTTATCAAAAGCAGTCTACAGATTCAATGCAATCCCTATAAAAAAAAATCCAACTCAATTCTTTATATATAGAGAGAACAATTCTCTAATTCATCTGGAATAACAAAAAAAATAAGGATAGCAAAAACTATTCTCAACAATAAAGAACTTCTGGGGGAATCACCATCCTTGACTTCAAGATATACTACAGAATATCTAATATATAATAGTGATAAAAACATGGTATTGGTACAGAGACAGGCAGGTAGTTCAATGGAACAGGTTTGAAGACCCAGAAATAAACCCACACACCTATGGTCACTTGATCTTTGACAAAGAAGCCAAAACTATCTGGTGGAAAAAAGACAGCTTTTTCAACAAATGATGCTGTTTCAACTGGAGGTTGGCATGTAGAAGAATGCAAAATGATCCATTCTTATCTTCTTGTACAAAGTTCAAGTCCAAGTGGGTCAAGGACCTCCACATAAAACCAGATACACTAAATCAATGGGAGAGAAAGTGAAAGACCCCTGAACACATGAGCACAGTGGAAAATTTCCTGAACACACCACCAGTGGCTCAGGCTCTAAGATTGACAAGTGAAAAAGGGGACCACTTAAAATTGAAAAGCTTCTGTCAGGCAAAGGACAATGTCAATAGGACAAAATGGCAACCAAAAAATTGGGGAAAGATCTTTACCAACCCTACATCTAATAGAGGGCTAATATCCAAACTATACTAAGACCTCAGGAAGTTAGACTCTAGAGAACCAAATAACCTCACTAAAAAATGGGTACAGAGCAAAACAATGAATTGTCAACTGAGGAATATCGAATGGCTGAGAAGCTTGTTCAACATCATTAGTCATCAGGAAAATGCAAATCAAAATGACCCTGAGATTCTACCTCATACCAATCAGAATGGCTAAGATCAAAAACTCAGGTGACACAAGATGCTGGCAAGGATGTGGAGAAAGAGGAACACTCCTCCACTGCTAGTGGGATTGCAAAATGGTACAACCACTTTGGAAATCAGTCTGGCTATTCCCCAGCAAACTCGAAATAGTTCTACTTGAAGACCCAGCTATATTACTACTGGGCATATGACCAAAAGATTCTCCAACACATAACAAATATATGTATATATTTACATTTCTATCTCATATAACATGCTCCACTATGTTTATAGCAGTCTTATTTATAATAGACAGAAACTGGAAAGAATCCAGATGTCCCTCAATAGAAGAATGGATACAGAAAATGTGGCATATTTGCACAATGGAATACTACTCAACTATTATAAAAACTACTTCATGAAATTTGCAGGCAAATAGAACTAGAAAATATCATGTTACATGAGGTAACCCAGTCACAAAATAACACACATGGTATGTACTCCCTGATAAGTGGATATTAGTCCAAAAGCTCGAATTACCCAAGGTACAATCCGCAGACCACATGAAGCTCAAGAATAAGGAAGACCAAAGTGTGGATGCTTCAATTCTACTTAGAAGGGGGAACAAAATAATTACAGGAGATAGAGGGTGGGAGCGATTTGAGAGGGAGAGAGGAGGGGGAGGGAAAAGGAGAGCAGGATCAGCTATAAGAAGGGACACGGGAGAAGTTCAGAAGGCCAGGAAATTGAACAGAGGTGTGTAGCAGTGGGGGATGGGGAACTGGGGGTAGCCACTAGAAAATCCCAGACTCCAGGAAAGAGAGAGGCTCCAGGACGCAACTCGGATGACATTAGTTGAGATATCCACTGAAGGGGAAGTAGAACCTGTAGAGACTACCTCCAGTAGATAGACATGGCCCCAGTTGAATAATGAGGCCACCCACCCATCTCAGAATAGTTTAACCCAGAATTGTTCCTGTCTAAAAGAAATGCAGACATAGAAAATGGAGCAGAGACTGAAGGAAAGACTACCCAGAGACAGCCCCACCTTGGGATCCATCCCATGTGCAGAACCAAACCCTGACTCTATTGCTGATGCCAAGAAGAGCTTGCTGACAGAAGCCTGGCATAGCTGTCCCCTGAGATGTTTTCCCTGTACCTGACCAATACAAAAGCAGATACTCACAGTCAACCATTGTACTGAGCTCCGGGACCACAATGGAAGAATTAGGGGAAGGACTGAAGGAGCTGAAGGGGATTGCAACCCCATAGGAAGAAGAACAATATCAACTAACTGGACCACCCAGAGCTCCCAGGGAGTAAACCACCAACCAAAGATATGTGGAGGGAACCTTGTTTCCAGCTACCTATGTAGCAGAGAAGAAGCTTGATGCTCCAGTGTAGGGGGAAGCTAGAGTGGTGAGGCAGGAGTGGGTGTGTGAATGGAGGACAACCCTCAGAGTCAAATGGGAGGGGGATGGGATGGGGAGTTGTGGAGAGGAAACCGGAAGGGAAATATCACTTGGAATGTAAATGAATAGAGTGATTGATTTTAAAAAAGACATCACAAATATAAGACTCATGTTTCTTATTGACTAGGGCTTTAAATTTTAATTGGATAGTCTGGTGAAGTTCAATTATTTCATTACATAAAAATTAAGGCTCACATTTTCTTGTCCATCTCCTATGTTTGCAGTGATGTTTCTTATTCCTTCAAAAGTAAGACGAAAAACTGATGGAGTGGATTTTGTATTTGACAGATTATTTTGTTTTGAGTCAAAAGAGTTAGTTTGCTTTGTTTTTAAGCACTGTCTTTAAAGACCTAAACCACCAGAGCCCCAGGTTCTGATCTTTGCAATGATGTGTGAAATCTCTGGGTATGACGATCCCTAAGACTTCTCTTGAAATTAAGGCTCAAGGCGGTTTTGCTGAGTAGTCGATGCATTCGCTACCCATTTATCTGTGTGATTCACCCATGAACTCCTGTCATGGAAACAACTCCACATTGGTGTGTTCAGCCAGTGACTTCTTTCCTGTACTTTCTCTGCATTTGGTTTCAGGGTACAGGTCCGGAAATTTTCTGCATTCTATAAACGCCTTCTCTTGATTCTGCCTCCTAACACTTCATGCTCTTCCGGTCTCTAGGCCACAGTGTGCCAACTGAGCATCTGAGCTCTTTATGGTGTTTAGGGACTCACCAAGATCCTGATTTACCCCAACTCCCAACCCCCAGAGGGCTCTCTGTGGATCCTCAGTGGAAGCCCCCTTCCTGAATCTGAAAGATGGGTTTAAGGGGTGTCTCATCCAGCTCTTGCCAAGAAAGTTTTCAATACCAAGCCATAATTCTACGCTTTTAAAGGTCTGTGATTAGGTAAGGTAGTCAATGGTTTTTTAGGTAGGTTCTATTTTCCTTTCAAGTTATGACTGATGTTTTCATTTCTTTAGCTTTTGCCCATTTGAGGAGGACTTGTGAAGACCGTGAAGAGAATGGGTTAAGAAGTTTGGATAGAATTTCCCAAAACATACGCTTTATTCGTAAGAAAAAACTCCACAGGCTGTTCCATCATGGGATTAAACAATCTTGAGGTTCCGAAAGTTAGGAGGCATCACACAATGGTGCTGAGCACTGATCTCCTGGGATGGGTGAGAGGTGAGCCTCAGTGAAGTGGGTAACGAATTGCTTGCTTTCTCTTACCGAGAACTTGTAGTGTTTGTTCAATAAATGTGGACTTAGAGTAGGTTTGAGTAAGACTCGGTTTTAGACTTAAAACACACAGTGGGTAAAGCAAATAAAAATCCCTGCTCTTTTGAGAGGGATTGCATGTGTTGAGCTCTCTCTCTCTCTCTCTCTCTCTCTCTCTCTCTCTCTCTCTCTCTCTCTCTCTCTCTCTCTCTGTGTGTGTGTGTGTGTGTGTGTGAGCATGCGCGTGAATAATGCATCGATAGAACTTTTGTGGAAGTCAGAACTTTGCCTAAAACTAAGAAATCTCTGTTTCAGATTTCATAAAGTAATTAGGCTGCCCTTTAACATTTGCTTTAAACTTTCCACCTCATTTTTAATGAGATTACAGTCTCTTCACAGCTTGATAAGTACAGACACCAGGCAAAGAAATGAAATGATGTGCCAGTTACAGTGTTCCAGAAAGTGACTTTTGAAACAAGAAATCAAGCCTAATGATATGGCTTGAAACAATTTCTAAACTGTTTACATTTGTGAGAAAAATCATTATTTGTACAAGTTTAAAATAATTAAAAAAACCCTTCCAATGTTAATTATGGTGCTAAATCTAGGCTCATAAAAAGATTGTTTGTGTTTTGGAGTTGATTTTTAATGAACAGAGAGCGAAATGCTTGAATGTAGGTGCCTTTTAATTAGATAATGTCTTGCTCATAGATTATATGAATTAAAAAATGAGCCCAAAGGATTGCAAAAAGTGCCATATTAGAGACACGGTATCTATAGCAACGTAGGATGAAAGTGGACTTCCTGAAATCTCCAAGCTTCCTCAGACATTTTTAATGGAGAGAGGCCTCTGAGTGGACGAAAAACTGTTTGGCATTTCCAAAGATGTTTTGAAGTCCTATATGGTTTATGGCATGGCCAATCATCATTGTTAACTTGATGGGATTCAGGATCGCCTAGGGTATAAACCCTTAGGTGAGTCAATGCAGGCTTTCAAAGTGGTTTAAAACAGACATGGGGAGACTCACTTTGAACTTGGGGGGCACTCTCCCACTGTCTGGGGTTCTAGACTGAGTACAAAGGAGGGAGTGGGGTATCAGCGCTTCCTAATTAGTGATTCTAATTACGACTGTATTGTGCCCAGGTGCTTTACGCTTCTGGTGCCTTTCTGCACCAACAGACAGCATTCTGCCAGCCCAGAGCACTGCGGGCCAGAATGAACCTTTTCGCCCCTGATAAGTGGATTTGGTTAGGTATTTTGTCAGAGCAACTGAAAAACCAACAAATAAAAAAAGTATATTCTTCCATATACCAGGAGTGACACAGTAGCGGAGGAGACTATCAAGAGGCCAAGTGTCAACAGAAGAATCAGAAGTTTCAACAATGTCAGCGGCGTTCAGGGCTACAATGACCACATATTCAAGACATCCATATCTGAGACCTACCATTTATTACGTGGCTACTGGAAAATGTTTCCACAATTTCCTCTGTCAGTCTACCTCACTGTGGGGAAAAAAACTTCATGGATTTACAAATTGCTTTTTAATGTGTAGAATGATCTATTATGATCCTTTCCTGTTTTCAGAGAAAAGGATAAAATATCCAGTTGTAATTCTTTATAAAATCCTTCGTAAGCTGGGCACTAATGGTGTGTGTGTTTGATCCTAGTATTCTGGAAGAAGAGGCAGACAAATCTGTGGGTTCAAGGCCAGTCTGGACTACAGAGCTAGTTCCAGGACACTTAGGGCTACACAGAGATACTCTGTTTTTAAAGATAAAATAAAATCATTCATAAACTGTAAATTAAGAAAATCTTTATGCCCAAAAAAGACCATTTTAGTGTTACACACACACACACGCACACACACACACACACACACACACACACACACACACACACACACACACATCTCTTTCAACCAAAGCCTTTAGGGGCATAAAATATAATCATAAGGCAAATAATAAATGGAAAAGCAGTCACAAGTTAGGCAAGAACCACATATTTCATCTGTAAGAATTATTATCTTACTTCTGGCAGGCAATGAAATTATAAAAAAAAATGCAGCAAGTTACTTGTATACTGAGTTTTAAAATCTGAAAATTAAAAAAAAATGCTGTTTTCTATAGATAAGTTTTTCTCATTTAAATTCTAGGACTATTTTTCACCAAGGGTGAGATAAGCTCTATCATGAGCTCCATCCAACACGTCGAAGCGTATTTCAACCAGTTAATGTATCACCTCCAGTGAAAGCCAATAAAAGTAAGGACTGCTGATCAGAGAACAGAGGTGAGCCCAGGCTTCAGGAGTCTCCTGACGGAATAGCATGGGGTTCACTGGACTTGAATGAATGACCTCGATAGTACTGTGGAACAGAGGAAGATGGTTGGTTGGGGGGAGGTGTCTTTAAATGCTAACCAACTATTCATTGAATTCAGACAGATAAAAATGCAATTCTGGTAAAGGTATGGGGAACCAGGGGGATAGGTACAAGCAGGTGTAAAAGACAGACTTTAAGAGTGAATATTTCCCAATTAGAATTTTCAAAAGGGACCAATAGTACCAAATGGTGCCAAAATATCTTTCCCTTAGGTTTCTGTTATAGGTCGTTTTCCTTGTAATTTCAGCTTTTTTGAATCATCTTTTGAATCTTATATATTCTTTGAACTATATGAATAATTATTTGCCCATACAATTTTAATCTAAATACTGAAAATGCCAGGCAGTTTGGCAGTGGAAACCTGCCCTAACTTCACAGTGAGTTGAGTGCCCACTGAGACATGTGTTTATTTACTGTTGCTAGGACCTCATTGTTTGCATCCAGCAAGCAAGCGAGCACTCAAGGCTCTGAAATTTGTTTTCACATCAATCCATTTATAATTTCAAAGGTGGAAAAAAAAGGAGAACCATTTCCTTTTATCTTGACATTGGCATTTGGAGCTTGTGTGATTATTTACCTCCCAACTTCAATGGAGACAGAGAGTTTAAATCGAGGAGGGAAAGAGTTGAGCCTTTAATGAGTTTGGGTTTGTGGAACTGGGTGACCAGGACGAAAGTCAGAGCTTTTATCACTTTGGTGCATTCCAACTTAACTTTTAGAGAGGGAAAGGAAATGAATTTGGCCAACAAATAGCGAGTTAGACAAACAGTGACAATGAGATTGACCTTTCTGACACATCAAAGGGGCCTTTACCCAGTGCCTCGTGGGTAGGCTTCAGGGTAAAGTAAATAGGGAACGACACAAAAAGCCTTTTGGCTTTTTGGTTTTTGGGTCATCCAGAGAAACCAACATTTTAATATATCAGTTAAACTTTTTGAGTGTTGACTTTGTAAAAATTGAAAATAGATTTTTTTTTTAAATACACTATATTCTGATTTTGGTTTTCCTCCTCTTACTCCTCCCACTAATGGGGAAAATTTCTACCTATAATTTGCTTGTTAAATGATCTGGTGAAAATAATCTGAAGTTGAGGAACATAGCAGCCATCGCTGCTGTAATTTTTGATACCGTTGTAAATCAACAGAAAGAGCTCTAATCTACTTCATACACTAAAGCAACATGTTCCAGGTGGCGTGTTTCTTTATTAAAAACATCATGTTTGTCAGGCTCACGGTGAGGGTTGAGTTCATTTAGCAATAGTAAAGCTGAAAAATAATTGAATGTTAAACACAGGAGAACATGTTTGTGTTTCAAGAAGAGTGAGGATGTTTGCAGTGGAATCAGTTCTCCACACTGTGACAAGAACTCGGAACACTAAGGTCTCCTTGCTGGACACAGGACTTTTGGCGCCAGAAAGGGCATAATATACCATCTGAGGTGCCTCAGTACTAAGGCATCCATCAGGGGAGAAATCCCCCCAAACTCCTTCCATTTTCAAAAATTCCATTTGAGGAAAGGTTGGTATAGAAGTTAAAGCAAAGTCCAAGTTCTCCATGTCTCCCCTGGGCAGACAGGCTGAGGACACTGTGTTTCAAGGGAAGCTTATAAAGTTTGTAGGAAATGGAGTCTATAGCTACAGAAATCCTGACCCTTGAAATTAGGGAAATGAATGCCTCCGATCCAGTTGTCTGCTACCTGCGTGGTATGAGATAATGTCAGCTCAAGTCAGCTTGAAGCCTAAATTCATCCTGCTATAAATCAAAATTACTCAAGCCATCCGCTTGATCCTCAAGAGCGCTTAAAACATGGGCTACTTAGATTGTTAACATTTCAGAAACTTTTCTTTTTGAGTATTGATATTTTTTAAAATTGAAAGTAGATTGTTTTTCATACGCTATATTCTGATTTCGGTTTTCCCTCACCTTACTCCTCCCAATTACTTTCCACTTCTCCTCTCAACTGGATTCACATCCTTTCTGTCATTCCTTAGAAAAGAAACATGCATCTGAGAAAAAAACCAATAAAATAAAATACAATACAATAAAGCAAAACTAAACAAATTGAAATAGGACAAAACAACCAACCAAGAGAAAGACACAAGGAAAATGCCTAAGACACACATATAGTTGCACACACACACACACACACACACACACACACACACACACACCTTGCACATTATGAATCCCATAAAAACACAAAACCATAAGCCATAATATATACACAAAGAACATGTATGGCCTTAAAAAAGTGCCCTGACAGCATTATGAGACAAAGAACTTCGAAAGATGCCACTGAGTTTGTTGGCCATCAGCTGGTGAGCATGGGACCTGTTCTTGAGAGTAATTTGTTTCTGCTAGGAGAAAACTATATATATATTTTTTATTTCAGATGGCTATGAATTGGAAATAGGATCTGGGGTAGGGATGGAGGTATATGTTCTCTTGCATGTTCAGCCTTAGCACCCATCTGATGCAGACCTGTATAGGCTCTTTGCACTCTGCCTCAGTCTCTTAGTTTCTATGTGTGCTAGCCCTGTTGTTTCTAGAAGGCTTTGATCATTGCTATTCCCCAACTTCTCTGACTCTGTTGCTTTTTCCACCTTCTCTTCCACCGAGTTCCTAGTATGGAAAGGGGGATTATATGAAAACATCCTCGTCTGTGTGTTCCAAGCTCTCTCAGTCTGTATATTTACCTTCTAGGTTTCATGATTTTTCCTTGGGCCCAGTTGCCTTGCTTCCACAATAGGCTGTGGAAGAATATCTCAACTCTTGTCTGTCCCGCAAGAACTCAGGCCATTTCCTATGTTGCCTCATTCTTTAGAAACCCTCTTTAGTAGAAAATATTTCCATCTTTATCCCTACCATGAGCTCGGAATGATAGACCCTGGCTCTGCTCTGCAGGTCCTCATTTCTTCTAGATGTCAGGCTGACACTTGGACACTGGATTCTGTTCTAGCCCTGAAACTTGCATGGATTGCTGCTAAAGAATGGGAATAGATCCCCATATCTGAAATGGGTACTTGGATAAAGCCCCGTCTACTTTTGCTGCCATAGCTGGGTGTGAAACCCTTGAGGCTGTATTCCCTGCACCGTGCCTGTGAGTAGTATGAAGGGTGGAAACATGGAAGCATGGGTAGAAGGGAAATATGGACTCTGGAGGGTGTGGCTGAATGGACCAATCCTGAGTTTACGTGGCTTTTGTGCCATGCTTCCAAGAATGATAGGTCTCCATGGCTTTATTGTGTCTTAATTAATTTTTTGTTATTTAACATTGTAAATAAATTAGGTGATCAGTATTTGACCTAATTTAGTGCATGGCGTATCTTCCTCAATCACGTCACACAATGAAGGTCATCTACTATGCTTCCCATGTTTCTATCCTCTCAGGTCTAGCAACGTACCTCCTGATTGCTCTCCTGTTGCTTTGGTTTTGCTCTTAATTGTCATTTTTTTGGGCTCCTAAGATGATTTTTCACTGATCCCAACCCTTGCAGTCTCCATCCACCTGGCAGATTCAATTTTGTGGCTTTCTTTTTCCAGGAAAGGACCAATGTCCTGCCATTTTTTTCTCTCAAATTCATTAACATATGTATGTTGTTGGGAAATGTTAACAAAGTTCAAAGATCTCCATGGCGTACAAGATACACCATGATCTGCATATGATCTGCATCTTGAAAGGTTTCTATCACAAAATTTTCATTTCACACATTGTTTAAGTAACTGCTACTCAACTCTCAGGACCTAGCAAAAGGAAAGAGAGGTGGCTGGCTCATTTGGCTGGCTGATCACCACCTCTTCAAGTCATCTCAATACCTGGCAGGTAACTTTACTAGTCCATATCTCACTATATTCCTTGTAACTCCATATCTTCACCATTCCACAAAATCCTCGAATCCATGGGTCATGCTTTCCAATCACGACATGCCATTTATTAATTTACTAACATTAAGTGGAATGAACATCAAACATGTGTACACTCCCCACCCCTTGTTTCTGCACACAGGATAGTATAGCATGCTACTCGCATTGTGTTAAGATACTGAAAGCAATCTACAGATGATTTAAAGCACTTGCATGGATACAAATCTATGTGCTGTCTTATACAAACCATGGAAATCAAGGATGGATGCGTCTAATGACTGCTCTCAGAGAGGTGGCTACAGGGTAACAGCAGGATAACCAAACTGGAAATAGCTTCTGCCTCAGTGTGAAAAAAGTACTCAGCATTTCTGCAGCCTCCACCTCCACCTAACAATGCTGTCATGGCAGGCTGAGATCAATAAGACAATAATCAGGATTCTATCAAAGAGATTAGAGTAAATTGTTCTTTCTTTTATTTGTACTTGTTTTAAAAAAATCATTCAGGAGTTATTGATAAATGGCCTCTTAGAAGTCATAAATTGTGCTAAATAATGATCAAAGTATGAGTTGTTCGATAGCTCAATCCATAAAGAAGCAGTGGCCACTGTGTATCTATTTCATGCCTAGGATTTTTGCTTTGTACCCTTTTCTAGGAGAAGGTTAAGTGACTGTATTTCGTTGTGAATTCTATTGAGAAATATATAAAATAAATACAAGATCCAATGATCCAAAGGTCAAGACAATGTAATTTTCCTTCCCATTTACAAGGAGAAAATATGATTTAGGTTAAGGGTGTACCACAATGCTCATAGGAATGCGGCAGCCTTGATCTATGCTCCCTTTATGTGGAAATAATTTATGACTTTCTCTGTAATTTACAAATGGATTCATTACAGGACCCTCTGGGCATATGTGCTCTGAATTAGTTAAAGGCCTGATCCAATGACTGTATTGATAGCAAAGTCAAGTAAGGAAATAAGATTCTACAGCAGAAATTCCCTGTGTACATCCTGCATAGACCTAGACAAGCAGAAAAGGTATCCATGGTAGCTTGCTTTTGGATTTATACACAATGCACTGAATTTCAGATCTGTTTAATAATTACTCAGAAAAGCTACTTAGCCACTTAGAAACTATCTTCTTTCTATATAGAAAAAAATGATGACCAACTGTGTAGATCGCTGAGGTAATTTGATTGAGATAAAGAGAAACTAGCTTGTATAACAAAGTCAGGTAGGATCATCCATTGGTGTGTATGGGCCCCAGAGCAAGGCTACCTGCTTACTCGTCCTGTTACAACCAGCTGTGTGGTACTGGTTGTGCTTCTTTTCCTCCCAGTGCTTCATTTTCCACGTGTGAATGTATGTGGAGGTAATGAGATGCCTATCCACAGAGCTGTCATGAGCATGAAAGGCGCCGATGTTTATAAAACACTTAGAATGCTGCCCAGCACGCAGGAATGCGATGTAAGTGTTTGGTGGATAAACAGTAATTTGTATTCATCTCTTGAAGCAGAGCCAGCAAATGGATTTGAAGTGGATCTCCTTGAATTTATGCCACATCTCCATAAAAGGGCAACTAGGAAGAAATAAATAATCCAACTAGGAGAAAAGTGGAAGCACCTTACTTAAGAACTTAATTAGGTCAACACAGACCATTATCTCAAAGGTTCCACTGAGGGTTTTATTAGCCAAGGGACCATCAATTAGATGGAGGAAAACTCATTATTTTCATCAACAAGGAATGGCACTAGACAAGAAAGGGAAGCAAAGGCTGATGGGAGGAGCTGGTCGGGCTCTGTCCTCCAGGAAAGATTAGATACCAATCTGTGGAGGGATGAGTAGATGACGCCATTCATTCATTTTTTATTTTAAACTGGAGGAAATGCTTGTTTTCTCAAGGTTATAATCTGACATCTGAAAGGCAGTTTGTGCTGAAGAGGGTGTGGCCATGATTCAAAGATGGATGGTGTGGGATTTGATGAGGGCCTCCCACAGTCACATGTTATGGATGAGACAAGTCTCAGTTTGAAGGAGTCTCTTTCCGTAGAACCAGACTCCATGCTCATTCTGGTACGCTCTGACAGTCACATAGAATTCAAAGCTCATCTTGATTTTCCTAGTTGCTGACAGCATGGGAGAAGGCTCCAGACTGAACAACTCAGTCTGCAGGAAAAGATGCTAACAAGCCTATTGAGACCCTGACTAGTGGAGAAGGGAGAAGTCGTGGAGTTCTGAAAGGGAAGGGGATAAGCTCTCTGTAAGAAGAGACGGAGTTACACCTGAGCTGAGATCATTAAGACTAACAACGGAGTGTGATTTCAGGACATGCCAGTGAGACGATAAATACCCTCTAGAATCTTCTCAGACTAGGCAGCAACTAATAAAACACGGGGCTGAAAAATTCTCCCTTCTTCACCAATCTCTTTAGCTGCGGCTCTTCCCCAGGGAAGTTCAAAGCATTTGTCTATCTTGAGCCACTTGTCTGTCCTTGTGTGTTATACAGAAGACAAAGGGACCCTGTGTAAGTGTAATGCATCTACTCTCTTCAATCCTGTTAACAATTTGTGTGGGTCTGATGACATTGTCTTAAGGGTCCTGGGTCTATACTTAGAGCAATTGACAAGGGAAGAGCTTGTTGATCATGACAGAGTGAGAGCCATAAGGGAAACAAAGCAGATATAAAAGCAAAAATGTTTAGAGAGACTGACTGGTATAGTCCTGTTCTCTAGTGTGTACGCAGGGAAGCAAGTGTCCTTTCGTGTTGATTTAATAACATTTACAAGCCAATAATAATGGTATCTGTTGGCTTTAGTAGTCACCATTCAATGTAAATTGCTATTATTGTAGACTTCACTATCTTATTTTGTAGGAAACTACCAATCTACCATCATTTATCATGTGAGTCCCAGATACATGTCAAAGGCACTAAGGCATCTAGTCCTTAAAACAAACACATTAAGCAGAAATTATGACCATTTTTAACATGAAAACCAAGGCCAGGGATGTTAGGTTCAGCAGAGACAGATTAAAGTCACAATGCCTGACTCCTGGGCCTGTGTTCCTATCTACATTCTTGTTTTTATTAGGGGTCCAGAACCCACCAGAAGGAGTCAGTTATAGCACAAAACCATATGGTTCTGTCAAGGGGAGAGAGGGAGAGGGAGAGGGAGAGGAGAAGGAGACCAAGGAGAGAAGGGGGGAGGGAGACCAAGGGCGGGGGAGAGAGAGAGAGAGAGAGAGAGAGAGAGAGGAGGAGGAGGAGGAGGAGGAGGAGGAGGAGGAGGAGGTGTGGTGACTGGTGTATCAGACTAAGATCTACATAATTTATGGGACATGTGAGCCAATGGCTGGCACCAATCTTTAAAATTTCAGAAAACCTATCGGCCTGAAAAATTGAAGGAGTCTCCACAGAACTAGAAAGATTTGTTTCTGAAGAGGCCAAATGGCATTTCAAGGGAACCTTTGTCACTCTGCCCAGGAAATAGACACAGGCATATGGAGTGGGCTGGACCTGCTGAAATGCAAATACAAATTAGAACTCTTCTCACATTTTGCAGCAGATCTGTTCTACAGGTTTTGTCTTCCTCTCTCTTGGTCATTATCTTGTATGCATTCCATAGATTTTACAGCCTACTTTGTCACATGAGAAAGTCTCGTTTGATGTAAAGATTCAAGTACCATATAAATAAAAATTGCAATTTCTCAGTAGGTTTGAAAAAACTCTATCCCAGCTCTAGTCTCAGATGCAGCCAGTCATAAGGGGGCTGGGTGTGTCTTTGGCATTATCCCCCCACTCTTCAGATACTCCTCACACACACTTTGTGTTATCTCTGCACAGAGAAAAAGCAGACTCAAGGAAGAGGCCAAGGCTCCACCCATGTGGGTAGAGTATGACATACAGTCAACATTATTGGTTATTGAACCTTTGGCTCAAGGTCAAGTTTGTGGTTTTATTGGGTCTCTATCATTTTCCCACTCACATTTACAGGATCCTCATTGCTGACACACATGACATCTTGTATGGACCTTCTCAGCTCCTGGTCTACCTACCCTCAAGCTGTCCCTAAGAAAATGGTCCATTGGAGAAGACTCCCATTTGGCATGCTTTAGCAATGTGCTCTGCATTGTGCTGGGTGATGGGTAACTTAGCTAAGTCTGCTTCACACTGATGTGTTTTGGATGCAAACACTTTGTGCACGATGGGATCTCAATTCCCTATGTGTCAGCTTAGAAGATGCAGGGGAGACTTAAGGCAACCCTTTGAACCTCTTGTCATATCAAGAGAAATATAATCAGATGCCATCTTTATTATTTCTTTATTTTAAAATGTACCTATCTGATAGACCTTTTAACAGTAGTACTAGGAGACTTTTTCTGATTTTTCTCTATTCATTCTGTCTACTGATGATGAAGAACTTGGGTGTCCTGGTTTGTTGCTCTAATCATCAACAAAGCTACTTCCTGGCTATTGTTTGTTTGAGGACTTGCTAGTATACTCAATTTCCGATTCATGATATTTTATTTAGTGACTTATAGTTGGAATGACTTATAGTTGGGATCTATATCCATTCCCCAATGAAATGGCTGTGACCTGTGTATGGCCTGATCACTCACCAATCAAGGATGTCCTTGTTTCTAGTCAAAACCTAAAGCTTTCCTCCTCAGTGAGTAGAGTATGTTTCAAGTATGCACACACACACAGACACACAGACACACAGACACACAGACACACACACACAGACACACACACACACACACACACACACACACACACACACACAGAGTCTCACATACCATGTTGGATGTCTGTTCTAAATCACTTATCTCAGAATTTCTGTGCCTGAGAATCTGCTTTGCCCACAGTAGCCCAAGCTCCTTGATGTGTCATATTGCACCCATGGCTACAAGCCATTCCCTGCTTACTTTAAATACTTGTCTGGGTTGCCTGTAAGAATTGTGATTGTTAAGAAAACAGACAAAATGTTTTGAGGAAGAAATGCCAGATGCATTCCTACAAACAAGAAGGAAGTAACACAATATTACATATCTGATATTTCCCTAACAACCATCTGTGTGCCCCTGTGTTAATATGCCTGACAAAGAAATGGACATATATTTATTTAACTTACCAAAGTACTTATCATAACATAGAAGAAAGAAAAAATAGTTGGAAGATTTGCTGGCAGTGGCCTGAAGTCATCTCATTAAAACTGCTTTGTACTGAAAACCCTACCCAAGACCAGAGCTCCAACCCAATTCAACCCAAGACTAGAGTTCCTACCCAGTTATGAAAATCGCTCTTATTTCACCACTCTGTACTTACAGAAAAGACCTAGATTCAAGAGATCTTCTTGGTTTAAGCTCATCCACATTTGGGCATGAAACAGGTCTGTCATTTGTATCCATATTGATTTAATAGCTGCAATGATTTAAGAAGGCTGACTGGTAGGAATGATCGGAAATGACCAGTGGAAATTGACTTTAACACAGCACCCATGAATCAATAGTTCTTGCTTATTTGAATAGTTAAGAATTTGCTGCTACAAAATTAGAAGTGTAGTTGTAGAAAACCTCTAATGGTAAGTATAGCCTTTTAAATGTTCCTAAAAGGCTGTGACTTTGCTCATTTGACTTCATGAACAGTAATCAAATTATAAACACAGTTGCTTCCAAAAGTGGAAGGCCCACAGCAGTACAACAGCTGGAGTTTGACATACTACTGAACTCTTAAGTATATCCCTACATGAATAATTCTAGATGCACACTAATGTTAAGTGCTCAGTGAAGCATGACACTCGGGATTTATGTATTTTTCTACAATCAGCTATGTGATACATTCCAACTACAAGTCACTAAATAAAATATCATTAATAAAGACAGAGGCTTAACTAACATGATGTCCACCACTGAAAACGATACGATACTTTTAAGTCTTAAATACATTGCACCTCATACAATAATAGTAGGAGACTTCAGGACCCCATTCACATCAGTGGACAGATCATGGAAACAGAAACTAGGAGAAGTTATGAACCAAATGGATTTAACAGATATCTATAGAACATTTCATCCTAAAATAAAAGAATATAAATTCTTCTCAGAACCACATGGTACCTTCTCCAAAACTGACCATATAATCTGACATAAAACAGGCCTCAACAGATATTAAGAAGATAGAAATAATCCCATGTATCCTATCGGATCAACATGAGCTAAAGCTGGTCTTCAATAACAATAAGGGAAGAATGCCCACATATACATGGAAGTTGAACGATGCTCTACTCAATGATAACCTGGTCAAGGAAGAAATAAAGAAAGAAATTAAAGACTTCTTAGTCTTTAATTTAATGAATTTAATGAAAATGAAGGTACAACATACCCAATCTTATGGGACCCAATGAAAGCAGTGCTAAGAGGAAAACTCATAGTTCTGAGTGCCTTAATAAAGAAATTAGAGAGATCATACACTAGCAACTGATAGCACATCTGAAAGCTGTAGAAAAAAAGCAAAAACACCCAAGAGGAGTAGACAGCAGGAAATAATCAAACTCAGGGCTGAAGTTAACCAAGTAGAAACAAAAAGAACTAGACAAAGAATCAACAAAACCAGGAACTGGTTCTTTAAGAAAATCAATGAGATAGATAAACCCTTAGCCAGACTAATCAGAGGGTATAGAGACAGTACCTTAACAAAATCAGAAATGAAAAGGGAGACATAACAACAGAAATTGAGGAAATTAAAAAAAAAGTCAGATCCTACTACAGAAGCCTATATTCAACAAAACTGTAAAATCTGGATGAAATGGATAATTTTGTAGACAGATACCAGTTGAGAAAGTTAAATCAAGATCAGACAAACCATCTAAAGTGTCCCATAACCCCTAAAGAAATAGAAGCAGTCATTAGAAGTCTCTCAACCAAAAAGAGCCCAGGAACAGATGTGTTTAGTGCAAAATTCTATCAGACCTTTAAAGAAGACCTAATACCAACACTCTTTGAAATATTCCACAAAATACAAATAGAAGGAACTCTACCCAATTTGTTCTATGAAGCCACAATTATGCTCATACATAAACCACATAAATACCCAAGAAAGAAAGAGAACTTCAGTAGTACTCCATTGTGTAGATGTACCACATTTTCTGTATCCATTCCTCTGGTGAAGGACATCTGGGTTCTTCCCAGCTTCTGGCTATTATAAATAAGGCTTCTATGAACAGAGTAGAGCACATGTCTTTGGTATATGTTGGAGCATCTTTTTGGTATATGCCCAGGAATGGTATAGCTGTGTCATCAAGTAGTACTATGTCCAATTTTCTGAGAAACCTCCAGAATGATTTCTAGAGTGGTGGAGAAAGAGGAACAAACCTCCATTGTTGGTGGGATTGCAAGCTGGTACAACCACTGTCGAAAACAGTCTGGAGGTTCCTCAGAAAATTGGACATTGCACTATCTGAGGACCCAGCTATACCTCTCCTGGGCATATACTCAAAAGATGCTCCAACATACAATAAAGACACATGCTCCACTGTGTTCATAGCAGCCTTATTTATAATAGTCAGAAACCGGAAAGAAAACAGATGTCCCTCAACAGAGGAATGGATACAGAAAATGAGGTACAATTGCACAATGGAGTACTACTCAGCTATCAAAAACAATGACTTCATGAAAAATTTAGGCATGTGGATGGAATTAGAAAATATTATCCTGAGTGAGTAACCCATTCACAAAGAACACACTTGGTATTCATTCACTGATAAGTGGATATTAGCCCCAAAGCTCAGAATACCCAAGATAAAATTCACAAACCACATTAAGTTCAAGAAAAAGGAACACCAAAGGTTGGATGCTTCAGTCCTTCTTAGAAGGGGGAACAAAATACTCAAGGGAGGAAATATGGATGCAGAGTGTGGAGCAGAGACTGAAAAAAGGCCATCCAGAGTCTGTCCCACGTGGGGATCCATTCCACATACAGTCACCAAACCCAGACACTATGACGGATGCAAAGAAGTGCTTCTTGACAGGAGAGTGATATAGCTGCCTCCTGAGAGGCTCTGACAGAGTCTGACAAACACAGAGGTAGACTCTCGCAGCCAACCATAGAGCTGAGCATGGGGTCCCCAATGGAGGAGTTAGAGAGAAAGGACTGAAGGAGTTGAAGGTGTTTGCAACCCCATAAGAAAAATACCAACCAACCAGGGCTCCCAGGAACTAAACCATCATCCAAAGAGTACACATGGAGGGACCCATGGCTCCAGATGCATATGTAGCAGAGGATGGGCCTTGTGGGATATCAATGGGAGGAGAGGCCCTTGGTCCTGTGAAGGCTCAATGCCTAGTATAGGGAAATGCCAGGGTGGGGGAGGCAGGAGTGGGTGGGTGGGTGGGGAAGCACCCTTACAGAAGCAGGGGGAGGGAGGATGGCATATGGGGTTTCAGGAGGGAAAACAGGGAAGGGGGAATAACATCTGAAATGTAAATAAATAAAATATCCAATAAAAAAGACTAATCTACAACTCTCAAAAAAAAAAAAAAAAAGAAAAAAAAAAAAAAAAAAAGAATATGTTTTTGCTACCATGAGTTCTGACTAGAACTGTATAGAAAAGTTTCTAGAAAATCTAAGGTAGATCATTTCCAGGAGGTATTTATGATCTCTGTGAACAAAGACTACGAATGAATATATTGGTACAGGATGATCCACAGAGCTCCTCATGCTTCTTTCTCATTCCTCCATTGCAGTCTTAGAGTCGGGATTCTTCTCCATGCTTTAGGCCAATAATTGCCATCACCTTTCCCTGGCCTCTGCCTTGTGCTTCTTACTCAGATCTGTTCTTCATGCTCCGAGCCATGCTTTGTTTGAATTCTTTGCTATAGAATTTTTTTTTTAAGATTTATTTATTTTTATGTATGTGAGTACACTGTAGCTGTCCTCAGACACACCAGAAGAGGGCATCAGATCTCATTACAGATGGTTGTGAGCCACCATGTGGTTGCTGGGATTTGAACTCAGGACCTCTGGGTTCAGTGCTCTTAACCTCTGAGCCATCTCTTCAGCCCTTGCTATAGAATGTTTGACCTTGGTTTATCTCGATGCACGTGGTAAATATCACTGAAGACAAAGTTGGTACTTATTTCTAGGTAAGTCCAATTTATACAATGTTTTAATCCAGAGCCTTAGGGTATGCTTCAGAAGAACACCATAAATGGAAGGCAGAGTATTAAATGAATGTAGTTTAGCACATATAATAGCACCGAAGTACCTATAAGTGGTATATTTATAGTTTATAGTTTCTACGGAAAAGCACAAATTATTGGAAGAATATGAAGTCTTCATTCATTCTAGGAAGTAACTGTTTACTGATGGAATGTTTCTAATTCAAATATCCAAAATTTCAAATGTTCTAAAATAAGAAACCTTCAGCTTTCCAGTGGGATTCTACAAATGTTGGACCTCTGACCTCTTGTGACTGATCCTAGCCAAGGCAGGAAATACTGCATAAGAATCATTTTCAGTCTGTGTGAGTAAAGTATCCATGAAACAAATGAATGCCTTGCTTAGACTAGGGTCCTTTTCTAAACAGCTCATTATATGTATAGATATAATGTATTTGTACATCCCAAATTACAGAAATCCATAACACTTCTGGGCCTGAGCACTTAAGGAATTCATAATCTAATTCAGACTACAAACTACGGCCCCTTCTTATTGTTAAGGACACCGGCATAGCTATAAGCAAGTGCCCAATTTTTATACTGTGCTTAAAGTATTATGTGGCCTCCTTTGTAACCGGTGTTGTTTTCCTTAGGCTTTTACGGTATTTATGTAGACTGCATGTTCATCATTTTTATTGCCATAGACTTTGTTTCCATATTGAAATTCTGAAGTTTGCTTAATCACTCTCTAATTGTTGAGCATTTGGGTTGTTTCCAGTTGTGTGTGATTACAAACAGGATGGCTATAAACATCTTTGTTCAAGTAGGCTTAAATGTTGCTGCTTAAGATAATTCCCCAAGGTGGGAATGATTAGCTCCAGGGGTATGATCACTTTATCGAGCTCTTATGGTGCCGGAGTGCTCTCTAAAAATAACATCCTAATTAGCAGTGTCACTGTTAATGAAAAGAGGGCACCTGGGCATCTCTCTCCTCTCTCTCTGCCTTTCATTGTCTCTCTTTTAACCTCTAAGAATATACTATCAAGAGAAAAGAAACAGGGCTTCTAAAAAATTATGCTACCTCTTCTATTAGACCTTGTCTATAGATGACCAAGCATTTCAGGAGGATCACAGTGCGGAAGAACGTGTCTCTTGGCAGTAGACAGCATAGGGGACAGAGTAGAGTGGTCATCAGGTTTCTGAGCCTCTGTGGGTTTGGGCTGACATGCTGGGATTTGGTAGAGTGGGGGTCATTAAGAAGACAGTCAAGGGGCAATGGTTTGGAAGTAAGATGGCTTGGAATTCTCCAGGCATTCACAGCTCCAAATTCCTCAGTGCCATCTGCTTCATACTAATTTGCAGTCCTCTCTCTTAGTTCCTCCCTACATCCTGCCAGTGTTGTCCCTGCAAACGATCATGATTATTTTTACTCTGTGTAGCCATTAGCCCTGACTTGTGCCAGAGGTTATTGGCCTGGAATAGATGTTTTTAAATCTAAGGAGTTGGGTGTTGTCCTCAAGAAAGAGAAATTTAATGACCACAGCGACTTCACTGAATTCTATTTCACAAGATGTGGCATTAGAAACCAAACCAAGATTACCCAAAGGGCACATGGTCTCTGACCTCGATTCATTCTCTCTCTCTCTCTCTCTCTCTGTGTGTGTTTCTGTCTGTCTGTCTGTCTCTCTCTCTCTCTCTGTGTGTCTGTCTCTGTCTCTCTCTCTGTGTGTCTGTCTCTCTGTCTCTCTGTCTCTCTCTGTCTCTCTCTGTCTCTCTGTCTCTCTCTCTGTCTCTCTGTCTCTCTCTCTCTCTGTCTCCCTCCCTCTCCCTTCCCTCCCTTCCTACTTTTCTTCTTCCCTTCCTCCTCCCTCTCTCCCCGTCTTCTCCAGGAAGTTAATATGGTCGGCATCAGCATCCCCTTGTTTCCCCTATTCTGTGCACAGTAGTCATCTTGCCTTTTCTTATTATTTACTCTTAAAGACATCAGCTCTGTTGGGGATAAAAAAAAATTCCCAACTAGCTTCAGGGTAAGAGAACGTGTGGAAAATGACTGTACTTTTTCCCACTTCAGATTCCAGAAAAATAACTCCCCCTCTGCGGGTGGAATCATTACACAGTGACTCAGAGTCAGGCGTCAGGTAGAGGTGGGAAGGAACTATAATGGATCTTGCACCTCGCTTGGCTCAAGGAAATAATAATTACAGGGCTCCTAGCTTCTACCATCTTCTCCCTCACTATCATCAGTTTTAGCTGACACAAAGATAAGTAGAAAAATATCTCCTGGTGCGCCACAAACATGTGGCAGCTTTCCATTCCGTGTACTCCTGTTGCTTTCCATGATTAAATCTCATTGAAAGAGGCATTCTTTTTTTTATAGGCTCTTCATTCTTCCTAATCACTTCTGCTTTTGTTTCAAACTTTACTTGGAAGGTATGAAATCAGGAGCGCTGTGGAAGGCAGAAGTGTTCAATTTAAAATTGTCTGTCTTATTCCCCTATGAATAGAGAATTTGTAGCACCAACTTGCTTTTGCCTTCTCTGCCAAATCATTATGAGTTAAACATCCCACTACTATGTGGTCATGTATTTAGGAGTGATAGCTTCCTAGTAATCAAATAAAGCATAAAGACATAAGCCTTGTCTAGTATTTAACCTAAAATATGTACTTCTTTAGTATGTCTTATCGTTATCTCCATTTTACTGCTGAAATAATTTTCTGACTATAAAAACAGCCTTCAAATGAACATTGACAGGAAAAATAATTGTGCATGCTTAGGAGGCATTCACAAATAATTCTATTGTTCTTTAGAAATTATATTTAGAAAAGGATTTGTCAAAAATCTTAATGCTTTGGCTCTCTCCAGGAACAGGGAACAGCCTATCGCTACCCTTTCCTGCTTTACGTATGGAATATCAACTTAAGTCTGCTACATCTGTGGGAAGGAGGAAATTCTTTTGTGCTATTGTTGAATTGAAAATTCTCAAGATGATTTTACTTGAAGAGCTATTTTTAAGGTTCATATTGTAGAACATATGAAGTATGGCACTTGGGAATTATGGGTTGTGTTCTATCTTATCTGATGAACACTGGCATTTCACATTCTTCCTCCCTTCCTCTTTCTCCTGTCTCTGTCTCTGTCTCTCTGTCTCTGTCTCTCTGTCTCTCTCTGTCTGTCTCTCTCTCTCTCCCCCCTTCCTCTCCCACACTTTCTCTCTTTCTGAAAGGAGCTCAACTTGCTACATGTCCTAGGTTGACTTTGAATCTTGATCCTCCTGTCTCTACCTATCAGATGTCAGAATTACAGAAGTGTAGCACCATGTCTGGATTAATAGTGTTTGATGTGTACTGAGGAATTGTCAAAAATACCCATGTCCATTCTACTCAAGATCCATGCTCATCCACCTAGTCACATGAAGGGATGCTGAATAAGAGCCATCAGTAAGCTCACCCTAGGTCCTCATCAGAATTCCCTAGTGGCTCTTGCCTACTCTGCTTCTGCTCACTCTTACCTACTTCTTGATTAGAACTGGGAACTCTGTTGATGTCCTCTCTGCAGGTCCTTGCCTTAGAATCCCTAACCTAGTCTTAGCTTTCAGCTTGACTTGGAGTTAAACTTTCCGGTCCTTTACATCTGGCTTCTCTTACCATAGCCATGGAGAAGAGGCAGCCTACACCTTACACAGCCCAGTGAGTACAGACAGGAGAAACCAATTATGTTCTATCCCCTTCCAGAAAGGAAGAGGGTATCACTGGAGTCTGAGGCAAGGTCTTTTAGGATATTCATGTTCTTGGCATCATTATTTTCCTGTTTGGTTCCTGAAGCTCTGTATAGAGACACAACTTTCAGTTAAATTGAGTACTGTATCTATGTGGGTAATCTTCAAATTAAAGGGGAGTTTGTTGACACATCTACAGCTCTGTGAAAAATCTTATGAAGAAATCCATTAGATGGCAGGGAAGAGAGGAGACCAGTGCATCTCGTGTGTGTGTGTGTGTGTGTGTGTGTGTGTGTGTGTGTGTGTGTGTGTATAGTGAGAAACATTTGTTTCACCCTAATTCAGAGCCCAGAATCCTAAAAAAATACTAAAAATCCTTAAGAAGGATATATTCTAGTCAGTAACCTATTACAGATCAGCAAAAAAACCTTATGCTTATTTATTTATGTAAAATTTTTGTGTCCTTATGGAATGTTTGTTTCATGTATGTGAGCACAATGTCACTGTCTTCAAACACACCAGAAGAGGGCATCAGACACATTACAGATGGTTTTGAGTCACCATGTGGTGAGTGGGAGTTGAACTCAGGACCTCTGGAAGAGCGTCAGTGCTCTTAACCGCTGAGCCATCTCTCCAGCCCACTATGGGATGTTTTTGTCAAGCATGTGTTAGACTAGGTTAGCTCTAAGCTCTACCTAATATCATATTTCCCTGACTTCAAATGCATTTTAATAACTGTTAATTATTTAACTTAAATGAAAAGTCACATGTTATAAACTTAGGCACTTTAAACTGGAAATTTCACTGCTGTTGATTTTATCCAACCATTACTATCACTGAATGAAAAACAATGTCACCCTGCACACATGAAGGTGTTGCTCCCAATTCTGTTCTGTTTTCAGCCTTTGAACCCATTTCTGCTTCTGTGGTACCTATCTGAGATATTACCTACTGGAGTCATACAGTATGTCCTTGTGTGTCTGGCTTCTTTCACTCACTGTAGCTTATCCTAACACTTCTTTGTTTTACTCAGTTGTCTCATTGTACGCATCAACATTGGGCCTTCGCATTCCTTTGACTTTCTTGCAGCACTAGGAGTTGATCTCAGATCTTCATACCTTAAAGCAAGTTGTTCACCATTAACCTACACCTCTAGCCTACTCATGCTCTTCAATAGCCTATGATTCTTAAATTCTTCCCAGACATCATCTGAAAACTGCATGCAAAACTACCAAAACTAAAGAGTCATAACTCATACCTTTATCAAGCCACACTAGCATAGAAATTACACATTTAGCCAAAAGCTACAGGATAACCTGCGTCTGTCATAAGACAGTTTCATATCTTGGGTCAGTCCTCATGCTGTTGAAAGAAAAGAGAACCTTACCCAGTTAAAGATCTTCAACTTGGAGATACTTTTTTGTTTGAGAAAAATCTTGCTTTCTATCATTCTTTTGACTCTGGATTCACGATTTCTATGTTTCTCTGATGTACTCAGTTGATGGCTACAGGGCAACCGACTAAGCCTGCATGTCAGAAGCAATACCTCCAAAGCTCAAACCAAGTCAGTGTTCATACCTGAAACCTGAAGAATGATGTCTTAGGCTCCAAAAATGGAGCACCTTTGGTCAGGAAATAATCCAGAGGTTTACTATGTTTCTAAATGTATTAACAGACTATATGTCATTTACAAGAACATATGGAAACAGCAACAGGGCTAGATGGTGGCTCTAGCCTATAATCACAGCGACATGGGAAACTGAGGCACGAGTATCACAAGTTCAAAGGGCCTGCTTGAGACAGCCATGTTTACATATCACCTTTGTAGCTGTCTCCTGTTCCTAATTCCTTCTTACAATGTTAGTAGACCTTATTTAGCACGAACAACATGATCATCCATGTGGTTGTTTGAAATCCACATGCTTGCATAGAGGAAATCTCTTAAGAGTAGGTTCGGGATCACTGGTTAATTGGTCATCCCTAGAAATGGCTACACTATGGAATCTGACCACTATCAGGGCTCAGAGTTCAGTATCCTTACCCTTTTGGAAGACCTGACCTAAACCATTGTGTGCTATGCATTATCATCCCTAAGTACATTGATCGGGACACAGCATCTGAAGAGGACTAAACACTAATGATCCCTGGCCTTATAATCTTATTATTTGCGCTTTAATAAGTGCTGGTTTCTTATTGTTTGTGCTTTCACTCTTTTACTCTCTTACTTTTTGTGCTTTAACAAGTGTTGGTTTCTTTTCCTACTCAAGGACTTCTTGCTTGCTAGGCAAGAGGCTTAGAATTCATTAAATTTCTGTGAACCAAGGAAGAAATAAAAATAATTAAAACCTTTTATGCAGGCAACAACACACACACACACACACACACACACACACACACACACACACACACACACACATTCGGTGGATCAGGCAGAGTCCTGTGAGCCACATCCATACATTTGGTGAGTGGAAAGGGCAGAGCACTGGATGCCACACATTACTCTTTTTCTCTGGATTTCTTATACCCTATCAGACAAATGTTCTTAGAAAATTATCTCATTACATAAAAGGGCAATTACAGTAGCATGTTGATTGTTAAGTTCAAAGCAGTTTTCATTCTATAAGCTCATTATAAGTTCAAATCAACAGTTTCACATGGCCTTGCTTTATCATTAGTGCACACCTGTTGCTTCATCCTTGGATCTGACCCAGAATGAATGTTTTTCTTTGATCACAAATTTGTCCCAAGCCTATTTCTGTTTTCATTATAATTGTGAAAGTTCATCGTATATTTTATAATGCAGCATTTACTTACTTTACTCATTTTCACTCTAAGAAATGGGAACATCCTATTCTTGATTTTAAGGTTAT
Source organism: Rattus rattus (assembly GCF_011064425.1). Classification (NCBI taxonomy): domain Eukaryota; kingdom Metazoa; phylum Chordata; class Mammalia; order Rodentia; family Muridae; genus Rattus; species Rattus rattus. The sequence continues at coordinate 45,397,658 of NC_046158.1, read as the reverse complement.
TATATCTTTCTGCAAAAACAACTGAAACCATCTCTTAAAACTTTCTTTCTAAAATTATTTGAACCATTAACTAATCTAAATTGCATTAATTCACAAATGTTCATCTTTATATTGATCTGTAGAAAATCTGCCCATTAGGAATGATTAGACTATGTAAGAAAGATAGGAAAAGGCATATCAGCTGCAAGAAGCAATCTTGAGATGAAGGTCTTAGGACCTTGCTTCTCAGACGTCACCCATCATAGGCTATGGAAAAATGATGGGCCATCTCCAGAAAAGTCACCTAGATAGCTCCTAATGATATATGTTATTAGTATTCTTTAGATAGATAAAGCTTGCCTATAAAAACTTCTCTGAACTGTTAATTAATTACCTGGGGGTACTTTTTCTCGAATATGATGGATGTCACACAGCAAAGAAAAACTTTTATTGTGTTTTCTTAATCTGTTTGAAAATTGCCTGCAGTTTTCGATATGTGCAAAAAGATCCAGGAGTTAGCAATCAAATAATTTTAACTAATGTTCAAATTGCTGTTTGAAATATACATTACAACATGTTGAATATCTTAGGCTATATGATGTTAAGTTGAAGGGAGTGCACATGTGGCCAATCTTTTACTAGCGTTCCCCAGTTCTCTGGGCAGATGGTTAGCACACTATCATCCAATGATTACTGTGGAATTAGTGGCAGTCATAGTGTGGACAGCACAAGAGAGAGAACAAGACAGCATGTGATGCTTCAGTTCTCACTGTGATTTTGAATGGGGTTTTCATAAGCAGACATTCAGGGTTAAAACTTGCCCTAGTGAGCACTGGGTTGCAGAAACCTTGAGCACATGTAAAGAGCAGTGCCTGCAAATTACTGCAACGCTTGGATTATTAACGCTCTGTCAGAAAGCATGCCTGGGTTTATGTTTCAACGGTCATTCTCACTTAAGTGTCTATGATCGATAAATTCCAAACAATGAAAGAAAGGTTATCGATCATGGCTAACTGCATCAGAAAACCGGGGAATTACTTGTGGATGTATTTCCTGCAACCTGGAGCCATTTCAAAATGGGAATAAATGTCATCTATTGTAGCAGGTAACTTTAAAAGATTCCTTGGCCTTAAAAGTCTTTAGCACACGGAACATTTCCACCTGCTTCCTGATGAGCCTGTCATTCTTCCAAATCATGCCGCTCATTACATCCAGATTATATTTACATGCACCTAATTCTAAGTGGCCCCAAATGTTTCTCTTCTGCTATGTGTTCTATTTTAAAAGCCACCGAGAATCGCGCACACCATCTAAATACTTCACTCCTGTCTGGCAGTTCCCTGGTTCAGTGTGTGAGTGGAAACAAGAGGAACTAAGGGTGAGATGTCTTTCTGCTTGGTAAGTCTTTCTCCATGCTTTCCTGAGCTTTTTGCTACATTATTTCCATGGACACAGCCCCCTTTCAGTTCTATAGCCATAGACCTTCCGTGGGATACTATTGTGAAACATAGAAACTGCCAGATGACACAGAAAAAAAAACCTGTCACATTTTCCTCAGGACACGGAAGATGTGAGGACTTCAACCTTTCTCTCCTCAACCACACAGAACATGGCGACCTGAGAAAAATGCATTGCTTTAGTATTCTCATGAGTCTCTGCAGAATCTCAGGCTGAACAGTTTGCCACCTACATCCACTCGCTCAGGTTGCTATGCATAAATCAGTTTTCTCCCCACCTCCCCTTGTGAAAATGTGGCCTAAAAAAAAAACAGAAAAGAAAAATGCTGCAAGACTCTGCTGGTTCAAAGGACAGAAGTTGCTCATGTATCCCGTTCTCACAGAATGCTAGCAGGATAAAATAGCTGCAAATACATATTATGTCTCCTTTAATAAGTGCCAATGGAAGGCTCTCCACTCCCTTCTCCACCAAATGATTACACATAATACCAAGTTCTGTGCTTCTGTGATATATATATATAATGTGTAACATAATATATATGTATATATATATATATTACATATTATATAATATGGTGCCAATGTCAGTCCACCAAAAGTCAGTGTGACTTCAGTGGCAACCCCCTTCAGTGGCAACCCCCTTGGATGAAGGATATGACCTGAATGACCCATTTGAGAACAACTCTCATGGATCTATCTGTACTGGAGCCAGTTACTTGCCTCTATGGCCTATGTTCAGTAATGGTGACATTAAGACGCTTAGACATAAGGAAAAAGATAGGGTACATTGTTAACAACTGAGAAGTGATTGGGTTTCCACGTCTTCTTTCAGGAGCAATGCGATCAGAATAAAAGGTTTGCAATTGAAAATTATTTATTGGTTTACTGTGATTATGTATAATTACCATTCATAATTCTTCTATTGATTTAGTGTTATAAAATGCTGTTTTCAGTTACATATACGGTTATATACTCGTGCTTTGGTTGTTATAAAAAGCTCCATTAGAAATTCTGTTCTTCTTAAACTGTATTAAATAATGGCACTGTATATATATATTTTATTTATTTCGAGTTGATTAGTGTGTGTTATTTTTCTCTTATCATCCTGGGGACTGAGCCCGGGGCTTGGTGTACGTGGGGTAAGTGTTTGCTGCTGTGCTTCATAGCCAAGTATTGCACCTTCTTGATTTCCAGACGAGTTGAATGGTGATTTTTTTCTTTGTCTCTTATTCTATTTTCTCTCCAGCAGTCCCTGGTGAGGTATTTGATACAGATTATGACTAGACAAGGATTTCGATGTTCTTTTGTTTATTCTGTTTTTATAACACCAAGCCCTAGTTAGTGTATACATAAGTAGGAGAAATCATTCATGTAAGTGGACAGCAACACTAAAGTATGGGATTTTTTTCCCAGAAACAAAAAAAGAAAAAAAAAAAAAAAAAAAGCAAAATAACGCCAAACTGCTCAGAGTGAATAACTCTAACAGGTACTTAGAAAGCTTTCCGAATGTCAGCCCCATTTCTCTCATGATTTAAGGCATATCTGCCACATAGTCCCTCAGACATTTAAAAGTAGAAATTACAGTTACATAGTATCCCATTTCATAGACCAGAAACCCAAGACAGGGCACTGATGAAAATAACTTCTTATGACAGTTATGTCAGAGACCATGTCAAAGTGGAGTTCCCATCCCTTCCAATCCCGGCCCATCCACACCTAGGCTCTGAACCCAATTTCAAGCAAACTTTTCAAGCGTCAGTTCTGGGCTGAGACTACATGCAGCCCCGTTCATTCCCTTCCTCTGATTTACTGTCAGGAAAACTGCAGGGCACCACTTCTGTCATTCATAATTTAGAGAAGAGGAGACAGGCTCAGTAACGCGATCGAGGAATCCAGGTGAGTGGCAAAGTTGGAATGTGGGTGGGGGCCTTTTGATCTTCTGCACCCTAGTAATCATTATAGAGAGAGGTTTGGGGTAACATGGTGCTTGGGTCCTTCCACAAAACACTGCCACACATGGTTTCTATACTTATTCATTTATCTGTGTCAGGGCATGGGGATTACATACATGCTCAAAGATAGAAAGGCTACGTGGGAGCCTGGAGGGGCCGGTGGTGAATATGGGTGTCAGAAAGATCTCGGCGAAGATGAGAGAACATTCTAGATGCCACTATGTATTCATGTGTGTGCCTGTACCCATAGCATCCCATTTACATAGTTAACTAATAACTGTTCTGATGTTCTTTTGATATTCTACATTCTTAGGGACAGACCCATGAACCATGAAGAACGTTGATTATCTACTTTGGTTCTTCTGACAGTGACTAGTGTTATGAATCTAATAAAAGTGCATATTCTATTACCTTTTGATTAAAACAAAAAACCGGATAGTAATTTTGTCAGTAGTGTAGAAAGTGTTAATATACGTATGTATTATTACTTCTTCATTTATTTGGGTATGGAGATCCTTATCTAAGCTTCTCTAAGTGTGAGCTTACTTTCAAATATACACTAGAACCTGTGTGACCCAGGCCTGTAATTCTGGCACTTGGGAAACAGAGGCAGGAAGATCAGGAGTTGGAGATCAACCTGGACAATACAGCAACAATTAATGCCATCCAGTGCTACATAACACTCTGCTTCAAAATAACCAACACGGGCTGGGGAGATTTCTCAGTGATAAAAGCTCTCAGGTATATAATAGCTTGCCTGTAATTCCAGCTTGGGAAGCCAGAGACAGAGGCTCTCCAGAGCAAGCTAGCTAAGCAAGCTACGGGTTTGGTTGAGAGGTCCCTTCTTAATGAGTAAGGCAGAAGAGTGATAATTATTAAAAGATGGCTGCCAACATCAACCTCAGGCCTCCGCATGTGCACGCGCCCACATACATATGCAACCCGTACACATGTTCACTCACATGCAAAAAAATGCATAAAGACAGGTACACAAGGAAAAAGACAGAAACAATTAAAAATAATCTGAGTAAATTAAAATTATGCTTTCTGTATCTTATATTTCTATATAACATTATAAATTCTTTTTAGAAATATCTAGCTATTTTTAATTTTTGTGCATCTGCATGTTTTTATGTGCACCATGTGTATGCAGGTGGCCACAGAGGCAAGAAGAGGGCATCGGTTCTAGGCCAACTGGAGCTACAAATGGTTATGAGCCACTTGGGCTGGCTGCTAGGAGGTAAAATCAGACCTCCATAGAAGCAGGAGGTTCTGTTCACTGTTAAACCATTACTCTAGTCTTTGAAAGTTTAGTGTTTCAACACAAGCTTTCATTGTGAGAAACATGTGCTGCCAGTTATATGCATCACAATTCAATTATTTTCATATTGTGAGCATTTAGGTAAGTAATATTTTTTTTGTCTCAACTAATAGTACATTTCATTGTTTGAAAATCTTGGCCTACATCTGTCTTTGCCTTCCTCCTCGCAGAGGTCTGAAAACCAGATTGTTAGATCAAAAGGTGGAAACATTTTGAGGCTTTCCAAGAGACATAAATTATTTCAAGCTGCACATTGGAGTGATTATCTAAAAAGGTAACCTCATCACCATTAAACAGTATCATTTAAATACTGGAGCTTCTGCTCTGATAGGCAAATAATAAGTTCCCATTGCTCCTCTAATTTGCATTCCTTTGGTTGTTAGTGGATTTGATTTTTTTAAAAAAGTTTATTAAGGTAATTAGGAGAAAACAGTTCATTAGTTTAAGTTTAATTTAAGGATGAAATCAGGGAAGTTAAAAGGCAAGAATCCAAAGGTTAGCGATTTCTCAAGTACACAGAAAAAGAGAAAACTTGCAGAAATGATAATGGCAATCAAAATGTGTTTGAATCTCACATATTTTCATTATATTCTGAGTTTTAATGTGAGCCATAGATGCTTACCAAGGTGTCCTATGGGAAATGTATGGGCCTTTTATTCTTAAACTCATACTGATTCTAACATTGAGCAAATATTCAAATGAGAATCATTATAAAACTGAGCGTGCTTTTCACATGGATGGTTTACTGTTCCGTGGGATTTTTGAACCAAATAGATTTTTTTTCCTCAGTGATTTCATTATCACCCACTTAACACCCACATGATGGCTCGATAAATAAGCAAATGGCCATTACATTATAAAAAGGGAGCTGTTCACTTAGGCATAAACAATGCTCTTCTAAATATATAAAGATAGACTGTATGAGGTGTTGGTCTTTGAAGTGAGTACGCAGAATCACCAGCTATGTTTAACCTTTCCATCAGATCATTAGCCATGCACCTAAACCTAGGGATGGACCATCTCTGGTCTTGTACGGATTATTAGGTTGTCAGGTATAACATAGTTATGATGGCTTCCCCACAGCCTTAGTCTAGAGCCATCTAATAAGTGAATAACGAGGGATGGCCATACAGTGCTGTGTCGCTCACACTGTTTTTGGGAGAAACACTGCATTGTCAATGAGTAGCATCTGTGGCGTGAGATATCTGCCAGGGTGTAGGAGGCCAGAATCATGTGGTCACTGATTTCACAGTGTCAGTTGGAGAGCGTTTTGTAAAACTGAAGGGACTTCACATTACCATATACACAGGCTTTGCTCTTCTTCAGCTGACTTATTTCTTTATTACTGGTATTTATGTGAGGTCTTAAAACTAATACATATCTTTTGCTTGTGACTTACATTGTGTCATGAGTCTTCAATGGATGTCTGATGTAGATGATCTAGGGTATAGAAAAGCATCTGAAAGTGTGGACCATGAAGATATAGTAATGAGTAATGAGCTACAAGTAGGCTGTAAAAACACAGATCCTATTAAGGTATGTTAAGCTTGATAACATGTATCCCTTAATCTATGTATATCTTTGTAATTTTACCTTCGAATATAATTTCAAAAATTATTCTTATTTGACTTTATTTGCTTTACTTGTCCTGCTTGTGTGTCTGTCTGTCTCTGCTGCTCACAGAAACCAGATACACAGTCATAGGCCGTAATGTGGATGCTGTACATTGAACCTTTTGTCTGGAGGAGCAGCCAATGTGTGCTTGACCACTGGACCAGCTCACTGGCCCCCTTACATTTAAATATAAAACACAGTACAAATGATGCTTCATTTCTAGTAGGTAATCTAGAAAGTATTGCTGTATGAGTGAAAGGAATATAACTAAGTTCTAAGAACTGAGAATAAAGAACTCTTTAGCTTATCCATCCCATAATCATGTTTTCTATTACACTTTTCTGACAGACTACTGCATTCACGCATTCATCCATTCACTCACTTATTCTTACTCTCTTTCATTCATCCATCTATCCATCTATCCACATCACAGACATTTCTGGCTATCTCCACAGAGTCATGTGCTAGGCTACCATGAGCAGAATTCTTCTGGTCCTTCTTGAAGAAGCTCCCAGACGTCTTTGGTGACAGTGATATTACAGACTTCATATCCTCTCTGCATGATGGATGAAAGCAGTGATTCTGGCCTCCTTCTGGCTAGGGAAATTCAGCAATGAGGAAATTAAGAAACACTGGACGGCTCCATTAACTGATAATTACTTTTTGATAGATAGCAATAATGCATAATCAGTATCACGGTGTATATTTAGAAAGGTTTGAGACAAGTAACAGACTTTGTAAGTCACGTATCTGAGACCGCTGAGATGTTTTGGAGGTTAATAAGGAAACAGAAGACTAGAGTGACCTTTAATCTTCTAATTGCAAATGAGAGCCATATGCACCTAATCAGAGGCCTTGTACTGTGGGTCTAAAAGTTGGGAATATCACCAGTTGACTGCATTTTTAAGTGTGGGGTGCATGGCTCAGAGAGCATTCTTATAAGCTGTTAAGCATTCAGGGTAAGATAATAAATAATAACTCTTCAAAACAGGGACTCTCCACTTTAAAAAGAGTTCAGATTCTGCAGTAGAAAAATTTTAGTAGTGTGACCTGGATGCAGATATTTAAGGCAAGCCCGAGCTTATTATGCTCATGAAGTAAGGAGAATAACACTTCATTCTCATCGGGTGCTATGAAGACTGAACGAGAGCTATGCATAGAGCCTTAGGATGCACGGCACCTACCAAGTGCTTAAGGAAACATCAGTGCTATCATAAAGGATACTACTCTAGTGTTCATTTCAGGCCATTTCTCCGAAGAGCCGCTTTTAAGAGGCCCTTAAGACATCCAAGTGTCCCCTCTTCTAGCTACTTGATTTTTGAGGATTATTTTGCAGCTTGTCAATCAAGCAACATGGTGGATTGGTGTCCTGATTTTGTAAATCTGAGATTGGAAGCTCTGCCACTCTTCCTGAGGCGTTTCAATGCTCATTAGTGAGCCCTCTGAACTAGTGAGATCTTCTTCTTTCAGGAGAAACTATTCTTGAATTTTTTAAAAAAAGCAATTATCACATAAAATGATAGTGATGATTTGCGATAGAAACAGCGAATGACTTTATTCTCCTGCAGAATGTATTTAATTATTGGTTAGGTTTTTGCTTGCCAGGTTCTGACGAAGACTTCCTTGCCAAATTTCAATACTTAGGAGAAGAGGTCCTCTTACAAAAACTCTCCTCCAGGGATTTTTCTCTCCTTTTCCACATCTCAAAAGGACCGTTTCTCATCCTCTACATTTATGTATCCTGTCTTCTGAAAATGGTCATTCAAGTCTTCTCTGCTAAAGTTCAAAGATACCTACACCAAGGAAGATCCTGAAAGAGGGCATTGGCTAGAATCATTAAGGCAGACATCAGTCATCTGTAACCACAGCTACTTGTCCATTAGAACAGTAAATATAGAAGAGGGGATTGGAAGAAAATAGGTCTTCAGAATTCGAGCATCTATGAAATACTATGACACTTTTACCTGCAGCTACACAATTCTTACACAGCTATCTCAGAATGCACTTTTATCCCTGGTTTTTAGTCTAGAACCTCCAGGGAGCTTGAATAAAATCAATATCCGAACAAGACAGGGAGCTGACTATAAATCCATTTTGGTTTTATGGCACAATGTTGAAATATGAAGCTAGTGTATCAGAAAAGACTAGCAGTTAATAATCAAGCATTGACAAGGAGGGGACCAGGACAGGACACAGTGATGTCACTGTGAGATGAAGCTATTGTCTCCGAGGAGCTAAAAATCAAGTGGGGAACAAAAGGTCTTCTCTGGTACTGTAATTTTTCCCTTTCTCTTTCTAACACTCAGAATATGCAAAAACACTTAATGACCCCCCATTAAGAGGACCTAGTGATATGAAAAACTCTAAACCATTTAGAGGAAAACAGAAGATAAAAATCTTTGTGGATTTGGGCACAGTAAAGACTTCTAATAAAAATAAGTTGTTAAATTAGAGCACATTAAGTTTCTCTTCCTTTTGCACTAAGAGATTGCTAATAGAATGAAAACTTCTGTCATGTATTTGAAACCATATTTCCAAATCTTTTAAGTTAAATTATCTATTTCCTCAATATCTAAAGAATTCCCAAAACTCAACAAAAACCAGGGCCCAATGGGGATGACATTAGCCTAACAAAGGGGAGAGAGAACCTGTAGACACCATATCCACAGGTTAGGCACGACCCACAGTTGAGGGACAGGGCCACCCACCAAACTTAAAATTTTAACCCAGAATTATTCCTGTCTAAAGGAAATGCAGAGACAAAAATGATGGAGGAGAGACTGAAAAAAAGGCCATCCAGAGACTGCCCCACCTAGGGATCCATCCCATCAGCAGACACCAAACCCTGACAATATTGGTGATGCCAAGAAGCTCTTGCAGACATGAGCCTGGTATAGCTGTCCCCTGAGAGGCTCTACCAGTATCTGACTAATACATATAAGGATACTCAGCCAACCATCGGACTGAGTTGGGAAGCCCAATGGAAGAGTTAGGGAAAGGACTAACGGAGCTGAAGGGCATTGGAACTCAAAGGAAGAACAACAATATCAACTAACTGGATACCCCTGGAGCTCCCAGGGACTAAACCACCAACCAAAGAGTACACATGGAGGAACCCATGACTCCAGCTGCATATGTAGCAGAGGATGGCATTGTCTGACATTCATGGCAGAAAAGGCCCTTGGTCCTTGATGCCCCAGTGTAGGGAGATGCTAGAGTGGTGTGGTGAAAGGCTGGAGTGGGTGGTGGATGGAAGAGCGCCCTCATAGAGGCCAAGGGGAGGGGGATGAGATGGGGGATTGCAGAGGGGAAACTGGGAAGAGGGACCACATTTGACAGGTAAATAAATAATTGGCAAAGAGGAAAAGCAGTGGCAAGTGGGTTCATGGGAATGTTCGCAGTCCCTTTAGTCCTAAGGGAAATGCAAATGAAAATGACAATGAAACTTCAATGCCTATTCGGTACAACGGCTAACTCAAACCTAAACCAACCAAACAAGCCAACGAAACAACCGCCAACCCAGCACTGAGGCAGTCACTGGACAACTAGAAATTCCATAGGTGGCTGGGAAAAATGTCAAATATGTAGTCTCCTGTCTGTGAAAGTAGCTTGACATTTTCTTGTGAGGTTAAACAAAAGCTCCCAATGTGATGCGGAAATTTTGTTCACCCACAATTACAATGAAATGGAAATCCATGTTATCACAAAACCCTGGGTATTTTTCACATGTATTTGATTCTGGAATTCAGCACCTCCTCACTGATGTAGATAGTCTAAGCCAACAGGGGCACATCCACCTAATGAAAAAGTGTGCAAGAATGCAAGGAACGCATTGTCAATGCGTGTGCTTGTAGAAAGGCCACATGGATGCCAAGTGTATTGTGCTAAGCAAAAGGAAGCCTGGGCATTTACTATATGATTTCCTTCAGCGATTTTCAGAGTGCATAGTTTTGAGTCAGGAAATTCAGCCCAGACAAGTTCCAGTTGACTTTCTGTTACGATAGCAAAATGTCTGAGATAAATCACTTCAAAGAGCCATGGGGAGACATGGTTTATGTTGTCAGAGGCTTCAATCTATGGCTACGTTGCCCTGATGGGTTCAGCCTGTAGCAGTCCAACTGATCCTATCAGAGGGTTGTGGTGGAGGCTTGGTCACCTCGTAAGTGACCCATGAAGACAGAGACATAAGAAGAAGAAGTGCTGGAGTCTTAGGATCCCCTGCAGGGGCATAACCCCAATGTTCTACTTTCTTTCCACTTGCCCCTACCTTGGGAGACATTTTGTCACCTTCCAATAACACCACAGGCTGAGGACAGCCCTCAATACATAGGCCTTTGGAGTAGATCCAGTACGCACGCTGTAGCAATGATATCCCAGACATGACAAAAATTAAAGAGGAAGATGTTAGTTTTCTATTCATCAAAGGGCTCAGACTTTGACTAAAAAGGGGCTTGATGGTATGTAGGGCTGTGATGACAGAAGCGCTTGGTGTATTAATAGTGGCTGTCATTACGCAGGTGTATGCGTTTGTCACTCGCCGTAAAAGCCCACACCAGAAAGCAATTTTTACTGTACATAAACTTTATGATGATGGGAATGAAAGCTCAAAGCCACCACAAAGAGGGCCCTGAGATTTATGGGATTTGGATTTGACTCTTCCTTGCTTAACCTTGGTGAGGCGTGCGAAGCGCTGTAGAACAAAAGCAAATAGTGCTCACCACACCCCGGACATGCACAGTGTGGCGCTGGTGCTGCTGGCGGCTGTGACCACAAGGGCTCAGATCTCACAGACTCGTGGGAATGCTCCTGCTAAGGCTGGCCTGGGATCCCAGGGGTGCCTGGCCCAGAGCACCAGACACTGCCAAGAGAATCCAACTAGGTAATACAGCCTCAAATATATTTAAAAAATTTTTAAAAATTGATTCAATTACAAGAGAATTAGGTGAGAAAATTAGAAAATTTTGAAGGCATATTGGTGTTTTGAAAGGACTAAGGTCATGGTTCCTACATGACCCAGCAAAAGTAACGAGACTCTCAGTTTTTATGATGGCTTTAGTGGAAGCAAACGGTGTCCAACGGCACCTTCTCTATAGCCAGACTCATCTCACATTTGATATGATACTCAGTCAGATCTCGCCATCTCCTAATGCCTGCCATGTACTTTAAGTGCTTTTTAAAAGTAGGGAAATTCAGGTGCCCGGGTGAGTTACTGGTGATGAAGTCTCAGAAAAGGTGAATTTTATGAATTTGCCAGAGGCAAAATATCTACCCAGCCCACTGGGATTAACCTTTGTTTTCCTGTATGTCAGTTTGAGTGTCTAACATTTTAATTCCTGTTCTGATATCTTCAAGACTAAATTCTCCCGCTATCAAAATAATTGCCTTACTTATCAGGGAGATCTGTAATTGCAACATCATTCCATGGCCTTCGAATCGGGAGGCCATACATCACAGAAATCAGCAGACGTTCATAGGAGGTACCAACACAAATACTAAGTGGGAAGATTTTAATCTAGCATTTTTCAGAAAGTATATGATTTTTTGTTTCAGAAAAAAAATCCTGAAACCAAAAACAATAGCAAAAACAGAAACAAACAAACAAAAAAAAATCCAACCAGATGCTAATAAACTCAGTTTTCCCATTTAGAGGAGAAAAATCAAAATGTTGCATAGTTGGAAACAAGTAGTAAATACATTGCTTCAGTGTTACGCTTATTCAGATATTTGACAGGTTCCATCATTGCATTTAATTTTCTGTCTGACAACCTGGGTTGGAGGATACAGATAGGAAGTCAAGTTTATTTTGGAGGTTTTTTTTTTTTTGGTAGAGACTTACCTCAACTCAATTACTAGGTTTCATCTCAATATGGCAAGTTAGGAAATGCATGTGAATTTTCTACATGGCTGAAGTTTCTGGAGAAAGGTTTCTTTCCCTGAGTTATGTGTCATTTCCTAGGAGTAATGAATACAAATGATGTCTGAGACTCTGGGGTCATCGGCGAGTTCAGATCACTGAATTTTACATGATTCTCCTGCCATTCATAAATCTCTTCTTTGACATAGGTTTCCGCTCTGATTTCCTGTTGATAGAGCTGTCACAACAGGTCCTATATATGTTCCCTCTTGGGATACAAAACCACACAGCTAGAAGCTGCTTTACAGCTATTGAGACTTGAAGGGAGCCCAGTGGCTTGGCAGCCTGCCTTCTAGAGGTAGAAGGAAGAGCTCGTTTCAAAATTCCGGAATGCTTTAAAAAAAAAAATCATGTCTTGTGTCCTATTCCTGTCCTCAATGGACAGAAGAGAATTGCAGGATTGCCAGCTGCCAGATCAAGGCTATGTTTTCACTAGTCAGAAATGTGTCATGTGCTTCTTTTTTTTTTTTTTTTTTTTTTTTTTTTTTTTTTTCGGAGCTGGGGACCGAACCCAGGGCCTTGCGCTTCCTAGGTAAGCGCTCTACCGCTGAGCTAAATCCCCAGCCCCTGTCATGTGCTTCTTAGACCCTGTACTGAGATGACAGAAAGTGTGAGCATTGGTGGGAGAACATTGGGCAGATTATGTGAGGGAGATCACAAAGGGTGTGCCAGTAAACATCGTGTCTCAGACTATTTTGTCAGTGCTTATCTAGGTAGATTTGGAATCTACCCTCACCAATGAAGAAAATGATCTAAGATGACCAGAGTTTTACCTTGAGATTTGTTCCAGTTTGGATAAGAAGTGTCACCTCAGACAACTCATTTCTTAGATGTTTGCTCTCCACTGGTGGTGCTGTTTTACTGGGTTCTTGGGAACATTAGGAGGGGCCTAGCTGAATGAAGGTCACTGGGAACATAGGAGAATGCATCTTGTTGCAGACTTCTTCCTGTCTCTGGCCACATTCCTCACCTTTCTTGCGCTCCATGCCTGATCCCTCTCATCCATAAAATTCATAACTCTCTCATGACTTCCCATCAACAGTTATGTGTAAGGCCAACCATCACAACTGAACCCACTGAAACCATGAGCCAAGGCAAAGCCTTCTCCCACACAGTGCTTCCTAGCAAGCATTTGCCCACGCGATGGTGCCGCTCTGCACTGAACGTGTATTTTCTCCTTAAGCGTACGACTTCTTTTATTTGATCAACTGGCAACACAAACTAAGAAAATGGATAAATTAGTTATAGATCTGAATATTTAGACACACACTTTTTAAAATAAATTACCTTGGATCAAGAGCGAGAGATTTACTGATCCTTTCTGTTTTCAGCCAGCTTTGACAGAGTTATGCTTGAAGGACTAGCATTTTCTTTTGGACTTGCCGTAGCTCCAAATGCAATGAGAGGATTCTTGTTGCATTTTTTTTTTTAACGTGATCTCTTTTTCCCTGTAGTGTGACTGCCCATCCTTCACACATGCAAGTACAAACAACACTGCATGCAATTGGCTAATAATTCCATGGGGACCGGAAATCATGATCCACGCAGAGCCTGTCAACAGCCCATCACGAACACATACTCTGCCGCCATCACAGGCTATGCATATGGTTAAAACGCATTGCAAAGTGGTCCAGTTGGTGACCTCAGAACCATCCAGACTCTCTGCTTATTTCCAAATAACACCAATGAAGTGTTCTCTGGGATACAGAAAGGACCATCAATGTGAAGTGTCCTCCATAAAATTGTGTGGATATTTGGCCCCCAGGCAGTGATGCTCTTTTAAGAGTTGTCCAACCTTTAAGGAGATAGAGCCTGGCATGAGGAAATGAGTCTCACGTTTGTCCCCAGGTTCCCTCCTTACTCCCTGTTTCCCATCTGCCACATGAGTACCATCTGTCCATCTGTCTGTCTGTCCCATGCTTCACATCATGTGAACAGAAGCAACAGATCCAGGGAATATGGACTAAAACTTATGAAGTCATGAGACACGACAAATAATTTCATCCTTTAAGTTGCCATGTGGCTGCAGGCAAGTTGGCACAGATGCTAAAGTACTTGCTAATAAGTCTGATGTTCTAAGTTCAATAGCCAATACGCACACAGTGAGGATTGAACTGACGTTTGCAAGCTGTCCTCTAACCTCCACACGAACACCATGCCACAGGCTTGGGCACTCAGATGCATACTAAACAGATCAACAAATAATGTTAATTCTTGCACAAATAATGTTAATTCTTTTCATGGTGATGGGAAGTCTGACCCACATGACTCCACCTTGACATTATCTGGTGATGGGTTTCTCAGAAACAGGGTGTAGCAGCAATTCCTAAGGAAGGACTGCATGCTCCTGTTCCTGTACTGCTCTTCCTCGCCATCGTAAAGCAAGGCCCACCAAGGCGTCTTGGGTTCAGGCCCACACAGTCAGGTTACAGCACAGTTCACAGAATGCCATTAGTTATTTCCAGACCCTTATGTTCTAATAAGTCAGGGGCTGGAGGAAAACTGTGATTTTTTTTTCTTATTTGCATTCATTATTGTCTCTGTTATGTTTTAGGTCCTGGAACTCATTTGGAAGAAATCAGGAAATAATTATTTTTCTTTTTCTTACCAAAAAGTGTGTCTATTTAGGGATAGAATTATTAAACTTTCAACATGTATTCATTTTGCATATTAATAAAAGTGTGTTCAAGACACATAAACAAAAACTGGAAGGGCTTTTTGTGTTTACATCATCCTAATTTAAGTCCTGCTGGAACAACAGAATGATGTAAGACTATTTCCAGGGGCAGTTCATTCCTTTCTACAGGCTTAGATTTGTACCCACTCTCCTTATGTCTGGGTAACTCTTCCTCCACTGAGTAAACAGTTGCTACTCCACAGGTCTGAATTATTAGCAATGCTAGTGAGACACATGCATACCCCACACTAGGGAAACGATCGTAAACCTGCTAGAATGATCTCAGCAAATGATGATGGGGGCTAATGCTGGGACCTCTAGTGGGAACTACTTGGACTCAGTGAATAGACGGGGAAACATTTTTTAAAAGATATTTGGTGTATAATGGATTCTTCTGTGGTATTTGGAGCCATTATACAAGGGGGGAAAAGACTAAATAGTTCCATTACAGTAAATGTGACTGTTGAAAGTGGAGGTAATTCTATGTATGATTGTAGACTACCTTCTGTCACTCAGCCCATATGCTGCGTACCTTTGATGTGTAAGATGATTTCATTTCTCAACACCTCTCACACAGTTCCATGCAAAAGCTTGTGGGCTACAGCTGAGCTCACAGCACTGGGCCGACATAGGTGCTCATCAGGGCAACGGTCTGTGGCCTTCAGGATGTGCTTGCGGCACGTGCATTTATTCTTTTGAGGCACTGTGTACTTTCATACTTCGCCAGTAATCATCACGATTATGTTGGGTACGGAGTAGTTTACAGAGAAGGAAAAACACAGCATAATTGGTCTCCTCAGTTGTCCCTGTAGATACTGTCTGGTCTACATGTGGATTAACACACACAGCTATTATATATGTTCTAAAATGTTTGCTTATGAGATACAAACTTATTAAACTTACCAACCCAAAGTTGTTCCTTTATGCCCTGCTGATCACTGATAAACCAAGGGAAGATTATTATATTAAATTGCAATAAAATATTAATATCCCAAGGCTTTATTTTCATAGAATGTTCAATGTTTAATTTATAATTAAAGATAATGTCTATTTAGTTATTCATTTGTAAATCGTCAGAATGCCTAGTTTTGTTCTGTATAGTCTGTATCTTAATGAATGTTTGTTGTTTTAATCTATGTCAACCATGAGATCGGCTTGACAATGAAGGAAGCAAAGGATCACTACTGACTACAGAGCCGCTGCTCCTATGAAGGAACTAAAAGCAATTTTACTTTATTTTTATTACCAAATGCATGCACATTTCACTCTTGTCTGATGGGCTTAAGGTCTAATCAACCTGAGGGCAAACAAATAATGTAGTAAGTTTTTTTTTTAAATCACAACTCTGAGTTCTTTTTTGTGTAAGGGTTTTGTTGTTGTTTTGTTTTGTTTACATCCCTTTTATTTTCCCCCATTGTTTCAAGCTTAAGCTAGTTGAATGAGTTATTTCTGAAATCCTTCCTGTGAGATATTTAAACAACGTTCCTGTCCAGTCCCTCAGAGAGGAAAAAAAAGAGGGGGGGGGATGATTTCTCCTGCCTCCAGAGGGAGCCTAGGGCTAAACATGGTGACCCATGTCTGTCATCCCTGATGTCCTTGAGTCTGCAGCAGGAGGACCACCAAAGCCCAGGAGGTAGTTCGGTTTGGACAATACAGTGAGAAGAATTTCCAAAGAGAAGAAAGGAAAACAGATCTCAAAGCTAAAGTTCTGTTCCCACCGGCATTTGAGAGCACAGCTAAGCAGGGAGTCAGTGGGTGCTTTCTTAAGCCTCACCACCTCAGTTTGCCAGGGACTACACTTCCTACTCACACAGAAACTTCTATCTTTAAAGGGATTTCAAAACCTTCCCAGACATTTGGCTGACCTGAACTTCTAAGATAGGGGCTTGCTAGAAGACTTACATTTTATTTTCAAGGAGAAACAGGATGTACACTCTCGGCATTGCTAAGAGGATGGTCAATTTTCCCAAAAAAGATACTTTCAGTGGCAAAGGAGCCAGAGTAGGAAAAAGAACAATGTTCACTGAAAATGATGTATTCTTGATACAGCAATCAGAATTTCATGTAATTATTTCTGTGATTTCAATGGATTTACAGGAAGATGTACTTAAAATCTTAAACACATATCAAGTGACACGTTATTATAACATAAAAGTAAACCAAACTAAGATGAAAATCACTGGACACGTGTTGAGAGATGTTCACTTTTAAATTGTCTGTTTCATATAAAATATTTAAAAAAAATCTAGCAAACACCTCTCATTTCCTATGTAACATGGTATTATTAAGTACTTTTTTTGAATTAGTAGAAGGAAAAAAATCACACCTGGATACCTTCCCCTTCAAATGTGTGTTTACTCAAACATCTGAGTCTAACCAACGGCTTTTACTGTGTGTGTTATATTCTGGATCCTGCGGTGGAGAATCAACAATGAATGACAGGCAGTTTGTCTCATGTAACATGGGTGAGACGTCTCACGGATAACATACATGAGAGCCTATCATTTTGGCCCCTGTCTTAAATATGTGTAGATTAAATATCATGGTTGAAGATATCTATAGGATTTGGAAACTTTTCATCCTGTGAATGATGCTTCAGGCATAAGAGAGTTGATGTCTTATCTTCTCTCCCATATGGCCATTCTTCTAGAATGGCTTGGAACAAAATGCCAGAAGGATGTCTATGCAATATGAGGGGCTTACGGTGCCCTGGTTGTTTACAAGCCTACGTAAGGACTGGTTCAGTGTTCTAGGTTGCCAGATATCGACTCTTCCACACAATTTCCTTTCTCTCCTTTAAATGTCTGTGGAAAAATACCTTATTTTGCTTTATCACTGAACAACGCTATAAGAATGACTAAAATTAAATAGGAGAGAGAGAGAGAGAGAGAGAGAGAGAGAGAGAGAAACAATGTGGTGAATCTACTGACCTGAAATGCATTCTTTCTCATAACACATGTCCAACCTTTTAAGAATGTAGCCCCTTTCCAGGTATGCCATTTCTTTGGAAAGGGAGGATGAGCTAATAGCAAGGCCCTGAGGAAGCTCAACCTTTGTATTAGCCAGTGTCATACTTAAAAAATTCTCTCCTATGCTCTAGAAGAAAAAAAAAAGTAAAACTTGGGTTTCTTTTTATATTGAAAACCATGCTATAATAGATAAACCATCATTATGTAATCAATGTTCTCCATTATTTTATTCTCTTTGCCTTTGGGGAAGATTTGTCCATCTTCGGAATCATGCAGGTGACTCATAGGCCTTAAGTTCTCAGGGAATCTAAGGTCAAGCAGGAGTGCAGAGCACTGAATTATAAGTACCTTCTGCACTCCCAGTTTAAATGATCTGTATCTAGAATACCATCTCTAATGCATGCAGTGGTGTCAATAGTAAAAATGTATTATATCCCCTTTCCAACACGAGGGTCAATAATATGGGTGACATCTCCGTCTCACTATTCTTTCATTCTGTAGAAATTTATAATATTTTCCCATCATACTTATTAAGCACCCCAGTGCACAGATTATAAGATGAGATTTATATTTACTAAGCAGCTTTAGAAAGTCGTGGAGAAGTCAAATTCCTACAACAAGTCGATTGTTATTCTTTATGATAGCATGAGACTTAAGAAATCTTGAGAGCGACACTGATCTGATTTAATAGGAGATAATTGTTTATACATAAAGGAAAAGAAAAGGAACTTCGCACTTCGCACACCTCAGCATTTTACTTTATGTTCCAAAAAAAAAAAAAAAATGGTGATGTGACGCTCCGAGCCTGGCTTGTGGCAGACTCTCCTTGTCACTTTAATGCATCGCTCTGTCCCTGATCACCTCCTTGCTCAGCATGTTGCAGGTAGTAGGCTGGCCTGATTATTATAGGGGACAATTGCTCCTGTGACATCCAGCTCCCTCATTCATCAAAACAATTCATTTCCTCACACCCGAGGTTCTCACACCGTCCACGATTCACACAAGCGCCACAGCCACCACAATTACGGTCATTTTAATATTATGAACTACACCCTCTAGTCAAAAATCAGTTCTGTCTTATTCATTTATCACGAAAGAGGGCTTTTTACTTTAATTGGAGCCTTAAAGAGGTGATAAGTCTTCCCTGATTTTTCTAAAAAGAAAGCCACATGGCAAAACCCAATCTCTGCGTGGATAAATTTTCTGTTTAGTTTTTGTGTGACTTGCACTAAGGGTCGCTGTCTCCTTACATGAATGCCCTCGTCTGATGAACTTCTTGGCTGTTACTTAGACTTTTTATTACTTAGACTTTTTAGCAAGTACCTTGGTTCTAGTCCCCAGTGACAACAGAAACACTGAGTTAAATAAACCTGAGCTTAGTCATGCCTTTTTCTTGCTGCTCTTTGCCCAAGAGCAGTTAAACTTAAGTAAACAAACCCTCCAAACATCGGCTCAGCTAGAGCAACACCCTAAGACGCCTACATGAGAGCAAAATCAATGCAAATCTATGGAAGCTCCGAGTTCTCCCATTATAGCTGTATATGCACCTCATACAGAGCCACATACTGCAGACCGAACTGCAGTGCCCTTCAGCACACTCACATCCCCATCCCTCTCCACCCTTGCAGCTGACTTCCTCTAGATTCTTGTCAGAGTAGATAGAGGCGCTACAATAGCTCAAGACGGCACTATGCAAAAATACTGAGTCCATGCGTTTCAGCCTCTACTCCACAAAGTTCTGGCTTGGAAGAAGGCTGTGGTGAGAGAGGAGCAGAGATGGCAAAATCTCAGAGGATGCTGGGTGATAGTTTGGCCTACAGAAATGCTGGAGGGGCCTCGGTATGACCTGTCTTTAAGAAGCACCAGGTCGTGAGATCTTGAGCATACGTCCTCATTTCCTTTTTGTCCAGTGTCCTATTACTAAAATCACCTCATAATATCCCTAAGCCAGAAGATGGGCCACAGAAGAATGGAGACTTGGAGTTAAAATTTGGAAAAACAAAGCCCTATGATCCTTTTGATGCACGAACTAGCCTGGTAGAATGAGATACACGTGGGTGATTATAAGGTAGACTTATGTGTACTCATGCAGGCTGGGCTCTCTCTCAGAGCTGGCTCAGAGTCTCCTGGGATATAATTTCATGCTCTCTTTATGGCTTTATCTGATAGAGCTGGAAGGAAGGGAGAGGAATGGGATGAGCATAACTGGGAAGACAAAAACAACAACAACAACAACAACAACAACAGGAACAACAACAACAACAACAACAACAACAACAACAACAAGACCAGACAAAACACGGAGACATAATCTATCATAATTCTCCTCTTATTTGAATTAGCATATCTCAGCAGTTGCATGCACTGATAAAAGAGAAGTTAACCTTCTTTTCTTAATATTATATTCAGTAAAAACCATCTCTGCATATTTTGAGTGCATTCTGAGCTCTGTAGAGCGAAGGACAAGCAGCAAGTGAGTTCGTAGCGGAGAATAATGGGAAGTGAACCCGTGGCAGCTCCTACGCCCAGAGCTGGAGTCAGGAAGTATCCTCCTCTCTGTGGGAGCTAGAATCATGGTATGACTGAAGGCTGCCTTTGTAAGGCATATCCTAAATGTTCACAAGTCAGCTACACTATCTGATGAGAAAGGGAATAGAAAATCAAGTCAAATCAACCCCAGGCTGACCTCTGGATACACAAGGCCTAGCTGGGAAAGGAGCCCTTGTCTTTTTCAGATTGCAATCAATCTTGTGCTAAGATTGTGAGGGAGATGGTCACAACCTTCCATATGACTAATCACTCATCTTCTTCCCAGCATGTGACTAATCTACTGTGAGAAACCTGACATCACCGACTAGAAGCATCGAGAAGCAATATATCTTATAACTTTAGACCTGTGATCGTGGGGACAACAGAGCTGGCTCAGAATTTAATGATTCTGTCTGAGTGGGCAGGCTAGGATGCTATTCGCACAACCTGTCATTACACTCAACTGAACAGGCCGCCGACTTATTTCCTTCAACCTAATGATAGCTCCACTTGGAGAACGCTCTAGTGTGCCAGGCTCCTTCAGCATGGATTCTTCCTCATCACTTCCTCTGAGGTAGTGGATAGTAATCACTGTTGTTAGTTCATGTTACAGATGGGAAGGATGCTTGAGAGAACAAGAACTTTGTCCTAAGCAAGATGGCTGAGGGGCGCTGAAAAGATGGGACCTGGACGTAGTTATTTGGGCCTCTGTTTACTCTTCTCATCCATTGTGCTCTGACATTAGAAAAAGATGTTTTCCACGCTTACAAAGAGAGCAGAGAGGAGCTCGTGAGTCAGAGCCTCCCCAGTAAAGGCAGTGAATTGGCTCTTCCTTCCAGATGAATTCTGATCAAGATTTCCTTGGGCATCCACACAGTTTCTTTCCTTTCTGTCTCCCAAATCCCACAATGATTATACCTTTTCCTCTCTGCAGAGGCTCTCTGGTTGAATACATCAACAGAGAGCAGTGGTGTGAAATGATTTCTTCCACCAGCCCCCCCAGATAGGTGAGTCACCCGCTAATTCAGTCTACAGCAAAACAATGCATATTTCAGATCCTTTTTCTGTGCCGCTGAAGACCGCCATTTTAGAGAACTGCATCAAAATAAATTAGACTTGAGTTCCACATGGAACAGTACTGATCACAGCCTATCCCCGAGAAACATTTTCCTATGGAAACTAACACTACCAGCACTTGGTATAGACATGCACACACTCAACACAAATACTTGTCTACATGAGCCAATACATTTCCATGTGCTGAAATGCTTGCCCCTTTGCCTCTGTCCATGGCAACGATATTGGCAATCTCCCTGACTTCCCATTGGCTGCCTCTAAGCCAAAACCCATGAGCTGTGCAAAATCTAAAAACATAGAGGTGACATTGTAGAAGTGGATGGTCTAAATGTGAGCAGGGTCACTGCAGAGAGCCCCAAAGGAGATTCCCTACATCCAGCCTATAGATAATCTTCTTTCTCTGGAAGAACATGAATATGTAGGTTCCCGTTGTAGAGTGATGTCACAAGAACTGCCACTGAAGTACTTGAGGCTCTCTGTTGCAAGATTATCAGACTCTTCAAAAAAACAAATACTTTTTGAAATGTTATGGTAAAATCTGTTAAGAGATCCTTATATCTATCTCTCTGTGTCTATCTCTATATATCTTTGTCTACATATCTATGATCTATATCTCTCTATCTATATCTATTTAGTTCAGATAACTGCATTTAGAAATGAGCTTTGAGCACAGGAAAGGAGAACATGGTGTCACAGAATTCTCTAGAAGGACAGGGAGGGACAGAAGAAGTGGTCCAGGAAGATGGCAACAGAATAAACAATAGAAAAAAAATAATACAATCTTGATTTCAAAAAGGTGATCCTCCAAGCTTCACAGAAGCAATGGGCTTCCGGGTCTCTGCTGGGTGTTTAAGTCTACCCCATGGTGTGGTAGAGTCCATACCACATGTAATATGATTCCAGAGGAAACCTTGCTTAGAATTTGAATATTTAAGTTACAAATCAACTACCGGGGCTGAATCTGTTTGAAATTCCCAGTACGGGAATGCACAATGAAACAGAAGGTTTGCATGTGGAGGAGACACACAAAGCTGCCACATCTGGATGAATGCAGGCTACCTACACCATCCAGGTGTTTGAAAACGTGCTGTGTGTAGGGGATACAGTTATGCGCTTGGCAGTTCTGTTACTGTTTTCAGGTGGTGAGAGGCTCATGTCCTTGTGAGTTTAGTGCCGCTTACAAAAACCTGCCTTGATTCCTAAGAAGTAGAACATAAATGCACAGGGTGCATCAGAGACTACTGGGGATTAGGGTCTGCGTCTGTGCTGTGGACATGTCATGATTTGGGTGAGATAGGGAGCCAGGTAAGTTCCCCAGCCACACAAATAGTTCTTTTTATCCCTTTCCTGTCCTTTTCAGCACTCTGAATCAGAGGCTGATATCAGCTATTTTAAGCCTCTTAACTTTCTGGTCCTTTTTCTTAGACTCAAAAGCAGGTTGCATCTATTGTCGTCTTTCCACAACACCCCATCAGTAAGCCTCCTGGTACACGAACCGCTGAGTGTAAATACAGAATCACAGACTCTCCTTAACCTCTGCGTGCAAAGTGTTGGAGGACGAAGTTCTGGGAATCTCTTTTAAATAAACTCCCCAGGTAAGACTAATGCAGACATAAGAGAACTTGGCTGCAGCATAACCTTATTCTGGGTCATAAAACCTTCACTTTTCAATTTTTATTGACCTATAGAATGTAGAAATCAAGTGACATAAAAAAGTTATGAGCCTAAGTATCAGGGTGCTTCTGAAAATGTACTGCAAGCAGTAAGAGACCTGATAACCGTTCATCACAGACGCTTGCTCTCCAATGTGGTCTTAAGCGTGGCAGACATTTTTTTTTTCTGTCTGAAATCTGATTTCCATAGAAGATCAATAACGGAATATGCTGCCAATATGGCAACCATTTATTATTTGATTTTTACTAAAACCTTCCTCTAAGCAATTGGCATTTGAAACAAATCATTCCTCCATCAGCCATAATAACGCTTTATTGCCTTTGTTCTCAAGTATTCATTTCATTTCCAATCTCCTATTGTATAAAGCAGGCACAAAACTTAGGAAGTCTAGTTTATCACAGGGCAAATTGAGTGGAGAAGAAAAGTGAACGTGAGCTGGCAGAATCTGCCTCAGATCAGCAGTCAAAACCTCTCCTCTACTCCTACAGGCCCCACACTGGTCTGCTGTGAGGCGGTTCGAATAAACACTGAGAAGTCAAACTTTCAGAAGCCTGGGTGACCTACTTCGTTACAATGAAAACAGTGGTTTATCTGAAACAAAGACAAAGCATTTAGGACGTGAATCCACATTTCCACAAGGAAGAGGATCCTGTCTCAGTAGAGCCCTGCATGTTTTTGTGCCTGACTTTGTCTGCATGGACTCTGAGAGGTTCAGTGAGGCTGCGGAGAGGGCCATCTAGCCTAGCATGGCTAACCTCCCATAGCCAGCCCTGTGTAAGTCCCTACTAGGGGCATGATCGTGAGTATTAGCTTAATCTGGACAGGGTGCAGGACTGTGCTATTGCCTTCATGTCCCTGTATTTTATATTTCTTCCCACGAAGTAAATGCTACATGCATTTCATGCTTTTCAAACTCAGCTATATTCTTGCAATTGTTTTTCTGGATTCCACAGCAAGCCATCTACCCTCCAGTGGCCTTCATGCAGAGCCAAGTTTGAACAGGTATTTGGATGGCTACCCCACCCCACTCCCACAATCACCTTGTAGGTCAATGACCTAACATGCATCTCAGCCACATCCATTTGAATTTGTCACTGTTCGCACTGTCTGGGAAAGTCAGCACTGTGCGCCTTCAAGTGTCACTGTGGCTCCCTTCAGTGTCCTTGGCTCAGACTCGGTTTCTCTGCATTTGCGCCTCTACAGCAGCTCTCCAAGAGGACTTGACGAAGATACAGGGGACACTCTTTCCCACTGTGTCCAAGTGTTATGAAATTCTAAGACAGAGGCTTTCTTTTCTTTGTATTCACAGCACCTTTTCACCTGGCGTGTGTTCATTTCTTGGAACAGCCGTGCAGTTTTCCTGTCAGGCAAATCTTACACGGAGAAGCCACTAGCTGGGAGGCGGAAGGGGAACTGTTATCCTCCACTCATGGTAGGGACGGCGCTTCACTTACGGTGCAGATGTGTCTCTTTCGCAAAACTGACAACGAACACACATGAGTGGCAAACACAGTCACACACACGGGTCTTCTCATGCCTGTGAAGGCAGTGTGCTTTGCATCTGTAGGCCTTCCTAGGCTCTTCCTCAAGTACTGTCCTTTAACTTTGTCACAAAATATAGGAATGACTTTTGCATTTAAATATATATCTTTGCATATGGGATGTGCGCGAGCGCGCGTGCGCGCGCGCGCGCACACACACACACACACACACACACACACGGTGTGTTCACTTCACTGGAAATCATCCAATATTAGAACAACTCATGCCAACCTGAGAGGCCGACTGCACGCCATACCTATTTTGTTCTCATCTGTTCCCTCTTTTCGCCTGGAAAATGATTCAGTTTGCAAGTTAAATTCTAGGTGCGCTTCAAACTCTTTCAACAGGAAAAAGTTCCTTATGTGTCAAAAGGGGCTGGCAATATGACTTCCGGAAGATAAGACGCACAGAACAATACAGTATTAGGCATGGTGTCTGATTTTCATACCGAGGTATAAATGAGACTTTATAAAGGAAGAATTCATTTCAGGTTGTCACAGCTTTGGCAGATATGAGTTCAATGCCTTCAGCTCCAATTTAGTCAGCCCCTGCCTGGATCTTGGGTTGTCATTATATTCCTTCCCCATCTCTGCAGTGGTATCTAGTGAGTTACTGCTGACTGGCTCCTTAGAAATATGGTCACACACTCTGGAGGTGCCTTATTAAATGTTGCAATAGCCCAGTGATTAGGGGTTCTGGGAAGAACTTGAGTGACTGAACACGATGCCTGTGGTATAAGTTTCTGTGTTCCTGCAGGGCTCCTGGACCCTTCCTTACTTGCTTTGCATTTTTTTACTTCCTGTGGTTTCTCAAGCATTTTCCCATCCAACATACATGCTGGCTGTCAGTTTTCATGGAGTCACCTGAGCAGTAACTACTCCTTGTGGTTGTGTCTCCTCCCCGAACTGTCTACAAGGCAGTTCCAAGACCCCAATCATTCCGAGTTCTGTATCAGTTAGTGCTTGAGTGGATAATTCCTTTGAATAGATAGATCAAAGAGACGTATTGCCTGTGTGCTACATTCAGTGTGCTTTACCCTATACTGTTAATGCTTGGTAAAATGCAATAGAATATAATGATTTGATATCTCTGTCATTATTCTATCTGATCCTCTTCTCTCCATTACCCTAAAACTTGGTTCTTAAGGTACTGTCAGCCTTGGTGTGATAGAAAATTTTATGTACACTGTCAAAATCTAAAGAAACTGTAAAACAAAGAGTCATTTTCAATGTATGGAAAGGTCAAGCCAGTAAATAAAGACACGATTTCTATAGTAATGTGCCAAAATATATCCCAAGGGAGGCAGCATCTTTTACTATCTTTTACTAGGTATCAGCACATTATGGTTCGGAAGCCATATTCTACTACTGTTTTTATGAATAAAGTCTTATTTGAGCATGGCCACGATCATCCATTTATGTTGCTTAGGCCTGTTTTCTTGATACAACAGTAGAGCCGAGTAGTTGTACAGGTTGATTTGTTCCTTCATCTACTCAAATACCAAAGAGTAAATCAAGAGAGGTAGGAACTACTTTGTTTGACAGCCTGGGGGTGGAGTTCATCAAGGTAAGTAGTCATAAGTCATAAGACTGGTCCCATGCACCCACTTTCTCCCATTAAAAGGAGAAGGTTGCACAGACCTTCTCAAAACAGCATCACCATCACCACCACCACCACCTCCACCACCAGCAGCAGGAACAACAACAACCACAAGAACAACAACCACAAGAACAACAACCACTATCTGGGCTCCATGTGACCCAAAATAAGCCTACAGGTGATGTTTCATATATACATTCTACCTGTTTCTTACAAAGCCAACAAATTTACATCGGACCTTCTACACCAAAAACCCAACTACCCCCATCCTCTACCAATATGTCATCTCTCTCTACTGGATCCTAAAGAGACTCCTGCCTAATAGGCTAGGACCCTGTAGTCAGGAACAAACTCCAAATTGTTTTCACCACGGAAAGATGAAACTTCTTTCCAGACTGCTATTGCCTGAGTGAGGATATTATTGTTAACTAAAGAAAAAAACAAAACCCCCAAGTTTTAAATTTTCCAGAAGAAAATTTTAAGGCAGCCTAGTGAGGAATAAGCCTTAGATACTTTTAAAAATAATTATTGTATTCCGATATCTATTCAAAAATATCTGGACCACTTCTTACTGGATGCTTTCCTTAGAGTATATGTGGTTTGACCACACCATACTGCTGGATATATCCAGCCGTACTGGATTGGGGAAAGGATCAGACAGATTTGATTTCCTCACATTAGATTAACTTTTACAAAGACACACTGATGAATGTTTATGTCAGCTAGCTTTGCAATAGAAAAGATAATGTTTTTTTTTTCAATCTCATTTGTTAAATTGAGGCTCATAGAATGAACGGGAACCTCATGAAAATCAGATGATGGATTAGCTGACAGTTAAGGGCACAGCCATTCTACATGGGTGTGTACAGAACTCCTACAATTTAAAGTGGTGGGAGGAAGGGATTCTCTACCCTATCAAGCTATTTTATTTTTTTCTTCTGCACTGATTAAAATACAGGAGTCATCATTGTCAATGAGCAGAGCTCATCACTGCTTTTTATCAAATGCAAGGAGGTGTAAATACAAACTGTTAAACAGAAGTGAAAGATCATGACTCATCGTCTGACAGCGAAGCTATTAAATATAATCAAAGACTCAGAGTGAACTCACGCTGCTTCTCAACACATTGATGAGGAATCCTTCCCATGGTAAAACTAGGACGAAATGTCACAAGCTTCAAAACGGTGTCAGAAAGGCTTGGTTTACTCATTTAAAATACTTTTCAGACTCTAAGAGAAGATTTACTTACCATAGCACAAATCACATTGCATTTAATCTGGACACCGGGCTTCTCGGACTGTAAGCAATACTGGATTAAAAGATTATCCTTCAGGACATTCTCATCTGAAGCCTTAGGACACTTACTGGTCATTAAAATATATAGTCCATCGAGTGGGCAATGTTTTACATATGCTAACAACAAAGTCGATGTTTGTCGTCTCTTACAAATCCAATGTCAGTGATTTATTATCAGGAAGTCAGTCGGACCATGACGAAAGGTACACGGTTCTATATTGAGAAGTGAAAATCCAGCTCATGGAATAGGATTCTGCCACGTTGAGTGAAAGGAACAGATGGCTGGGCATGTACGTGCAAGAGAACAGATGTGGCAATCCCAAAGTTCCCTAAATGTTACCTGAAAGAGCAAGTGATGTTTGCTCAGTCGTCCTTCAAGAGATGTGTACTCAATGCTAAGTTATTATGAGGCATCTGTCTCTGGAAAGGTTGTGAACCAAAGGGCTTTTGTGATTAATATGATTTCTATGAAAATCTTAGTCGTGACAGTTTGAAAATTGAACTTGTCTTCTAACGGTAGCCCTTGGCCAGCCAAAAGTACAATGGGTACAGTTTAACCTTATCTTATTGTATGCCAGCTGCTTCCGCCTAAGAGCCTGTGTATAGTCAGCACGGAGTCTGGACTACTGTAATTGCCTAATGTGTTTATGAATGGCTGGAAGAATGGTTCTTATCATTTATTGTTGTGTTAGAGGCATAAGGATAGAGATGCTGTTCTTCCCGGGGAAGGCTATCTTGCCTGGCAATCTTCTCTTAGTCCATTGAGAAGGTCCTCAACCTTTAATACAGTACCTCGTGTTGTGGTGACCCTCCCAACTATAAAATTATTTTGCTGCTACTTCATAACTGTAATTTTGCTACTGTTGTCAATTTTAAATGTGAAAAAATTAATTGTAATGTAAATATCAATATACAGAATATCTGATATGCCACCCTAAAGGGGTTGCAACCTGTAGGTACAGAACTTTTGCCAAGGAAATATGACATTATTCCCTTTACAAACACACACACACACACACACACACACACACACACACACACACACACACTCCATGAAAGCAAATCTCAATGTTAAGAATTGTAACACTGTGGTAGAGCATTTGCCTAACATGCTTAAAACTTCTTGCTTCAATCCTCAAACACACACACACACACACACACACACACACATGCACACACATATGCACACACACACACACACACACACACACACACAGAGGCAAACATCAAATGTTGAAAACATTTTTATTGGGTTTCCGTATGATTATCTAAGAATCTAGGCTTTGTGATCTGAGTCTAAACCTATCTCTTTCTTTACCCATGTTATTTTGTTTCTTCTGACGTTCTGAATCATGCATTGCCACACAGCAGCCTTTGGACTTTCCTTTAACCTTCATGTCTTCTCCTGCATCTGCTCAGGCTAGCTTGCCTGTATTAATTTGTCAGTTCCTAGTGGGCAAGTCTACTGCAGTGAGGAGGGATCATGATCTCAGAGAAGGCTTCAAAGATACTCACATTCGCCTTTGAGACTTTGTTAACTCTGAGAATTTCCAGTAGAGGTGGGCAAAGGCTCTTCATTAATATTAAGTGTGTGTGTGTGTGTGTGTGTGTGTGTGTGTGTGTGTGTGTGTGTGTGTGTTCTATCTAAGCGAGCACCTGCTTCTCCAATTGCCAGCTTTTACGATGATGGCTAAAAGGTTTCTCAAGACCCGAGCATTACTTAACACTCAACGTTCTATACACTGTGTTTCATTTGTACTTCTGAGAGCCCACATCAAACTCTTGGCAGCCATTCCATTTATTATTTTAATTTCCTCTTACTTTTCTTTAGTATCTACACAAAAACAGCTCCTTTGTGCTTTTTGTTCATTACATTCCCAGAAAACTGATAGCAAACTTATAAAAAAAGTATAAGGAGAGAAAACATGAGTATATGTGAAGATGCCGAATTCTAGTTTGGCAAAACATTTAACCATAAGCTTGAATTATGATTTTTGACAAGTTTCCAGCTTACGTTTAATAGCTTCTAATATCCTACAAATGCAATGAGCAACCAGTGGTCTAACCCTTAAACATTCCCAGGCTTTTGATTCTCTATAAGTTCATTTCTGTGGGTTCTCTCTACTCTCTGCAACTCTTGTATAATTTGATCCAGGATGAAATTGTGCAGAACACTATGTCCTCTGGGTTAGACTCATAGAGTGTTCATGTGGATTTGTTTTGTTCATTAAACACGTAGGAGAAAAGACAGGGGGAATGGGAATTAAATGAGTTTCTTGTCAGTCTCCCTGCCCTCAAATGTTCCTGGTGTCTGCTTCTCTGCCTGCAATGGCTTCCTGCAGGTCCCCAGATGGTTAGTGGCCTCATCTAGTGCTGAATCTCTATCAAACTGGAGATCCCCCAGATTCACTCTCAGACAAATTCATCTGAAAAATATTTCATTGTGAATGAGTTGTGAGTTATTAAGAATGGTCATGGGTAAGTCATAAAGAATGGAGTTTTCTAGTTAAGAGACATTTGCATTTTAGTAAGAGGCAATGGCCTGATTCAAAGGAAAAAAACTGATGTTGAAAGGCTTTAGGTCTCAAGGTATCAAAGGTCGGAAGCCAACTAACACCACCGCGATAACTCTTTTTCTTTTCTGTTTTTTGTTTTTGATTGGATCGTTTATGTATTTACATTTCACATGTTACCCCCTTTCCCAGTTCCCCCCTCCCATACTTCTTCCCCCTGCTTCTATGGGATTGCTCCCCCTCCCACTCACCTACTCCTACCTCAACACCCTGGCATTCCCCTACACTGGGGAAAAAGAAAAGAGCTTTCAGAGGACCAAGGGCTTCTCTTCCCATTGATGCCAGTCAAGGCTATCCTCTGCTACATATGCAGCTGAAGCCATGATTTCCCCCATGTGTACTCTTAGATTGGTGGTTTAGGCCCTGAGAACTCTGGGGGGTGGGTCTGGATGGTTGATATTGTTGTTCTTCCTATGGGTTTGCAAACCCCTCAGCTCCTTCAGTCCTTTCTCTAACTCTTCCATTGGGCAATTTTCTGGACAGATATCAGGTGCCATAGTTAAATCAGGATCAGATTTAACAGTCACATAACCCCTAAAGAAGTAGAAGCAGTCATTAAAAGTCTCTCAACCAAAAAAATCCCAGGACCAGATGGATTTAATGCAGAATTATGTAAGAACTTCAAAGACGAACTCATACCATTACTCTTCACATTATTCCACAAAATAGAAACAAAAGGAACACTACCCAATTCGTTCTTTGAAGCTGCAATTATGCTTATACCTAAACCAGACAAATACCCTATGGCGCTAACTCTTAACAGTGCTGGATACTGCCAGTCTTACAATTCTGTCCCCTTATCAGCATGAATAAACAAGACATTATGTAGATATAGCCTCAAATGCTGAACTCATATAAAAGGGAAAGATGTCAAGACACCAAGTTATATCAGTATATGGGATGGAGGAACTGAGATTTGGGGCAGGATGAGAAGGAGAACATCAGAAACAAAAAGAATAACTGCATTATCTGTTTATTCTCAATTATATATATATATATATATATACTTGAGACAGATTTTATATATATATATATAATACACTATTGTAAATATTAAGAATACATGTGTGTTTACTAATCTCTTCTGAGACCATAGTATGCACAGTGATCTACTTGGTCTATTCATTTTGCAGGAAAGAGGATCTCCAAGTGCACAACAAACTAAAGGATGCATTGCAAATGACACTACAATTTAAAAACAAACACGATAATGGTAACAGGGTAGCTTAAGTTTGTATACAACAAACCATACTAAGTTTTCCAAACATACCACTGGGATTTTAACCAAATTATCATCAACTGAAGTGTGTGAGTATTTGACAATTCATAATGATACTAGAATCAGGACTCTTGGTGCCATTTTTAAAGTTAAATTTATTTATTTATTTATTTATTTATTTATTTATTTATTTATTTATTCCCTTTAAAACTTAATATTGAGGACCCAAAGAGGACAGGGACTCCACAGGAAGAGCAACAAAGTCAACTAACCTGGACATTTAGGGGCTCCCAAAAACTGCATTACCAACCAAAGAGTGAGCATAGGTTGGACCTAGGCCCCGCTGAACGTAAGTAGCAGATGATCAGTTTAGCCTTCATGGGGGTCCTCCAACAACTGGAGCAGAAGAAGGTTTTATATAACATTTAAAAATACAAGAGCTGAAATTTCTTTAAATTGAAAAATTATTGAACAGCGTGAGGTTTATGGATATGCTCTAAGACACTGGATGGAACCTTTGTGAATGTGTGTTGTCCAAAAAGGAGTTGATATCTTTTCTAGCTTTGAAACAGCTGTCTATTTCATATTGGCCTTATTATCCATTTCTATCCCCAATCAACATTTCAAACTCAAAAAATTAGACACAAATAATAGATTTAATAAAATTATATAGTTAAAAGGGGGTAGAAATAATTCAAAAGAGATAGAAGGTATAGAGAAAGTATAAAAGTATTGATCACATTTGTCCAGTTGCAGTAACAATAAAGCCAGTCCAATGTGAAAGTGCAATATGGTCATGAACTGATCACAACTATGGGTCCACAGAGAGGGTGGCACAATACAGAGCAACAGAATTATATGCAAACTCATCTCAACATAGCCATTGACATTTCAGGATATTAAGATACTTAATGCCCTTGAAAATACCTGGAGAGACCATGTAGAAAACTAGAGGGTGCCAAGAGAACTTGACAGCAAGGTTTTCCGAACACCAATGGCTCCCACCAGTCAGTTTATGATAATGTCATAGTGCTGAGGGGGAAAATCATCTTCAGCTGAGGAGCATTTTACAAAACAATACAAAAAGACAGATTTTTTTTGACATAGGAACTATGGAAATTATATCTTCTTAGAAGAAAGATAGGATCTTAATGGAGAGTCTCAAATGTCAGAAGAAAAAGTGGAGAGAGACTAGTTAGTATGGAAAAGAAGAATGCTGTGCATATAAACACCTGTTTCTCATCATGTCTATCTCAGGGAATTAAAGATAAGCAGCATCATATTAATATTAGTCTAGGATGGTGATGAGATCCTTGTATTGTAAGGAAGGATCAATGCACTGAGTTATGTTAGACTTCATGGGCACACACTTGCTAAAATGTTTAAGGATAATTAAAAGGCTAGGAAAATGGAATTTTCCCCAAGAAAACATAATAACAAAGATAGTAAAGAAAACTCTAAGCAAAAATAAACAAATTTAAATTGCTAACCAATTTTTTTTCTTTAAAGAAACTCCTATGATGCACAAAACTGTGAATGGATCAAGAGAAAAAGATAAATTATACATATAAATTCTTGGAATATAATGAAGAAGAGAAGTAAGGATATGTCAGGCACTTAAATAATTATGTAAAGGTATTCAAGTGAAGGATAATTGGCAATAATATACAATTTTGATGAACTGGACAGAAAAATACTCTTGCCAAAATATATTTAAAATACAAAAAGTAAAATAGTTCTATAACTATGAAGAAATTTCAACTGAAGAGTAGGAAGAAAGCAAAAAACAGACGTATCTTAGAAGGGAAGAAATAATATGTAGTAGAAAATTTCACTAGTGTTCAGGGACATTAAAAGTGATGCTACAGTTAAAATCACCTTACTGTTTTAATGTTTGGTTAAAAAAAATATAAGAAGCCTGATAATTCTAACTGCTGATGGTGTGAAAAATTACAATATGCTACTTTATAAATTTTAAACTTTTGAATTGTAGCTCCCATTAGTTCCCGTACTAGGTACACCTGGGAAATTCATTTCATCAGGAACATATGACATAACAGAATGTTTATAAGCAGGAGTTTAGATGTACACATATGTTCACAGTGGACTCTTTGGTAGTAGATATGAATAAACCACAGCTATAATATACATGAACAAGTCTTTTAAAAATAGACAAAAAAACATCAGCTTGTTATAACCACATAGATCGACATGGTTAGTATGAGGTGTCAAGCGAAAACAAACAACCAAGCAGTACGCTGTTTAGAAGGTGTAGATATGACACGTCTTATTTTTTTAATAAATGACAAAAACATTCTTAAACAGTCCTTATCCTAGGCCAATGAATCTGAGCAAGAAGAAGCAGAAAAGAGAAGAAGAAACAAAGCATATATATAATTGTATAAGAATTAATATGGTTTCCTAAGTTGGGTAGCAGTTTCAAGTATGCTAATGTTATTCATAGCTTACATAGATGATTGGAAAATACTTTTGTACATTCATGTATTCTAGAATACAAGATTGATGGTCTGGTTAGTTTCATGTCAATTTGCCACCAACTACAGTCATCTTAGAGGAGGAAACTCAACTGGGAAAATGCTTCCAAAAGGTGGTGTAGGACTGGTTGGGAAGAAGAGCTTCAACAGAAGCTGAAAGGGGCTGAGATAGAGGAATCGGAAGGATGGGAACCCATTATATATGGGTGTGACACTATCAAAGAATAAAAACCAGATAAATGTGAAAACTAAATAAAAGCAAGAGCAAAGCCTCTCTGTGGATATAATAAAGTAGGTTTTCTGTCAGTCCTGCTCTGAAGGTAGAAAGGCACCGATAAATTCAGCTGCACTGGTAGAATATTCTAGAGTCATTCAGAGTCATTAGTTTCTTTCATAGATGGACTCGGTGGAGAGAGAGCATCCTTACCTCTGTAGAGACAAATGAACGATCCGCTTTACATCATTAATTTTTGTGGCATATCATTTCCCAGATCCCATTATGTACCTTCATCTAGTCCTGATAAGTTCCTAAGTAGCTTTAATACAGTAATCAGTTAAATATTTCCATTGCCAACATTAGGATAGATAGCACTCCTCCATCACCGTAATCAAGGTTTTGGCTTCTCATTTGATCAAAAATGATCCCGAGGCTTACCTCTGTGACAGAGAAGCTTCAAGGCACAGGGATATTGCTCTGGTGGTTTAGATGAATGTCTCCCCAAGTCTAAGCATTGAATTCTTGGTCTCCAGGTTGTGTTACCGAAAGGTGATAAGAGCATGGACTAGAAACATGGACTAGAGGCAGGTTTTAGGCCATTAAGGACATGACCTCCATGGAGACTATAGTATTTATCCTGGATCACTGCCTCCTGAGTGATGATGTAAGTGATTTCCTTAGGGCATTCACCTACCATGTGCTGTCTCTATCCATCTTGGCTCACAGTTGCCCGTCAGTCATGGAATAGAACAGCCTAAACATTCCTCCAAAAATATTCTTTCCTTACCTAATTATTTCAGATATTTGGTAGTAAAATAAAGCTAACAAATTTTTAGTTTTATTCATAAAATCATATTTAACACCGATTTACCAAAGTGGGAGTCTAGAAGCTGTTGAATGGCCCATCGGGGTAAGGAGAAATGTTTACCGCTAGCACTGATATCAGCTGGGCATGGTAACACATTAGTAATCTGCAGTATTTCTACAAAGCTCTGTATCAATGTTTCCCCAGAACATTCTCACTATGTCACCACCGACCTTGGGATTTACTATTTGGCTTTTCCTACCAGACTGCAACTTGTTTGAGGGGATAAAAACCTAGCACTTATGAGGTCCATGTACATGCTTGTTGAAAAAAATGAATCTCATTTATTTGAGTGTGCCTGGCTGCAAGTTACCTAACACCTAACTTACATTGATACTACCAATTAAATAGACATATTGATTCAGGAGAGAGGTTGGCTCTGCTACAAAACTGTATCATTAAAAGCCACATTTTTCTTTTCTTTCCTTTCTCTTTTCATTTTGCCCCTGTACCCCACATTTGTAGCATCAGAGTTCTGTGCCTATGACAGTGAAAGATAAGCAAGTGTTCCCAGATGCATCCCTCCACCCCCCAAAGAAGAGATGCTTCTTCCCAAATATTGTGATCTATTCTCATTGCCTTGTCAGGGACACTTGGTTATGCCTGAATCATAGGAATCTAGATCAGGCATGAGGGAGACCCTCCCTCAAATCGAAGGAATCATCAACCTTAATCGGATGAGGTGGTAATAGAAATTCCAGGACCGTGCACCCCAAAAGAATAAGGTGTGACTGGATCGAGGTCTCCACTTGGAAGCCAGACTATGATGATCTCATGAGATTAAAACATGTTTCAGTGCCTATGATTTACTTGTAGAAATTGTACTATTTGCTAAATTATATTAATATTTTATGCCTGACTACTTATGCAAGGATGACTCTTATTTGTTCCTTTAGTAATATTGACAGGACTATTTAAGAAAGATTTTCATATTCTTGACTTTTTAAAATACCTGTCCATGGGGCCATTCCTGCAGTACATTTACACCGTACCTACAGATAACAAAGTGGCTCTTAATCACCTTGTAATGATAACAGTTCATTTGTCATGTTTGATTAAATAAAAGAAAGTTTTAAAAGTTGGGGGTTATTTTTTAGTATCATTTTGGACTCAAGTCCAAAATATCAATCTGATGAAGCACACCACATAAAATGTTGGCTCCACTGGTGACTGTGGGAGGTGTGTTCTAACGTTTCTGAAGAGAAATGAACCAAGAAACTTTGAAAATCTGGACTTACATACACTTCACTTTCTGCCTGAGATTCAAAAAGCTATAGGCACTATCCAGCCTCCCTATTGCAAAAGTGGGCTCTTGTGAGAACCATTCAATGTTTCTAATTGTCCCAATCTGAATAGGACCCAATGTAAGTTCAAACTGTAAAACTGCTTTAGAGCTGGTCTTTAGTAAAATAGGCTGCCTCACTATACATTACTTTATTTGTTCTACAAATATGGATTGTGTCCAACTGATGTGGGTTCGACTTAGAATTCCTCAACTGTATAATGGCTCACAATGTGTATATCCATTTAACCCAGACCATATCTTTTAATTATGGGATTTTCCTGGGATAGAAATATATGATAAGAGAGCTGTACCTTTCAGTTAGGCACATGGTCAAGATGGCGGACAATGATTCTCCGTGCTGCACTCCTTTTGTAAGGTGTCAGGGTGCAGGGTTATGTGTTTTGAATACCTTTTAGATTTACGACACAATGAGTTCAACTTATAGTGGTGTTATTTGGGTGGAACCCATTTGAAAATTGAAAAGTATCTTCAGAATTATGGGAAGTCTGTAGTCTGCTAAGTTGGGGACTGAGATGTGAAAACAGGTACATGTTAGAGAAGAGTCCTATGTGAAATAAATTAGTGCAACCATCACAAAGGTTCACAAATTATAACTACATAGAAAATATGTATTTGATGAGAATACAAGTAATATACTTTTTTTCAACACAGGAGACTGTGACATTGGAGCATAGTTCTTCACGTAGCAGCTCCCAGAAATGTTTTTGATCTTGGTTACAACTGTCTCTTGATTTCTATCTCCATTTATCTTTCCTCATGCTCTCTCTCTCTCTTTTGACCAAAGTAAGTGACTACATTTTGTAACTATGCTTGGTATCTTTCACGCTAGGGATTATTCCTGAAATTTTGGGAGCCTTTAGGGAGTTGTAATTTAGGAATGACTGTTACTTGGGGGAAAGTTAATATCAACAATTTTATTGAGGGGAACACCCTCATAGAAAAAGGAAAGGGGGAATGAGATAGGGGTGTTTATGGATGGGAAACCAGGAAATGGGGTAACATTTGAAATGTAAATAAAAAATTATTCAGAAGTGATGGAATGCCTTTCCTTCACCCCTTCCCCCAATTCTTCCTATTTTGTAGTATCGATTAGAAATGCGGGTAGTTTATCCTTTTCCATGCACTTTGTGTTGTTGGTGTAGGAAGCTGAAAGGGCACATCTCATCTCGGGGAAGAAGGTTATGGGGTTGGAATATGGACTGAAGCTAATCTCTGTGAAATTGAAAAGTACTGTAGAATAGTGTTGGGAGACAGAACACTTCAAGTCTGTTCATAAGGGAATGGCTGTTTATTCTGCTGTCTATACTTGTACATCTCAATCCAGCACTATCCAGGGGAACTCAGAAAGATATTGTGTGTCAGAAAACAGGAGATTTCAAGGATATATAAGATTCCAAATTCAGTTCTTTCCTGCTTTTAAATATAGAAAACAGCTAGTCTCACAATGGAAATTATACAACCCATCCAATAAAAGTATGTAGTTCTTTCGGAAGGCCAAGAACTCCTGGGAGTTGCCAGACATCTCAGGCGGAAGTGATGTGGTCTGAGTAGCACAGTCAACAACTCTTGTGTTTGTTCATCCATGTGTATTTGCTCCATACAGGAGATGGTAGTTTGGTGGTATCTGAGACCAAAAGAGGAACAAAGACAAGACGAATGTGGATGTGGTGACCTCTGAGAATTGTCTGTTGTTCACTGAGGGGAAAGATCACGTCAATAAAAGCTGAAGTGGCAGCTGATTCTGCCTCCTGTGACTTTGCTCCAGTGGTTACACCTTCTCACTGTGTTTGCATTTAAGACTGACTGCACTGCATTTTAAAAACGAACTTGATATTTCAATTAATTAATTCAATTTTTTTTTACTCATCGACCCACTCCATAGATAGCTGCACAATGACATTTAAAGATTCTCTATTAATTAGAACTGTTTGCATCTCCAACCTGTTATACTACTTGTAACTTTAACCATTATTTTCCTATTCAAAACATTTTGTTATGGGCTGTCTTTTGAATTTTCGATGAATTCTTGAATTTATTTCCCCACTGTCTAAGCCTGTGTCTACCATTTAAAAAACCCATTGCAAAGCTAAAAGGCTGATGCCCATGTCCTCACACAGTCATCTCTAATAGCTTTTCCTTCATTTGGGAGGTTGTCTTAGTGACTTTGCTATTTCTGTTCTTTTTTTTTTTTTTTTTTTTTTTTTTTTCCGGAGCTGGGGACCGAACCCAGGGCCTTGCGCCTAGGCAAGCGCTCTACCACTGAGCTAAATCCCCACCCGACTTTGCTATTTCTATGATAAGACACCAACTTATAAAACTTGTAAAACAAAACATTCACTGGAGTTCACAGTTCCAGAGGGCTGGAGGTCATGATCTCTATGATAGGGTACACAGTAGGCAGGCATGGCACTGGAGCAGTACTTAGGGGCTTTGCATCTAGATCCACAGACAGGAGACAGAGACAGAGACACACACAGAGACAGAAAAATAGACAGACAGAGAGAGAGAGAGAGAGAGAGAGAGAGAGAGAGAGAGAGAGAGAGAGAGAGAGAGAAATGAAGCCTCAAAGCCCAGCTCCAGTAACACACCTCACCTCTTCCAACAAGGCCACACTTCCTAAATCCAGTCGTTCTTAACCTGTGAATCGTGACTCTATGGCCCTTTCACAGGTGTCACCAGAGATCATTGGAAAACATAGATATTTACATTACAGTTCATACTAGTAGCAAAATTATAGCTATGAAGTAGGAATGAAAATACTTTGGTTGGGGGGGGGTCACCATAGTATGAGGAACAGTGTGTTAAAGGGTCACAACATTAGTAAGATTGAGGACCATTAGGAAGGACCTAATCCTTCTGAAAGAGTTCCTCTAACAGGCAAATCTACTGTATGAGCCTCTGTGGCCACTCTTATTCACACTAACTACAGAGCTTCCAAGGAGGAGAAGAGGATACATGAGCTCTCATTGTCTGAGAATTCTTAACACATTATTTTGGGGTCTTATAATTATGAAGCATTAATATGTTGACTCTTGTGTCTGGGAAAGGCACTTTGTTCCTCATGCACGTTCCCATTTTTCAATTTCCTTCCTACAACGCCTGCTCAGTGTTTTATCTGTTCTAAACCAGGATCAGTTAAATCTAAGTTACAACAGCCACCAACAGATTGCACTAAGAGAAAATTCAATCTGCTGCTCATCTCACAAGTCATGTCCAATGGCTCCATGTACTTAGAGTCCCGAGGAATATATCATAAAAAGAGCCTGTCGCAGAACCTTGGAGACAATCTCTTGCAGGGCCCTCCACTCTCAAGCTCATTTCACCTCTTCCAGCAGAGCTCTCCAAATAGCTTAAGGCAGCCAGGCAGTTAGTTAGCCTTTTCTTCCCCAGGTTGGGTGTTGGTAGTCACTTCTTTAACTGAAGTGGTCCTGAGCCCTCTGACATTTAAGTTGTCTTTTTGCTGAGGATCTTCTAATTGATCTGTATCTTGTTTAAACTGTATCACCCGGAGTTGAGACAATGTGTTGCTCTTTCTTGCTGGCAGTCTCTAATTATTTTACTGGACATTTTATTTATATACATTTCAAATGTTAACCCCCTTTCCTGCTTTCCCCTCTGGAAACTCCCATCCCATCCTCCGTCACCCCTGCTTCTATGATGGTGCTCCCCCGCCCATCCAACTACTCCACCTCCCTGCCCTGGAATTCCCCCACAGTGGGGCGTTGAGCCTTCAGAGGACCAAAGGCCTGAACTAATCTTCTAATCTACTCCCACTGAATATACTCATTTGACCAGCTATGTGAACACATTAAACATGATTTCAGAGCTCCAGATTTCCAGTCAAACCATCTGAGTCTGATGTGGAGTTTTATTGTTGTTAGTGGTGGTGGTGGTGATAGTGTGTGTGTGTGTGTGTGTGTGTGTGTGTGTGTGTTCGCGTGCACACGTGTATGTTTCTGATATGATTCAGGAAATTACAACTGATGTCATTTTGCTACAATTTCCTCATCTATTTCATAGACATTAAAAAGTACCGTCCCATTTTTTTTTTTATGTCAGGAACCCAGCAGAATGCCTGCCACAGTGAAGGTAAGAACCTGTGACCTCACACTCTCTTTTGCTTTATAAAAAGTGACTTTGTGAGGACAGCTACATCGAAAGTGTTAAAGAAGAAAATAACTTTTTCTTTTAAATCTCCATTCTATTGAAACACTTTCAACAGAGGAAAAAATATCTATCATTAATTTCTTTTGGACAAGGAGTGAGTTTACTGGTTGAACTCCATGGAGTCCTAGCATCTGGAGTTTATTCTAGCAGAGCTCCTGCAATCTTTTGAATTTATGAATCCAGCTCACTAGCAGTCTAATTCTGCCTGAGTGATGGAGCTTATTACATTGCTGGCCTTGCGGCTCTCAGGACACCCTCTTCTCCACTGTGCTGCCATCGTATGCCCCTAATTCATTTGACGGAGTCCTCTGTATGCTGCGGTGATAACAAGATGTTGAAGAACACCTTAACATGCCTTTTCCCACAGCCACATGCGGTAGATCTTATTTACATGCTGTTCATGTCTTGAAAGACCTGGAATTTCTGTGTTATGTAAAGATTTTTTCTTTCTTAATTTCTTAATGAAGTTTCTTTGTTGACCAGCAGGCAACTTGTGTGTGTGTGTGTGTTGAGTTTTCTTTGGGAATACTTCGAAAGACTTATTAACATAATCAAAATTGGGGCAGGCATTTGTTCACATTCTTGAGCTTTTGCACAGTCATGTTTTGCTTGAGACACATTTTCACCTTTGTCCTCCTTTGGTCTCTAATCGGTCAACTACAGGGAAAAATATTTGTACAAATGTGGCAATATGCATGAACTTCTGAGAAGGGCTAGGGATCAACACCTGGTAGTTCTCTACTGTCTTTTCTGCTATTCTTCTTGGTCTTTGTGTGCACTAACTAGGGGACCATTAGCAAGTCATTTCATCACCTTATCCCTCATCTTTTCTTTGTGTGAATGTGTGTGTGTGTGTGTGTGTGTGTGCGCGCGCACACGCGCGTGCACATGTGTACCTGTACCTGTATTTGTACATAAATACATATGGAGGCCAGAAGAGGACCTGGAGTGTCTGGCTTTATAACTCTCTACCTAATTCCCTTGAGACAAGGCGTCACACTTAAACTAAGCTAGGACAGTGGCCAACAAACATCAGTAATACTTTTGTCTCTACCTTCAAAATGTGCAAGTAACCAGCACATTCAGCCGTACCCATACTTTAAAGTGATTGCTGGGATCTGAACTCAGATTCTGACAGTTGTGCAGTAAGTGTCCTTACCCACTGAATCATTCCACTAACTCTCCTTTTATGTCTTTCAAAACGAATATTTCTAAAAATAAATATGGCAATATTTCTCAGACATTTTGGACAGACTGGGGTTTTAATAGAACGTATTTTTTTTTACTTTAGAATCTTTAAATACCTTTCCATTTCTTATGTATAGACCTATATATTTCTCTGTGTATGTATACCAATCTCTCTCAGAAATATATAAAAATTTTGTTTGCATATATTTGCACAACATGCTTTAAGCCTTTTGGAAATGTTTCTCAAATATATGCTGTACACCAAATGTCAGCAGTCCCTGCTACTGCAGCTAGAAATAGAGGAAATAAAGGGACCAGAGTTTTCTACTCTCCTTGTTCTTGCTCTGTGGCTGACTCATTGAGATGTTCAGCTGCTGTAGGAGCAAGAGAACTCTAAAGGGTCTACTGGAATTTCATCTTGCAAATGCTGGAGTTAGCAGAGACCCAGGAAATATATTGAAAAGGCATGGCTTTCAGGTTTATTGGCAAACCCAAAGTAATAAAAAAGCAAAATTTGATACAACCAGGGGCTTTTCATACTGTCATTTTCCTGCTAGCTATCTTCTCCGTAGCTGGTCTCAGCTATTTCTCAGCAAGGTTTTGGAAATCGGAAGGGGGATTGAATGCTTTACCTGAACATGCTTTTGCTTGGCTCAGGCTGATTTATATTTAAGATTGTATTCCCTCCTCCAGAGACAGTTGGGATATTGTTCGAGTGATTGTTTAAAAATATAAAACCATGCACAAATCCAGTTACTTGAATGGAGTGAGATGCTGGCAGCTGAAGCAGGGCAGAAAGGGAAATAAAATACTGACTGTGTTAAAAACAAGAAGAGGCAGAAAAATGACAATTATGAATGGTGTGTTTGAAGAAAACAGAAAACCCAACCAAGGATAGCATACATACACAGACATACACAGACACACAGACACACAGACACACAGATGCACACACACACACACACATACACACACACCCCACACACATATTTTATATATATATATATATATATGCATACACATGTATAAAAATTGCTGAAATGAAAGATCCAGAGAAGATGTGATTTTTAAAGAGTCAACTGATTTTGAGCAAATTCTTTATCCTCCACTTTAAATCCTCTATTTGATTTAACAGATATAAAATCCAGGAATGATCATGGAGAAATGGATTGCTAGATTGTTACAAAGTTACTTTAAGAGAGAACTGCTCATACTTTATTCTCTGTTCCTTCTGATCCACATCTGAGAACTTTACAAAACACGACCCCATAGCTACAGAGATGTTCTTTATGCCTTTGTGTGCCTCAGGTAAAATGGATTATGATTCTGATTTCTCGGCCAAAGAGTCAGATGGTGTATGGAGCTCTTCCTCATTCATATTTTGCTGTCTGAGGAAATGTTCCCAGGCATTCGGGGCATGTTCACAGCAACTGAAAAATTGTTCTTGCCTTAGAGCAATAATGGGCTGGAACTGGAAAGAAATTACTTTAACTTCAAGTTACAGAAGCAGTCACAAGGAACAAACTTAGAAACTGGAAGGAAATGAGATCAAAGACCACCATTGCTTTTTAAGAAACTTCACATCATGGTTAGGATACATAGTCTCCAGACCAACATATGTTTGTTTCCTGTTAATTTACTCTACAAATCTGACTAGGGAATATCTTCTAGAATGTTGCCTAGACTAGATTTTCTGAATCTTTATAGCAACTGACAATTCATAGAAATGTAAACATGACTCTAGGATGTTAAGAAACACTTCTCTTCAACTGTCAGCCTTTGTAGTGGGAGAGGGGGGCTGCCTGTCTTTGTAGTGCAGGAGTTTGGAGGGAGAGGGTGTCATGTTGTTTAGAGCCTGAACAATCTTGGGACTTCTCTGGGGTTCATTTTGTAACCTTCAGTTTACATTGCCCAATTCTTACTTTACTGAACTTAGAAGCTAAGTATTATCAGCCAAAATCGAAGCATGGCAAGATGCCTTTGACATTCAACCTAATTTAGTTCAATGACACCAGCACTCTCTGGGCCGTCATCTATTAAAATTACACATCATTTCTTCACCACAGAAGATTTTTAGATCACCAGAGACATGACTACTAAGCATCTCTGTAGGGGGCAGTTCTGATGTAAGGTCCTGTTATCCAATTGGTTCTTGATCTGTCAATAAAGAAAGCCTTGAGTCAATTGTTGAACAGACAATTGGGTGGGACTTCCGGGTCCCTGGAGGAAAAAGAGATGCAAGGAAGGAGAGAATGGAGTTTGCCTTGTGTTAGAGAGAGGAGAACCCGGCAACCATGTGAAATCTCAAAATGGAGTAGCCACAAAGGGAGTGTAGCAACTGAAGTTTAAGGCAGGTGGAGAGACAGAGAG
This sequence comes from Rattus rattus, assembly GCF_011064425.1. Lineage (NCBI taxonomy): Eukaryota > Metazoa > Chordata > Mammalia > Rodentia > Muridae > Rattus > Rattus rattus. The sequence goes on along the minus strand of NC_046158.1, from coordinate 45,353,658 downwards.
AAGAAACTGATAAGGGCTTGCTTCTCCAGGAGGGAGATAGTAGCACCCAGTAATTGTGCCAAGAAGGCAAGTTAAAATGGAAAAAGGATTTAAGGGAAGCTGGGAGGGGGCTGGTACTGTGATCACTTCCTGGAGTAAAGGTGGGTAGAGCGTAAAACTATACACAACACATCACCAGCACATTTGTAGGAATCTGAGCCAAATATTAGGTCTTTGGGGAGCAAGTTTCATGGCAAGGAAATTCAAAGGCTAGAGTTCTCCTAGGAAGGAAACCAGCGGCTTTGTACATTTGACAATTCATCGGAACCCCATCTGTGCCTCCCCAGCTAGTGTGTAAAATGAGAATGGGGCGTCTGACCTGTTTGCTGAGCAATCAAACTGCATTCATTTGGTTGCTTTAAAATAGTCAGAAATCACTTGAATAAGGAATGAAGAAGAGGGGACTTTAAGAGCACACGGGGACTAGGCAGCCTGCAAGAGAACTATCTCAGTTTCATCCATGTAAGTGAATATGAAGAGACTTAAGAGGTCCCCTGCTGTTGCTGCCTCTTGAGGTCCCTCACCATAATAAAAATGGAGGTTGCATTCATTCTCGATTTGTCAGCTCTCCTCAGCTGTCTTCCTAGGGTTACAGGTGAGTCCCCTGATGTTAGATGGTGTATATTCTTTTCAGACGAGCTGTGAAAAAATTCTTTACCTCACTTTCCTCAAGTGTGAAATTCAAACACAAACAGTGTCTATCACACAGAATGTGAGGATTACAACGGTCACAATTAAAGAGCTCTGCACCAGTCTGAGACGCACAGCTGAAAGGTGTTCACTGCTACAGTTTAATTTCATAAGTCTCAGAAAGAATGTTGCCTGTTCTTTTTACCTCCCATTTCATTATTTTGATGCTTAATCTTGATGATAAATTGGACCAGAGAGAGGAATGCCTAGGAGATTAATGGAGCACATCTCTGCGTGTGTGTGTGTGAGCCTGTTTTAGAGATTATCAGATCAGGAGAGCAGTACTTAATCAATGGTGTACTCCATGGATGGAGTCAGACTTAGGGGTAGACTACTGGGGAGGGCTATGAAGATGGGTGATGGGAATCTCTCTCTCTCTCTCTCTCTCTCTCTCTCTCTCTCTCTGTCTCTGTCTCTGTCCCTCCCTCTGTGTGTGTGTGTGTGTGTGTGTGTGCGTGTGTGTCTCCCTCCCTCCTCTCCCCTCTCTCTCTCAAGTGGTGGCAAATTCAGAACACTGAGACTAATTTTCATGAATAAAAGCTCTCATGTAAAAGCTCTCCATCCATGGATGGAGTCAGACTTGGGGTAGACTACTGGGGGGAGGAGAAGCTGTAGAAGATAGGTAGTGGGAGTCTCTCTCTCTCTCTCTCTCTCTCTCTCTCTCTCTCTCTCTCTCTCTCTCTCTCTCTGTGTGTGTGTGTGTGTGTGTGTCTGTGTTTGTGTGCACGTGAGCACCTGTCCATGAGAGAAAGAGGAGAGAGAGAAGAAGAGATGTGAAGGATATATCTTGCTCTGCCCCTTCTTACCCGCCCTGCCTGCTTCCTGGCTTTCAGAGATAAACATATTTGCTCTGACATGTGCTACATTCTGTGTGATGCTCTGCGTCACCATGACCCCAAAACAGCGGTCAGTTGACCCTACATTAAAATCTCTAAAATGATGATCCTTCCTCCCTTAACTTGTTTCTCTCAATTATTTAAGGACAGCCACGAACACTGTAATACAAGTATCATCAACACCGATGTATGAGAGATTTTTCCTTACATGTCAACAAAGCACCAGAACCACACATATGAGCTGCTCCTCCCATGGAGATGTATGCTCTCCCTACACAAAGTACTGCATTGAAGTAATGTATTACTGCATTTCTCCCTTTCTTGATAATATGTTTATCACCAAACTAAGCAAGGCTTCATTTAGTTCTATGTAGAGCCTCTGAGGATTCAGCTAGGGAAGCAGTAATTTTGCCAATGTTATAGACACGGCACTCTCAGATGAACAGTTTTCATCCACTAACTTATTTCCAGGTGAAGTTGAGTCTTTGCCAATGGTCAAACATACTATATGTTGGCTCCATCACTATTGAAAAAGCGTACCAGGACTTAATTCCAGCCATCTGCTGAAAGTTTAAGGATGGGATTATTTGGAACAAGCACCAGGAAACCAAATAGGTTCAACTCCTAATTTGTCGGCGCCACATGCACCTCTTACTGTCTATTTAATGCGGTGCTTCAAAATGAGAAAATTTTGACAGAAAGACTTACCATAATATTTTACAATGCCAATAAAGCTCATCCGCATGTCCAATTTATAATTTTATGCCTGTTAATGTATTCTAATTTTGGCTAGATTGGTTGTATAGCCTGAGTTTACTGAAATATTCAGATCATAAAATGTCTGTCCCAATTAAAGGAATTTCAAATTTGTTTTATTGCAATGGTTGTTGGGCTTGACATTGAGCTCAGAGTTTTGGTTCGTGGCCATATTCGCAGAGAAATGCAATTTAAGTGACAGTATTGTACATAAAATGCTGCCTTTTCTCAGATGTCTCACGGAAGTGTTTTACCAAACCACTGTAGATCAATAGTGGAGTGAAAGTTTGTCTGATTAAATGTAAGGGCTGAGGAAAAGAGAAAGTTAAAAACCTTGGAGAAGGACAATGACTCCTTGAGGCTGGCAAGATATCTGAAAACAAATCCCAGTACATGTAGGGAACCATCAAGCACCACTACCCTGTGCTAAAGGGATTGGTCCAGCAGGAAAGATGGACCCAGAAAAAAAAGAGTTGTCCTTTATGGGAAGCCTCTTACTTAAAAAAATGTAGTGTAGGGGGGACGTGACTGTAATGAGAACTGATTTTTTTTTAAATGCATGCGGAAAGACTTCTAGAAAATACACAACTTTGGACATTTTGAATGAAAAGATACCAGGAGATGACAGCGTATTTATACCCACAAAACAGACGATGCTGCACTTACACGTTCATTTGAAAGAGTGGCAGCAAGACCGAGATAGGATGAGCGGGTCTTCTTTCCTACATGGATACAGTTGCTTTAGTACAGGGAGGAATGAAGCATGGCTGGCTAGCGTTGATGCTGGGGGTTGGCGGAGCTATTCTATAAACCCAGTGAGTAGAGTATGGCACACATAGCAGGTGCTCAGTACATATCCCAGAAATAACGATGTAAAGGGCCGTCAGCATCGGGGATTGTTTCTGATGCTCTGAGGCACATATCCTGGGTGGGTGCGTGCGTGTGTGCGACTTGCCGGGAACTTAAAGCAGTGCAGAGAAAACTACACACTACAAGTCAGTGTCATTAGAATGCTCTCAAAAACCTCTTCATTACTGGCTGAGCACTGATGTCTAGAACATGTTTTTATCATTTTACAAAAAACAAAACAAAACAAAAAAACCCAAAACAACAAGGAAAGAAAAGAAAACTAAATTAAAGAGTAAAAATATCTCCCATCAATGCCATCTATAATGGAAAGCTAACATTACAACTGACATTTAATTATAGAGCCAGCCTTTTTATTGCAACAACTAAGTAGTTAAGGGTTTGCTCATTGGATTCATGTTATGGGGTTTGAGTCCCCATCAAACCGCTTTCTCGCTAAAGTGAGTTTCATGGTTTCTAACAACTAAGTTTTTCACTTAGAAAATTAGGATGATGCTGATACTTCCTTCACAGATTCATTGTTACACTAACTGTGGCACAGTATTTGGGAATACTTTGAATGAACTGTGTGGTACATTGTAAATAATAATGTTAGCTAATAGTATCTGTAAGAGTCCACGGCTATGATTTTGTATCTTGATTTCATGTTGACAAAAACATATGTTTGGCTTTCCAAAACGTTTTCTTAACTAATAAGCTTTGCTTTATGTCTTGTCAAACAATAACCATTATGTTTATGGTCAATGGACAGGGACAACAAGACACAAGGCAGTACTGTGTTAGGAAGTATGAGGTCTCTGGAGATAGGTGACCAGCTTTAATTTAAAACCTGCATCAGTTCAGCCTTTGACAAACACAAACTAATATTTTTTTTGTGGAAGAAAGTAATATTAAGAGTTGAAACCAGGGCCTTAGTAGGCGTGAGGCAACTCCTGGACCACTGGCAAGCCTCCTCATCCAAAGCCTCAAGGCTGTATCTGCATTAAGAGTTCCTAATAGTGTCTTCTTTTTTAGAGATGATAAGTTTGAAAGTATTTTGTAAACTGCAAGGCACTGTGCAAATATTAGTTATCATGTTAACACTGTGAGATGATTTAAAAAAAAAAAAAAAACCAACCAAAGGAACAACACATTTCTGGCGAAGTTTGAAGAGCTTTCTAATTTGGGAGTTGTTACAGACACCATTAAGAATTGAGACACACAGTACTAAATTTAGTTTAAAACAAACAAGAAAATGAAATGTGATCCAACCTTGAAAGAATGTAGTCGGCTGCGTGTGAGCAAAGGACTCGGAGAAACCTAGAGAGTCATATTTTGATGAGCGAGCCAGAGGTTATAGTCAGTAAGGAAACAGGCAGGAGCTTTACAATGTCAAGCAGTAGTGCAAAGGGCACTTCTATTTTGAGCCTGTATAAAGAGGCCATGGCTGCTTCGCTCCTTTTGCACATTGTCTATGGAGTACCCTTATGGGCACTGCAGGTCAGCAAGTGGGGCATGATACTCTCTCTCTCTCTCTCTCTCTCTCTCTCTCTCTCTCTCTCTCTCTCTCTCTCACACACACACACACACTGCAGATTCTATCTATGAAGCAGAAATTAATGTCATCAGAGGACAAATGTTTGCAGAGAGCCACATTTAGAGTTTTGTAGGTCAACAAAATGTCCTTTGGCTATTTTTGCCCTTGTGTCCTGGGGTTTGGGACATGCCACCTCTGCACATTATTTACTTATGTGTCCATATGCACAGAAAGGAAGCACAGGAGAGATCCTGACAGTAAATAGAGGAGAAAGGCTGGAAGAATATAGTGATGAAGAAAAGTGACTTACAAAATGCTTGGGTTTCTTTCTTTCTTTCTTTCTTTCTTTCTTTCTTTCTTTCTTTCTTTCTTTCTTCCTTTCTTTCTTTCTTTTAACTTTTTTTGAGATAGAATCTCTATCTGTAGTCTAGGCTAGCTTCAAACTTTCCTCAGCTTCCTACTTGACTCGGCCTCCGCTGTGCTGAAATCATAGCCATGAGTGGTCACCTCATGTGTCAAATGACAAAATTTACAGGGCAACTTTTTAAAGAATAAAGCAAGACTTCACCTACTAAAGATTTAAATAGGAGTCTTAAATACCAGGAGTAGGAAGACATGCATAGAATAGACAAGCTTTTCTCAGCAGTAGGCTCTACCCCAGATTTTGGTGAGATGTAACTCTAAATACACTTCTAGACTGCCACCTTCCCCCCATACAGAGGCACACTTAGTTCAGGGGACGGCATGATGGCTCCATTTCTTGCTCCCTTCTCCCCTTCCTTGATACTCCCTTGTGCATATTTACCTGCCTTTGCACAGCAGAGGAGGGGCAATGGGAAGGACATCAGATTCTGTATGATGATTAGCTGTTTAATTAAGAATCAGACAATGCCCATCCTCCATCATTCCCCATCAGTCTTGCTAGGACCTGGGCCCAACTGCCCATTCAACAAGCTGCCCTCATAAGGATGTTCAGATCTCCCTTGGAGTGGGCAGGCTTTCACTGACCCCTTTTCATGGTCTGGGTTTTCTCCCTAATTTCAACTTGCCTCACAAATCAGTTGGGCAGAATATTCTTCCTTAGGTCATTCTGGTGCACTGCAATGTGTTCAACAATCAGCTGTGTACATAAAGTATTTATGATTGATAGTGAATTGCTTTAAATTCTCTAAAATCAATGCTTTTAAATGTAAAAGTTATAATAAGGGCTAAGTTAAAGCAAAATGGAAAACCAAGAATTTAAATATTAGTATAATTACTAGTATAACTATGTTATATTAATACAATATTTTAAATAATTTTTAAAATTTTTTTCATTTCGAACTTATAATTGTATCATTTTCTCCTCTCCCTCCTCCTATCCCTCTCATGTAGCCTTCCTGATCTTTCTTAAGTTTATGGCCTCTTTTTCTTTAATTCTTCACATACATTATGTAATATAATAATGTTTTAAGTTCTGTTAACATTGTACAAATGTTAAAATGTCTAAACACTATTTCAGTATAGGGAGCTAGCTTGCAAACTCCAATGAGACAAATGCTGGAAATCACGTCAATGTTCAGGAATGCAGTGGTGGAGAACACTGGTCTCCAGTTGATGGCTGTGGAGGAGACTTAGGAGTTGGAGCCTTGCTGGAGGACATCAATGGCGCTGACCTTGAGGATTTAAAGCCATGTATCACTCTCATTTTGTTCTCTCTGTTTCCTCCTTGGGATTTTAAATCCTCCCAGCCTGCTGCTCTATGCACTCACTCATGTCTGCCTGCTGCCACACTTCCTTGCCACAATGATAAGATGATAATGGACCCTTACCCCTGTGGAACCACATGCTCAAATAAGCCCTGGAAGGCTATAAAGCTACAAGGATATAAGGTGTCTTGGTTATGGGATTTTATCACAGCTATAGAAAAGTAACGAAGTCAGGCAGAAAGGCAGTAGTGATACACAACACAAGGAAATGATATGCGGACATTGAAATGGCATTAGAAAGGAAGGAACACTTACATGGGTGTGATATATTCTCTTAAGCTAAATATACAAGTGATTTGTGTCTTTTAAAAATTAAATAATATACATCTGTTTATTTGTGCATGTGTGTGTGTGTGTGTGTGTGTGTTTGTGTGTGTGTGTGTCTATGTGTCTGTGTGCTCATTCACATGCCATGGTACATGTTGGAAGGTCAGAGGACAACCACCTGGGGGAGTCAATTCTCTTCTTCTACCATATGTATTCCTGGAATCAAACTCAGGGTCTTAGGCTTGAAGGCCTTCCCTTTATTTGCTGGGCTACTTTGCTAGCTCCAATTTTCTTTTTAAGGACTCTGAAATTAGGAACTATTTAACAACCAATGTCTAAAGAATTCGGTAGTCACTAAGTAGATGAATCAGTTGTAACATAAGATTTTGTTTGAGTAGAAACTGTAGTTTTGTGTAGTAGGAAAGGCTTACGTTTATCTCTTTGCCCTCTAGTTGTTTGAAATAGCACAACTGTACAATGGACTTTTCCTTTAAGTTTGTATATTCCACCGTCATACTATTGCTCAATGCATTTGTCTTGCAATGTAATTTGCTGCAATGTTAACCCTGAAACAAAAATGGTGTACTGGAAATATTTTATCTCTCACCACCGAGAATGAACTAAAAGCATAGGGACTGGAGAACTTTTCAATATTAGTGTATAAAATTGTTAGATACAGAAGCTGCTGAGATACTCTCATAGGTTGGGAATGGCTTTCCTTACAGCCAGTTACATGGTGGACCTTTCAGGCTGAGTCTCTAAAGCCAAGCAGGCTTTTGGGGATTCTGGATCCGCTGAAGGTAGAGAGATATCTAGAGGTACCCGGATAAAGCCTGTGTCATAAAAAGTGACAAGAGAGGACTCTTGCCCCAAGGTGAGCCTAATCAGCATTTCTCATTCATGGGGTAAGCAGGTGGTTGCGATGAATCTAAATGACCGCAGACTGTGGAGGCAAGGACAGATGGGACTTCAGGTAAGACCTAGATGGACTTTGATTGATGCTGAGGTAGGCTGAGATGTGGAAGATGCCAGGATGGGAGTGAATGAATTCTGTAATATAGTTTGAAATAAATCTGTGGAGAACAAAGGTCAGGCTATGATAGGTTGAAAATATATTCCTCTCCAAGATCTATTTTCTTTCTAATTCCTGTAACTATTCCCTGTAAGTAATATGAAAAACAATATTGTTTAACTAAAGACCTGACGAACAGTGATTATCCTGTGTTATTAACAGCTGAATGGCCAAGGAAGTATTTAGCTCAGGGTTGGTTACCTAAATCCTAGAGATTGAAATTAGAAAACATTGAAGATTAGGTCAAACTAGAAAATGAGTTTTAAAACTGTGAACAAACGTGAATGGACAAAACAGGTACCTCACTCACTAAGGACAAACCTATCCATCACTTGAAAACATTCCTCTGTTCTAGCTATAGGGCATTGTGGTGTTAATGGTATCTTTAAGCTAAAAAACAGTAAATAAAGGTGCCTTGTCCTGCTCAATGAACTTCTGGCCTGGAGTAAATCGCAGTGATTTAATTTCCTGTTACCTGGCAGGAACAAAAAGGGTGAGAGGTTGCTCATGACACAGCTTTACCCCTGCACTCAATCAAGCGGCCTGTGAGCACATCTATCTGCCCCACCCTTGGCGAAGCATGAATGAACACAGTCTAGAAGTGAAAAGGTATTTAAGCGATACCAAACATTGCTTACATGTAAACTACACATGGAAGTTAAAGATGCCCGAGGTTCTTTCAGATACTATTTGACCAGGGAGAATGCCCTGTGTATAGTAGATTCAGACAGACTGAAATATGAGACTCCTTGTATTACATCTTATTTATGCTATGTCTTTGAACTTTTGTTCTATAATATATAGATACTTATATATTATAATATCATAATATATATCTTATGAAGATGTAGTAACAATATTATACAATATATATATACACATACACATATATATGTATATACATATACATACATATATATATATATATATATATATATATATATATATATATCCAGTGATTTTGCCAAGGGGGTCTATCTATGTAAATTTAGCCATAACATCGATTTGGATGTTACATTCCCAAATAGGAGTTTTGGCACATTGTACATCTATAAAACGATGATACTTTGGGGCAGACCATGTTTTTCCAGTTATCTTTAAATCGTGCTTACCCCTTTAGATCACTCATGGACATTGCTGTCTCAGGCAGGGATCAGTGGAAGCTAATCCAGATACTGAAGTAGATGAGCAGATTCTTGACAAAGACAAAGCTACTTTAAAGAGGAAGGGGATCACGGCGGGTACTGATGTTAACCTGCACTGTAGCATCTTTGGGCTCAAAGGATAGGCAAAGATTTGAGAAATAATTGTGCAAGACTCACAAATATTGTCTAAATATTTGGAAGCGGGACAGACTAAGCAGGGTTAGAAGGTTGAAATATTATTACCTGAGATGATTATCATCGATATGTCCATGGAAACCCATTTCTTCCTTCCTGTAAAGAAGGCAATGGAAGATTATCCAACTGATGTTTATGGCGCCCTACACAACTAAATACATTAATATAAATCTGACCTTCAATATTGGGGTAAGATTTTTTTACAATTAATATTTTCAGGCATGACATATTTAGACAGAACTGCTCTCAATTGGTTCTCATTTACACAGACCAAAGCCTAATGACATTCTAGTTGGTTTGACATAGGAGTGGGATCCAGAACCTACTTATGGGTTTTCTCAGCAAGATCTCTATTTGTTTTAATACTGCTATGCTGTTGAAATTTAAGACTGCCTGTTCCAAGTGTGATACTTACTAGGTAAAGTTATGACTGTGGATGAGCATCCTAGCTACATTTTCTTAAATCTCTATTGGTCTAGTTTATTATGTTGTCTAACCATAGTGACGTGAAGCATCCATAAATACAGAGTTATCAATTTTTCCATATTTTTTGCATACTGTTGAGAAAGTCATTCTTTCTTAGTTTCTGTTCATCAGAAAAATAAAGGAATTGAGCTAAGATATCTGAGGAGAATTTTCACTCTAAAGGGGAAAATAATATTAAGAATTTGGTATAAAATTACTTCATGGACTGTGAGAAGAAAAAATTCATCGTTGAAGAAAAAGAATTGCAGAAGTACTAAGAACTTATTCTGAACTCACCAGGAACACACGTGTGCACTCCCCCCACACACACATGTGCACCCCCCCCACAAGCACACACGTCATTGTGTCATTGGCACCGAGGAAGAACCATTCACATTGCCTGATGACAGTGTACCACGTTGACTTGAGCCAGGGCAGCAGTAAAGACCCTGCGAGTCACTGAGGCTAGGAATTGATAGAAAGATAAGCGTCCAAATGGCTAGGGTCTGAAGTTGTTTCTTAAGTCTTCAGACTTCCAGATGACAGAATACAGTATTTTATAACATCTAGAATGTCTAAGAACATCATAACAAAGGCTACCATTATGGGATAAAATACATTCCCTTAGGCAGATAAGCATTGACTAGATAGATCATTCTTCAAAAGTTAGTGTTTTCTTGAGAGCTTTACCATTCTTCAGGCCAAAAGATTCTCAGGGTTACTTCTGCGTCATGAGATTGAGACTCTAGAGTGGTCTTGATCTTCAGGAATAAAGCTTTGTGTTGGAAGAAACATTGATTTCCAAAGTGTAGTTGTTGGACTCCTGTGGGTCTTTAACACCATTTTGGAATCTATGAAGTCCTAACGTCTCTAGCTTTGTAGCCTACCATAGGTCTGCATTTCTTCTTGTACCTCGACCATCACAACAGATTGAAAAAGCATATGGGAATGTCCAGTTCTCTTCTACCCAGTAAAGATATATGCAAAAATAGTAAAGTCTTCTCTCTAAATTGTATTGGACAATGTTGTTACTTTTCCTTTAAAATATGTTATTTATTTGAAAATAAATCAATACATTCTTAAATTATTTAAAACTAATGGTATTAACTTTCTCAGATTTATTTTAATATGCTAAGTATTAATAAAAGCATAGTTTACATACTAAAAATGGGACATGGGGTTTCCAAATTGAGTATAAAGGGTTCAGACTCAAAATTTTTTTTATTACTGTGGATTATGAATTAATTATCCCTGAAAAAGGAATGAGGCATTTAATAACAGTGAAATGGAACAAAAATATTGGTTTCTGATATCACAGATATCATATTGTCTGGGAGCCAGAGGAGCTAATACTCTCCAGGTTTTCAGATTTTTTATTTGGTGTGGCTTGGGCTGACCAAATAGGAATCTAATGCCTACTTTTCAGAGGTCTGAATCCCTTCATCTTACATTGGATTTGAGCTTTGAGTAAAACTTGACAGGCAATCAATACCAATGGGCGCCATGCCATTCACCCTCATTCAGTTCAGCCTCTACTGTAACCCAAGGAGCACAGAGAGTGGCGTGCACACACACACATGATGGAATGGAGTAAATCAGAATGGAGACAGATGCAGAGAAGATCCTCATTGGCACCGGTGTGAAATATTACATTTTGAAATATTATCTCTTGGTAGCTGGTTGAAACTTCATCGGTTAGGTATATAAAGTGTGAAAATATCTCTCAGTATTTCACTGGAGTGTGGTTTGCCAGAAACAGTAGATAACACAGCTAAGCATCATGTCCAGAGCAAACAGATTTATGAGTGTTGGCCAATCTCAGTAAACCAGGCTAATTGAGACAAACTCCAAGATACATCTATCTGCAAAACACAATCTAGACTGGTAATACTCTCAGATGAAATATTAAAATAAATAAGACATTGATGATTTGTAGTCTTATTTATAGTTTTATTTTCTTATTTATAGTTTGAAAAACAGAATTTTTAGAAGCACGTATATTACTGGATTTACTTAAGTGAAAAAGAGACATAGTATTTGAGATCCTGAGCAATTGATATAGTTTCTTTTTTTCTTTCTTTTTTTTTTTTCAGAGCTGGGGACTGAATCCAGGGCCTTGCACTTGCTAGGCAAGCGCTCTACTACTGAGCTAAATCCCCAACCCCTTTGATATAGTTTCTAGTTTAGTTTCCATGTTAAACTAAACAATGTAGTTGGCACCATAACCAGTAGCTCTAACCTGTGCTCAGTAAGACCTAGAAGGAGTAAGTTTTCCATATGAATTCTGGAAATGTTTCTGTTTTGTCTAATAGGACTCTGTGTTACAGTTAACTGGGGGTGCATTATAAACTATATTTGCTAAGAAGTTTAAAAGTCCTTCACTAAGGTAGAACAGAGCATCACAGAACAATGAATGCTGATACCAGGCAAGAGGCTCTCCGTAAAGGACTTCGGGATTGCCTTCATTGAGGATTTCCACAGTTCAAGCAAGAGTGGGATTTTTGCCATTAAAGAATTTAGACTTTTCAACAAAATAATTTTGACTCATTAATTATGTACTGTTTTACCTTTGATCATAGAAATAAGTTATTGTTTTAATCATCCATATTTGTGGTGATGTGATGCATGTATTTAATGATTGATAATCAAGTTAAGATATTTAATAAAAAAAATCATCTCACTTTGTCACACTGTCTTGGAGAGAGTTGATGTAGAGTAGAAGCAGTCATACTTCTGACATAAGTTCAACTTTACTGTTTCTCTGTTCCAGCAAACCCCATACTACTTGATTAAGAAATTTCACAATACTTGGTATTGTGAAACTCTGAATGACTCTGCCCTCAAGCATCATAGTCCAGGGCAGAGGAACAAAAACCTGTCAAAGAGCAACCGAATCAGACTCATCAGCTTATGCTGTGTCCCCTACTACTGCATTTAAAGTAACCAATTATCGTGTAAAATTCTACCTCCACAGCACCGAGGACGTGTAGGAGTCATGAACTCTGTGTGATTATTAAAAACTGGAATCTTCATTAAATGACACAGAAAGTTAATTAAAAGATAATTAAGAGGAAGGTGGATTTTTGAATATCTGATATTCTCTACTTATTAAGTACATCTGGAAGGCTGAAAACTGTGGCCAATGCCAGGTCAAAGATATTAAGAGTTTCTCTTGGGGCAGTTTTAGAGTCTTTGCTTTGTTTGAGGAGTTAGTTCTTTATATAATTCACAGTCTCCCGACACTGAATCAAGAGAAGGAAAAAAAAATCAGTCTCTAATATATGCACAGATTCATTAAGTGTACCGGATCTGTGCAGGAAATGCTTGACTACAAATGGAATTTATATTTACACTGTCGCGCACCGAGGCAGCCTGGATGGAAGGCTGTGATCATTAGACACAGATTCTGAGTAAACAGCAACAGGCTGCACAATTATCACTTTAGAAAACTAATTAGCTGACTCCTTCATCCTCTTTACACAAAACAGATCCTCTGAGAACAAGAGCAATTGAGACCGCACTTTAGCCAATGGGAGATTTTTGGAAAGATAACAATGGAAATGAATAGAAACAAAGGACTGATCATTAGGACAAGGTTGCTGGCAAACGAGCCTTCTCCTGAAGAGGGTTCCTCCATCAGGGAGATGCCTCTCCCTGCCTCTTTTAACCTTTACTTTCCCATTGGACTGGTCCTATCAGAGTGCTGCCTCTGCTGCTTAATGGCCAGCATGTGCCTGGGGTCGGAGGCAGCTGTCTGTCCCTCAGATGGGTCAGCCAAAGTGAGCCTGCTGAGGTCTACCTGGCTTTCTTCTCCATGGAGTTGGACCTACCTTGTTTTGTGCATTTCCTTCCTTCACTTTCCCAGTGGATTCTTGCTCCCACAGGTTGAGCATCCAGAAACCATGGCACTGCTCTGGCTCTCCTAAAGCACACATGATTTTCTCTCATAGGAAAAGAACTCGGGGTGACATGACTATTGTCTGCCCCTGTCCTTGTTTATGTATGAAGAGAGTTCTCCATAACAGGATGCGATGAAAAGCAAAGGGGACATGATTGACAAAGGCTCGCATCTCTGTGTAAAGGCTAAATCCTCATCCACTGTCCTCAGCTCCTCTTCCTACAAGCTGCAGTTCTTCCTACTGAAACTTCCCGGATGCATTAAATAAATTGTCTGTAACTATGTATTTGCTCTGGCCCATAAACTAAATTGTCTGTAGCAGAGCATACTTTCAATGAAGAATCAACATTCCCATGGCATTTTCTGCCAGAGAGACAGAATGAGAGAGTGAGAGTGAGAGAGTGAGACAGAGTGAGAAAGAGAGAGAAGCAGAGAGAGAGGAGATATGAAGATATCATGGAATAATAGTTGTTGGCTTATGTTGAGGATTTCAGTATTTTCCAAGTCGGGGATGTTTTCTTACTTAGGGCAATTTCTAGGACAGTATCCTAGAGCTGGAGTACAGCTCAGTGCTAGAGCAGCTGCAGAACCTGCTGGAGCTCTAGGTTTATTCTCCCAGGGTACAAACCAAACAACATGGCATATAATAATACACTACATTTTCATGCACCAAGGAAACGAATCTGCTTTTCAAAAAAAATAACCCATTTAAAGTTTTCACTCAAAATTTTAAGACAAATCCTTTTTACAAGGATGGTAAATTTCTCTTTGAAGAAATTCGAACAACGCCACAGTTCTGTGCATCATCTCTAAAGCTAAGCTCTCACTTCAGCTGCATTGCACTTGTAATTGGATGACTCACGGGAGAAGGGAGGCAATGAATTAACCGGGCTGTCATGCTCTTTCCCTAGAACCCTTCCTTGGTATCTAGACAAGAATTTAGTCATCTTCTTTCTGGGGAACTCTGAACTGAAAACCATTTTATGTATGGATTGCAAGCTCTACATCTCTGCCAATTTTTTGTTGTTGTATTCTCTCCCTCTCCCTTTCCTTCTCCCTTTCCTTCTCCCTCTTACTCTCCCTCTCCCTCTCTCTCCCCCCACTCTTTCTCTGAGACTATGCCTTTCTATATAGCCCCGGTTGTCTTAGAACTTGCTATGTAGACCAGGGTAGCTTTGAACCCACAGAGCTCTATCTGTCTCTGCCTCTTGAATGCTGGGATTGATGAAATGTCCACCATTTATCCTTTTATTGTTATCCTAAAGTAAGTGTTCATTGGCAGTTACTGAGTTTGGTACCATGCCATATCATCCAACTATGAATGACATGTCAACTTACATAGACGTTACATAACATACCCTTTACAGACAAAACACTAAGGAGGTAATGGCAGCTTACATCAAAACTTAAAACCAAGAAAACAAATTAAAAACGAAAAACAATTTTGCCATTTAGGTACTTCTGAAGAGAAATATTAATTAAATATTTATTTACCTGCTAGTGTAACATTTCTAACTTGTAGATGAGAATTCCTCATGTGCCATTGATAGAGTTCAGCGTATCCTACCCCCAAATGATACATTAGCCCTGAAAGGGGTTCTCTGTTCTCCCACTCTTGTTCTCTCTAGGAACTAGCTAGAAAATCTTGGAAGACCCTGGAAGCTCTGGGGTGGTCGAATTATCAAAGAGTATACATGGAGGGAGCCAGGAGTCCAGATATATATGTAGCAGGGGATGGCCTTATATGCTATTAGTGGGAGGAGAGGGAGGCCTGATGCCCCAGTGTAGGGAGATGCTAGAGCGGTGAGTCAGGAGTGGGCGAATGATTGGAGGAACACCCTCATAGAAGCAAAGGGGAGATGGGATGAGGGGGAGTTGGAGGAGTAACCAGGAAGGGGGATATCATTTGAAATGTAAATGAATAAAATGATAAATAATAAAAAATAAAATAGAATGTGAAAAACATCTTGGAAGACCTCTCTCATTGTTCTCTTTTTGCTGGTAAACCCTTAAGTGCTGATGTCTGATCTCGTGTCCAGATGTCACGAAGCACATATCTGAGCACATAGGTTTATGAGCTACCCCATTCTGTTAGCACAGACTGTACCCTTTGTTCTCTATCCATACACAAAACAGCACAAAGGTGTCATTTCTTTAGGCTCTCCTTCCTGAAGGCTCCCACATCATCCAGGACTTACAGCGAGCAAATCTCCCTGCCAGTCTTTAGCTAATCTCTTTTGGTAGAAGGATCTCAGCCGCAAAGCTAACAACAGGCCATGAAAGGTATTATTTTTCTCTCTCACACCAGAATCTAATTGAATGCATCAGTATTGATGCTGTAAGACAATGTTTATTAAGAACACATTGAACATATGTAGGAAGGCTAACCCATGTTTACGTCACCTCTGTCACAGAAAACAAGGATAGATCTGACATAGTTCTCACAAGGACAGATCCTTAGGTTTCACTGAGGAAGCTCCTGCCCCTCGTGTGATCTGTCCCATGTGCTTTGTGGCTTTATACTTTGCTTTGCCCACGATGCAAACAAATCGGTATCCTCTGCATTTCCATACATACACCTGTACCTGAATTTATAATGAGACCTTAGACAGGAAAAGGCATTGAAAAGACAGTATCAGACAATAAAAATAAAAGAAGGAGACATGACCATTCCCTCCGATGTGAGAAGACTCTCACCAATAATCACAGACATGAAAATAAACACAGGGGGGCAAGCACTTTTCCCTTCATATTGCAGAGAAGATGGATATACTTCGATGGAAATTGTGAAATTGAGGTGAACCTAATATCCTCATCTATGGCTGGAAAAGAATTAATTAGGACCTATGAATAATAAATTGGCCAAAGAATATCAAGAATTATAAAAGATATTCAGGAATGGATTTAAGAATTCTATTTTTGTATAGTTGCCTTAATATAGAAACCAAATGAGGGGCAGAGAATCCTAATTAAAAATGTCCATTTCAGATACTGATTTTAATATAGAAAGAAATCACTCACTATCACTGACTAGCGAGGAACATAAATAAATCATGCTGGAGTGTTGGCATGCAACTTGTCATCTCAGCAACTAGGGAAACTGAGGCAAGAAGATTACTGATGCCCAGACGTTTGACATTAGCCTGGATAATTCCTCAAGATTTCTTTCTCACAATTTAAAAGACAGGAACAAGACAGAATATTTTGTTGCAAAGGAGAATGCATAATCATGAAGACAATTATGACAACAATGGAGAATATTTTCTATATTTAAGCTGGAAAAGTAAAATAAAAAACGAATCTCCACATATCACTGTAAGTCCAACTAGATAAAGTATACACATGTGGGGACACACTTAAGATATAAAACAAACCACAGGTTTGGGAAGATGGTAGAATTATGTGTCTCTGCACATATTTTCCAAACATAATATTTATAAACTAAAATATTTTTATGCATTTTATAAAATAACTACCGTTTTAATGGATTTGTATCTCCCATTTCAAATAACTTTCCCCTCTATAAGAAAATTTTAACAGTCATTATTCACATATCCGTCGTGGGATTTGTATGTGTTCCTGTATTATACTTATTATTGCACTTGTCATAAAGGAATGAGCTGTGATATGATTAGGTCCTAGACTTTAGAAACCAGCAGTATGCAGCACAACTGATGCTGTGTTGCTGCTAATATTCTGAAAACATATATTCACAGTTCTCTCCAAAGAACAAGCAGCGGTGATTGTCTCCTGTGTACCTCCAAAGTTCATAAGAACTTCTCCAGTGAGCACTCATCAGATATTTTCAGATGGGCATTTCCACTCAGAAGTGTCACTGACTTTACTGTCTGAGCTTTTCGTCTGATAGTGGAGAAACTAAATACATCCATGAAAGCAAAAACTAACTTCAAACACACTGATTCTCAATCTTTGCTATTAGAGAGGAGACAACCCTTTTTCCTGAGTTGGATGGACATAACTTCTTTCCTCACTCCAGGCAGTCTTCTTCATGGCTCAAAGAAGTTCACCGCCGATGAAACTCATGTTGTTATTTAGAAGATGAGCAGAAGATCCCTGTCCCATGTCCAAGCTCTCCCAAGGAAGCACAGCATAATCCAATTTGCTAGAGATTTAGTTCAAACTGGTGAGCTAATGAGAGGATGGGGAGGAACAGGAGGGGAGGGAGAGGGTGTAAGCCTAAAGAAGAAATGTGCATTTCAAGTATGGGACGTCTGGGGATTGAACTTCTTAGAGGCAATCCTGACCTTACTCTCCCAAGGCTGGTATCTGGCTGTGAGGTAGGCATACCTAGGTCTGCTGGGAAGCTCAGTGTGTTGTGTGTAACGCCCCTTGTCACCTCTATTGTCTTTAACTTTCTCATTCTTTACACATATATTTATTCAACGTGTGCTAGCACCATGCATTGACACAGGGGCTGGAATTTCTATGATAGGTCAAAGGAAATAAGACCTAGAGGCATTATGTACTACAATGAAAATAAGACAATGATTTAAGAGTATCTGACTGGGGGCCTTGTACAGATTCGGTGGTTTGAAAAAGTATCTTCGAGGAGGTAACATATAAGTTGAGTGATGACTGACAAGATGTAATTGATTTGGAAATCATTGGTAGGATAATATTCCAAATGGAATTACCTCTTAAGGCTCTAGGATGGGAATGAACTGGAAGCATTTGAGGAAAAGAATAAAGGCGAGTAGTGTGGAGAGCAGGACCAAGGGGGAGGAGGGAGATAAATCAAAGGTGACTTTAAGGAGGGACTCAGGGACCACATCACCCTGGGAACTGTACCCAGGGCAAGTCAACTGAATATTATTCGAATTCCCATGAGAAACAGCAGGATGTTCTGCACAGGTCCATTAAAAGAGATCACTGTCCTTAGAGACAAGATGAAATGTAAGAAGACCAAGTATGGGGTTATTGACTTAAGTCAAAAGACGTTGCAGCTTGGACCAGAGTGACAGATTCAAATGGAGCATTCATCAGGAGTTAGCTGGCTGGTCTGATTGGGTGTGGAATAAAGGAGAAAGACAAGAAGAGGTGATGGTCAGGTTAAATAGACTTAAAATGTCAACAAAAATACACTTCAAGTTCCTAAAACAAATGGAAGCCAGAGATACACTTGAAACTCCCACATGGTGAATGATACATTGTTTTTAACATGTTACTTCTGTAGCCAACTGGTAAGACTTGTCCAGGAGGAGGTGCCCCAGATAAGACTCCAACAAACACAGCAAGACCGAAGACGCAGGCAGAGTGGCCTCTGCACGGGAGTTTCCTCAGCCCAGTTACTCTCTCACTAGTATCTGTAGAGCTTAAGTAGGAATTGGACCCCTTAAAAGCTTTGTTTTCTTCATCTTAAAAAGAAAATCAAATTCAATTTTCCCATGGGCTCTTTCTAATCAGAAATTTCACTTAATACCTAGTGGGTTTATTCTAGGACTCTAAGTATGGAAGCCATAAACTGTAAGCACGTTAAACTCATTAAAGAACACAATGCAAATTGAGTTATTTTTCTGTTTCATTAGTAAAATTAATAGCAAGCAATGTTGGTTTGAACACCAAGTCAACTCTTAGTACCTGGGGGAGGTGTAAACTAATTTTTTAAAGAATATATAAACCCCCATTAGCAAGGCCTTTATTCTAATAAATACATTTTTGCTGCCATAGCTGGCTTGCAGAATCAACTCTCCTTAATAAAAAAAATCATTACATATATATTTGAAAACATGCTGCTCTAGGGCTGAGGCTAGTTCCTGGTATGGATGCCCATTTATTTTGTTTCTTAAGAACATATTAACATACGTATTACATTTAATACATACACACACATATTATATATACACAAATGTACATGCAAGCATGTGTTTATTACTGAGCATATTCTATGGTTACACGTTGTGCTGTGATGAGTTTTGCATATCACCCTATTTAATCAGAGATATGGTGGACAAATTTTTCTTCTTTCCTAAGAAAGCTAACTGAATCTTAGTCTATTATAGAGCTTAGATGGTAGCTGAATTCTGCTGGACTCCTGGGCCAGGTTTGTATCCTAGGAAATGAAGGAAACACACGCGTTTCTTGCTGCGAGGCTTAACTAAGTTGATATGATATGTGAAAAGCATTTACCACCCCATAGCGTGTGGCCGCCAGCTGCTCTGTGAAGCGTCATGATGTCAGAGATCCCTGTGCCTTTGGTCCTATTTGAGGCTGTGGCTTCTGAAATTTGAAAATTATTCATACTTTTGCCCTACTCGAATTTTGTATCAGAACGGAATATATCTAACTGTACAAATATTAACACAGTTTCAGCAGAGTCAAAAGCAATGTGACTCCCAGAGCACTGAGGCTCTGTCAGAAATGAGGCTTGTACCACACCTGTGGCTGTTTGTCTATTTTGTGAGCCAAGCTTCCCGCCTCCCTCTTTCTCACCTCATCCAGAATTCAACCGAAGTCCACGGGGAGCAGAACTCAGAATGTTGTAATCTGGTATTCGTTTTTAATTTTCCTTGGAAAGGCTGAAGCTTTCTCTTAGACTCTGGATGGCACCTGGATTGTTATTCTCCCTGCCTTTGGCAACACGCGGCCAGCTTCTAGCATGGGTGTACTAAGCACACATTATCAGGTCCTTTGCCCTTTGCCCTTTTGATTAGGAGTCTGGTTTTGACTACTGGTCCAAAAAACAAAAAATGGAGGAGGTGGGGGTGGGGCAGTGGCAGAAGTTAAAAAAAAAATGGTAATATAAGAAAAAGTTCTTCCAATGTCTCAGGCCCTTGAATTTACAAGATTCTCCAAAATCACAGTTAGATAAATAATTTTCTTTATGTTCATATAACTGAAGGGGAAACTACCTTTTCTACCTTCACTGGAGGGTAGAGGAAGGTGGTGGTATTTTTCAGACTGGTGTGGGGATAAATCTTCTCTTGTAGGCCCGGGTGAGGGAGGGAAGCATGCAAAGCAACAAAGGCAGCAATGAGCATCCTGTTTGCAGGGCTGGGACTGCAGCTAAGCTGGATACAAGGCACTGCCCCATTCTATAAGCAGTAATGGCATACCTCACTTTCTCTGGAGCCATGGGTGGTGAGGGGAGAGGCTTACCTGAGTTAGCAGAACTGTCATCCACCAGAGCGGCTGAGGGCGGGCGACTTTGTGTTGTTCTTGTGAGGTGTATTCCTTCTGTCTCCTCACTAATTTCATAAACTGTGGCTGTGGGCTGTGTCTCTTATTGTATTTGGTTTGACTGCATTAGTTACAATGTAGCAAGGGAGGGAAAGGAAGCAGTTACGTCTTAGTGAGGTGTAGTGTAGAGCAGGGACAGAGTGTGGGATGGTGAGAAAATTCATCAATGTAACAAATTCTGAAGATGTGACAGTGCAAAAATAGAGTCTGAGCACAAAGGGAGCTATCCTGTCCCCAAAAGTAATTCCTGAAACGCCTACGGAAAATGAAAAATATCCACTTTACACCTGACCGTTGTACAATGTTCACCTTAAGTTCGGGGGATCAGATGAATCACTACAGATCATCGACCAATTTTAATCTTACCTTGCAACAACTATAACACAGATATAATTGGTTCTAGTTGTGGCAGAATGCTGTTTCTGCAGACATGTCCATATCCTGAACTCCAGGATCTGTAGTTAAGTTTAGGTTCTATGTCATGGGAGATGAAAGGTTATGGCAGGTTCATGCCGTTAAGCACGTGGCCTTCCATGTTCCCTCTTGTACATGAAGGAGGGAGATTAAGTAGCAAAGTGGGGAAGCTGCAGAAGAGGTACTGAGTGACGTATAGGAAGAGCCCCATGCCATCTTCCTGGTTTTCAAAGGCACCACAAGTCAAGCAATGTCTGCTGCCTCTCTCTAGAAGACAGAGGCCAGAAAATGAGTACCCTGACACACACTGCAGAAAGGAATTCATCATCATTTTAGCCCAGTGAGACTCATGCTAGGCTTGTAAACTTCAGTACAATGAAACTATAAAACGTTGTGACCACTAATGGAAGTGAAAGTTTGTATGTATCCCTTACCTACCAATGCATATTAAACCACCTCAAAATATAGTGGTCTGAACATCGAAAATCTCTGTCCCCTTTGTGAATCTGGAATCTGGCAAGGTGGAACAGAGAGCTCTTTGTCTCAGTTCCATGTAACATTCCCTTAGGTGTTTCCTTAGGGGCATGGACAGTCTCATTTCAAGAGGGATTAGTCCCATGACTGAGAGGTGTGTACTATGTGCCCAGTGGAAGATCAGCTAGGAGTTGTGCTGGTTTGTAGGCTCAGAAATGTACTCCCTTCCATACTTCTTTACATGGGCTATTTGTACTTCCTCATAGTAACACAGACTCGTAAGTGCAAGCCAAGAGAACAAGGGGAAATAACAAGGCAGAAGTGCATGACTTAGTCAATAAAGGTTGAGAAATGCAGTCATGTTCTCCTGCAGAATTTGTGGCTCAGACACTAACAAATCACATACCCAACGGTGATTCCATAAATGAAAATGGAACTAAGAAATTCCTGACACCTCATGATATGACAGTATAAAGGTATGCATGGGACATAGAATCACCTACACAAATGATTCACTGGTGTATGTAGGATTTTTATAATATTTTATCAGTCTATAGTAAGATCCTCCTACTTAGAAACAGACTGAGCTGTTAAGCACTATGCTCGGTCATCCTGGCAGCAGCCTCAGATACTTCATCATTATTCTGTTTCCTGATCGCCTCATCTTCTCTTGTACTTGATTTAATCTCATGTTGTTTTCTTCACCATGGACCTTAAATATAAATTACCCGTTGCTAATCTTTCCAGGAAGAGACTATGGTAGTTTGAATATGTTTGGCCCAGGGAATAAGTGGCACTATTAGGAGGTGTGGCCTGTTGGAGGAGGTGTGGCCATGTTAGAGGAAGTGTGTCACTGTGGGGATGGGCTTTGAGAGACTCCTCCTAGCTACCTGGAAACCAGTCTTTTGTTTGCCTTCAGAATAAAACGTAGAACTCTGAACTCCTCCGATGCAATGCCTGCCTAGACACTGCCATGCTCCCCACCATGATGAGAATGGACTGAACCTCAGAACCTGTAAACCAACTGCAATTAAATGTTGTCCTTTGTAAGAGTTGCCTTGGTCATGGTCTCTCTTCACAGCAATGGGAACCCTAACTGAGACAGAGACTGTATCAGGCGATTGTCCTGTACATGAAATCAGCAAATAAAAGGGTGAAGCTGAAAAGTCAGTGTTGGATGTTCCTCCCACATCAGGGGTTTCCATCCCACCACAACTGTGGTCCCGAAGTATAAGAATGGGGTGATGAAATCTAGATAGCTACATTACTGAAAACAATGATCCTAAAACAAACTGAGGAAGGTGTATAGGAAACACCAGATACATGGTCACGGCAGTCACAGCCAGAGAAAACTATTTATATGCAGTGTGGTAACGTAAGTGTGACTCCACCATGATATACCATGAACCTTTACCTCTGGGTGGTTTGAATGTTTCAGTCTTCACTACCTAATGTAAAAGCGAGAGTCTCTGAGTGTGTCCTTATAAGGTCAGCTGTCCAGAGATACCTATTCACAAGTCTTGGGGTTGGGGGTGACAGAAGAAAGTACTGGGGATACCTGCTTCCCCATGGAACTGAACCTGAAGACCTTCTTCCAGTGAGAGCAGACATGAGGTGGGAG
The DNA here is from genome assembly GCF_011064425.1 of Rattus rattus. Classification (NCBI taxonomy): domain Eukaryota; kingdom Metazoa; phylum Chordata; class Mammalia; order Rodentia; family Muridae; genus Rattus; species Rattus rattus. Next base: position 45,330,458 of record NC_046158.1, on the reverse strand, counting down.
ACAGTGATGCTGGTGATTCTGGCCTTGTGCAAACCTCTGCTGATGAGGGAATTTGTATTCAAGGTTCTATCAAATGTTTGAAAAAGCAATAAAAAATTTTAAAGTTTAAAAAAAAACGGGATTTTTTAAACTAAATGCTACTATAAAAGAGCCAAAAAGTGAAACAAACAACTTTAAAGCATTTATAAGTAAAGTAAAATTTAGAGTAACTCTCTCTCTCTCTCTCTCTCTCTCTATATATATATATATATATATATATATATATATATACACACACACACATACACACATACACACACACACATACACACATATGCATATACAATTACCCAGGGTTTGCCAAATCTATAGCAGTGTGCAGTAATGTCCTGGACCCTATAACTTCCCAATTCCTCATGGATGCCACAGTGACTTCTGTGCATGCTATTTTTTGTGCTCTTTACAGAGTATTTTTCCTGTACCTTTTGTATATAGACATACACAAACACCACTATGCTATAGGTTTTCACAGCATTAAGAATGATAACATGCTAGATAGCTTTGCAGCCTAAGAGCATTAGGCTATGGCATCGCATTTTGTGTAAGCATGCCTTATGTTGCTCACACAGACACAAGATTTCCTAGCAATGGATCTCTAAATTCATCCCTACTGTTATAGTGCATGAGCATGGTGTGATTTCATTTTTGCCACAGTACATTAATATGCTCAGGTCCAAGGGAAGCAAACATGGATTTGTTGTGGTAGGAAGTAGCAGGGTTTGGCAATGTGTGAGGGGCTGGGTAGATGAGTGAGGTTAACTTTGGAGGTGCATTCTGCAACACTCATTTCTGTAAGAATTTCCCCTCTTTGAACTTGTCCTTCAATATTATTCCACAGAGGCTATGTTAGTTACTTGTCATAGTGTCTTGACTAGACAGGAAAAAACTTAAGGAAGATGAGTTCACTTTGTTTATGGTATAGAGAGGCACAGTCCATCACATGATAAGAAAAGAAGGCAGCTGGTTACACATTGTCTCCATTGTCAGGAAGTGGAGAGTGACACATGCTTGCCTTTCACCAGCTTTGTACTTTTAATTCACTCCAGGACCCTAGCCTATGGAATGGTACCATTCATGTAGAGGGTGGCTCTTCCAACCTCAATTAACCTAATATAGATACTCCTTATCAGAGGCTAATTGCCAAGGTAATTTCAAATCCCATCATGTTGACAGTCAAGATTAACCACTACAGAGACCACAAGGATGATGTGTCCATAAACACTTAAAAGCACTTGTGCAAACCTCTGCTGAGGGAATTTGTATTCAAGGTTCTATCAAATGTCCATAAACACTTAAAAGTCAGTTGTGTGGACCACACAAAGCTCAAGAAGAAGGATGACCAAAGTGTGGATGCTTCAGTCCTTCTTAGAAGGGGGAACAAAAATATTCTTAGGAGGAAATACAGAGACAAAGTTTGGAGCAGAGACTGAAGGAATGGCTATCCAGAGACTGCCCCACCTGGGAATCCAGCCCATATACATACAGCCACCAAACCCAGACAATATTACTGATGCCAAGAAGTGCATGCTGATAGGAGCCTGATATAGCTGTTCTGAGAGGATCTTCCAGAGCTTGACAAACACAGAGGTGAATGCTTGAAGCCACCCATTGAACTAAGAATGGGGTGCCCATTGGAGGAGTTAGAGAAAGGATTGAAGGAGCTGAAGGGGTTTGCAACCCCATAAGAACAACAATACCAACCAACCAGAGCTTCCAGGGACTAAACCACCATCAAGGAGTACACATGGACAGCCCCATGGCTTCAGCTGCATATGTAGTAGAGGATGGCCTTATTGGGCACCAGAAGGAGGAGAAGCCCTTGGACCTGCCAAGGCTGGAAGCCTCCAGTGTAGGGGAGTGTCAGGGTGGGGAGGCAGAAAGGGGTGGGTGGTTGGGTGGGGAAAGGGGATAACATTTGAAATGTAAATAAAAAAATTCAATAAAAAAGAGTCAGCTGTGTGCTTGCCACCTGGTACATGCCCTGTCCATCCTCTTCCTGTACCCTGATCTCATCTCTGACCAGCTGTGTCGCAGGGATTTCATCCTCTAAATTTGTCATTCTACTGTACCTTCATCAACAAGAGACAACCAGATCCCTGTTAGGCTAAAACAAAGGAATAATGACAACTCTTGGTCTGTCTGCTTTTGTTGTTTGACTGTTGAGAAATAATAAATAGAATGTTATTTCTTTAGGAAGATTCTTTTTCCAAATGGTATCCTGCAAATAAGGTTCTTACCTGAAGTCAAGGATTAGACTCAGACTCATGATAAGAGAATTCAGACTTCTATAACTTTGGGCACTTTTCACTGTTCAGTTACATGATCTGCTTTAGTCACACCTGAATGTCAGGAAGATTAAGGTTTCCTCTGTCTCTTTGCCCTCTATCCCTAATGTCTTTATCTCTGTCTCTTCTGAGCACAAGGGTGTTTGACAAAGTAACAAAGATTCAAGTCTCTGTACTCAATATCTTTTGTATGAGTTAAAGTAGCTTCTGTACATTGATCTCATAGTTGATAATTGCTTCTTTTGATTTGTTTCCCCTTCTCAAAGAAAGGTCTTTAACTTTAAAAGACCTTCAGACTCCTGGCTTTTAGGAGGTACTGGGCCTGGGTCCTTGGTCTCTCCTCAGTGACATCAATGTAAGGTTTTATGATAGTGAAAGATTTCTGTGTCTGTGAAGTTCAATATGTCCTCTACAGGTAACCCCTGTGGTTACCAAGTCCTTGGAATAAGACTGCTGTGCTTAAGAGAGTAATGTATAATTCATTTAATTGAAGTAAGAGTTAAACAGACTAGTAGCTCCCAGGTTAGCACTGGGACACTAGTTTGGAATCTTGGCCTGACTTCCCTGTCAATCATCCTGTTAAGTCCTCAATATCAATGGTTGAAATTTGAAACCATTCAAATTCCCAAGAAGCATGAGCGGTTTATAGGGATGCTTGCTTCTGCTGTGCATAATTTAGTTTTATGAGGTTTACGTCAGTCACTAAAGACGTGGCTATGCCGGTGGTTTCATCTAGATTTCATCTAGTCAAATCTTTGACATCTAGATTTTTGCAAGCCTCGGGTCTTGCCACAAGGTTAGGAGGGTCTGCCTCATTCATCTAAGTCACCTATTTGAATATTAAATCTGTGTGACAAATCACTGTGAAACTCAGTGGCTCGCAAATAGAACACGAGCATAAGTTCTCTAGGTTAGCTAATCTTGACTGATTAAGGTTGAATTTGACTCCACCTTCTGGGTTCAGATCTTCGTGTGTCCTATGCCCCGGGGTGTGTTGTAAGAGAGATGTTGGATGCTCAAGGTACTCACACAGTTATGTCTAGAGATAAATGGTAGAACGCTATCAGATGCATGCTAAATAGGGCATCATCTATCCTCACTGCAGTAAAGAGCTGTGACCGGTCTACCTCTGTCTACCACCCCCAATACACACAAACCACACCATGTGTCTGTTTATCTGTCTTCTCATTCATTTCTACACATGCATGCATGTGTCTCATTTTCTTTTCTAGTAATGACAATGGAATCAACTTTAAAAGTTTTTTTCTATTCCTAAAAAGATGGTTCTTAATAGTGTAACCTCTCTTCACTTCCGTCGTTGAGAAACTGCTTCTTAATCACCCTTTTTAATGGCAAACGAATCAGCTACTGTGGTTAACTAGGAACGGAATTGCTTATTCTGATCTTTAATAGCTTAGTTAATATTCCAAGGATGTAATGGAAGAATTAGTCTAAATACATCAATTTCGTTATCTTTTCTCTTTCCCTTAAAGCCTTTCATGTTCATTTCCATAAAAAACAGAATAATTCCACATCAGTTTATCTGGATTTATCTCATTTGGAGCTTAGCAGTATCTGTCTAAAGTCATTCCAGATTAGTGTAATCATTCAAGATTCTTAGATGCCAAATCTTTAAATGAACAGTACACATTTTCTTTTTCAAGAAAATAGTTGGTTAGAGAGTTGCAAGTGAGCATGAACCATGGCTCTACGTACATCAGGAAGTGCTTGTGGCTGTACCTGGACGGAGGAGGAGGGAAGATGCTTGACCTCTGGGAAGCAGTGGAATGGTGCTTTCTTCATTTTATCCCTTTGTGCATATGATCCCATCACTGAGTGTTATTCAGAAAACAGCATTATTTTTATAACCAAATTGTTAAAAAATAAAGCCCAGTAATAACTTCAAATATTTTGACAGGCTGTCACAGTTGGCAGCATAGAGGGAAACATCACGTCTCTATGACTTACTAGTTTCTAGTTGTGAATTCCCGTTGCAAAGTAGGAAAGAAAGACATGAGGGTACCTTTGGGGACTCAGGGAATATTTTAGTGCTCGTTTTTTTCCCCTTGCATTTCAGAAGTTTTCTTGGTCCTTCATTTCTATACATATCATACTCTTTAAAATGAACGACCCCTGCAACCTGATACCACCATTCTTCCTTTAGCGCAGTTTGCAGTAAGGATGTCATGTACCTTCTTACTAAAGCTTCTACCAAAGTAGAATCATTCTATGTCATCCTAAAAGGACTGTTAGCTGGCCACCAGATGTCATCTGTTCTAGTAGCAAAGAGTTCTCTTAGCAATGTCCAAATCTTTCTGATTTTACCTCAATATAATGTAATCTACCAGTAACATCTGCCAAAGAGGGGAACAATGCAAAATGCAAGTTTCCAAGGATAAGTTTCCTCATTTGTCATTTAACATACATGGTCCAGAGTGTCATAAACAATATTCATGAAAGTCATGTATTCCTCCCTGACCTATTAGTCTACTTTCTGAATGTCTAACATAACAGTCAGGACAATGTCTTTGATTACTGAGCTTCAAATTGGGGTAGTAGGTCAACAACATGATTCAGTGGATAAAAGCATCACTGAGCTATCGGTCTTGACATGACCTCCATCCCCGGGACCCACAGAGTCAAAGGAAAGAACCAACTGAACCAATAACCAATTCTTCCCACATGCTGCTCTTTGGCCTGATATACTTGTACACACACACACACACACACACACACACACACACACACACACACACACACACACACACACACAGAGAGAGAGAGAGAGAGAGAGAGAGAGAGAGAGAGAGAGAAGGCATTTACCAACTTAATAAAGCCTTATTGAGTCTCATTTTTGTTTCCTTCCAACTAGAAATTTTAAAACAACGATAGCTACTTCCTTGAGTCCTAAAATATAAAAAGGGGTATGAGAGCATCTAGGAGAATATTTGACATGTATGGAATTCAATAGATCTTAGTAAGTTTCCCATTAATATCCTAGAGAGTTGATATGAATACAGTAATACTAGGATAGTCTATAGTTTCCAGAAATTGGATAAAGGACATTGCTTTACTTTGTTAGAAAACCCACGCATGAGCAATCTTTAAGCCAGATTCATTTACATAACATATGACAATTTTTTTTTCACGGAACGCTGTTTAAAAGGCACACTTGTACTACAACAAGCATTGGAGCACATCTGCTTTCTGATATCTCTTTTGTAGCTTTTCTTATGCCATTACAGAACTTTACATTATTTGACAGCATAAGAAAAAGAATCCCCTGTTCCTGACATCAAATCATTTTAAAAGTCTGAATTAGAGTACTGTAAATCATGTAAAATTGTTTCAATTTTATTGCAATGCACTTCAGGGAATGAATTTGATTTTCTGAAGTATTTCAACAGGAATGGCCTTATTATTCACTTTCCAGGGGTCTAGCCATATTCAATACACATACCATATAATGTTACCAAATTTTACTTTTCCATTATGTATTGCCCCTATGAAATCAATATCTGGAACATTTAATTCCTATAAATGGGAATTTGCTTATTAAAAATGCATAGGATATAAAACAAACCAATGACGATTCCATGTATTCTGTGCATTGCCACCCTTTGCTCCTCAACACTGACACATATTATTTTAATTTCCACTCTCCTGGAAATTAAAGATGGAAGAATATTGCTTCCCTGAGAATTCTGAGAAAATAATATGACTCAGGGATAATATATAATGTTTTCCAGGTACAGGAATGACTCGGACTCGGGTTAATCATACGGTCTGAGGTTCTCTCTCTTCTCTTCTGGCTGATAAACATTGCTCAGGGGTGACTGAGTAAGAATTCTATGTTTCTGTCATCCTGGAGTTCAAATGAGGTGAGTTTCTTGGGTCATCAGGAAGTAAAGAGAGGACTGGATCAAATCAACGTAACTCATAAGGTTTTGGAATAATTTGAAAAATCAATCTTATGTAGGCCCTACTGTTGTGGATGCATGAGGTTTATTTTTCAAATTATTTTTAAAAAAAAGCCCCACCTTCCTAAAAACGCAATCGTAACTCAGGCTGGTAACTGGCATGCCGTGTTTTGATAAACATAATTTGAAATGGCAGAAAATTATCACATGAGTTAGGAAGTCCGAATGCAGTGCACTATTAAGGAACTAAAGCTCTCACAAGGGACTGGAAAGAGTCTTGATGGGGAATATTGATGCTTGTTAAATAGCATCTGTCTTCAATGTGCCTGCCTGGAAAGCTTCATATGAAATTTAAACCCTTACTTCAATTTTAGTCAAAGAAAAATATAGCCAGGCAGACCAAATGAATGCTGTTTGCGTTTATCAAAAAGGCCCATGGTTTCATATCATACCTAATTAATTTTTGAGCAAGGCCATCTGTTTCAGTAAAAACAAAGGAACATAAAGGAGTCATCATCTCTTAATACTTCTCTCTCATTTGACAACCACTGTGGGAGGAAATCAGGGTCAAAACTTAAGTTATTTTTATTGTTATGAAACCCAGGATTCATTCCTCTGTTTATGCACAGAAAAAGGAAACTTTGGGAACCAGCATAGGTGTCTTTGTAGGAAGTGAAACTTTTCCGTCAAAGTACATGTTGATGGCTACTCTAACCATAGCGGCCCTTGCTCTACCTGCCATAGCTTGCTGTGTTGCAAACCTTCAGCTAGCTGTCACATCGTACTCAGTGCCAAGGCCATTTCTGGGAAACTCTCCCTGCCTTCTGAGAACAGTAGATGTCCAAACCTTTCATCTTCTGAAATCAAGGTCAGGAACCAGTGTCTTAGTATCGTCCACCTACACCTTCTTGAAGCCCAGATATTCTGCAGCCTTTGTGTTGGTAGAACTCACTATAGTAATGACTTAGATGAGACAATGCCTCATCATGGTTAATTTTTTTTGTCATTTGTAAAATAAAGAAGAAAAACAGTGCTTATATCATAATTTTGCTGTGGATTTTGCTACACATAATCCTTGCTCATATATATATATATATATATATATACATATATATATGTGTGTGTGTGTGTGTAAGTAATATATTATCATCTATCTATCTATCTATCTATCTATCATCTATCTATTATAACGATAGTAGGTACATAGTAAAGACAGCCTGCTGAATCGAGTCGCATGATGTGTATAATTTTGTTAATTAGGGATTTATTGGTATGGAGCGACACCATGACCAAAACAACTCTTGCAAAGGAAAGTATTTAACTGGGGCCGGCTTACAGTTTCAGAGGTTTAGTCATTATCATGGTGGTGGGAAGCATGGCAGCGTGCAGGCAGACCCGGCGCTTGAAGAGCTGAGAGTTCTAACTCTTGATCTGAAGGCAGTAGAAGGGGGGTGAATTCTACACTAAGCTCTCAAAACCTACCTTCACGGAGCTACACTTCATGCAGCCAGGTCATACCTACTGATATTGCTACTTCTGATGGGCCAAACATTCAAACATGCAAACCTATCAAAGCCATACCTATTTTAACAGTGACTATAAATTTCACTTCTGTGGAGATTTCTGTCCTCTTAGAATATCCTGCTCTCTCCCGTGCTTCCAGGTGAACTTTTGAGACTCAGAGCTGGCTTGGTCCCAGGGCTGGATTGCTGCTTCTGTATGTGAGTCACCAAGGTATTGTCACTCTCTGGCTTCCTCTCCAGGAGCCCTTCAGGAGCTTTCCCCTCAATCGACCACACACGCCCAGTCAGCTTTCTTCTCCTTTATCTCTTTATTATGAGATATTTATTTATTTATTATGTTCCAAAGACACTGGAACAGTGCAAGTGAGGAAGGTAGAGAAATGTTCTGAAAAAATGTAGCTTTGCTTTGAATAGATAAATGTTTATGATATGAGCAAACATTAAAAACTTAGCCATCGGGGAATCAGGCTTTAAATTTCAGGGAGAAAAATGCACTTTCTTTTGTGCAGACCAGTTCTAAGAGAGATAGTTCAAATGATCAGCCTCAAACAGGGGTACAGTACTTAGCTAGCATATGAGAGAGCCTAGGATCGATCTCTAGTTTTACAAAGCAGAATGTATCCCTGAAAAGACCTCATCCTATTAGAGGTTTTTCTTCCGAATTATGCTCTCGATTATTTCTATAGTGATAAAAATCTAGGGAAACAAATACCCCAAATGATATAGGACAGCTGACCTTTCCTAAGTTCGTTGTTATATAGACAGTCCTATTTGATGAACTATACAGAAATACCTCTATTAAATTTTGATTTAAAGTTTGTATAACATGTACTGGCCTACTCTCTTGTCTTTGTAAGTTAAGTATATTCTAAGAATCCTAACATTTTATTTGTTATTAAGACATTATGATGACTAGATGTGAATTCAAATTATATTGAAATGCTTAGTGAAAGATATTACGGAATATTGACCAAGGGGATTGGGAGATGGCTCAGCATTTATGAGTACTGGATTCTTGAATAGGGCCAGAATTTGATTCCCAGCACCCACATGCTGATCTACAACCATCTGGAGCTATAGTTTCAGGGTATCCAACACCCTCTTCTTGCCTCCACATGTGTCAAGCACACATGTGGTACATATACATACCTTCAGGCAAAATAGTCATACATACAAAAAGTCAAAAGTAGATTGAATAAGAATTTGCATTGCTGCATCTACAATTTATAAAATTTTATATTAACTATTTCTCATCCATTTCTCTTTCAGCTATAATGTGAGTAGATTTATTTATGATATTCTTGCTTATTGACATTTATTTGATGAATTTTTAAATTCGCTATAATGGCCAAGCAAGTCTAAATTGTGTGTTATATGTATCCTGGAAACACCAGTAAGCTATATTTACATATCATACCATATACAACTGTGCCTTTGTTAGCAATTTTTAATTGTGTAAAAAACAAGACTTACCACAACACGATTAAAGAGAAAGTGAATGCTTCTGTCTCAAGGGAGAGAAAGACCCAGATCTTTGCAAATTCATAATGAACCCACAGAATGTAATTTTTCCCATAACGGATAAAGTGAGACATTTTCTTTCAGTGTCTAGTGATTCCTTAAATACAGAATAAATACTCTAAAACTTATTCAAGAACAAGAAAAACCATTGTTGAGATGTCTTTTCCCCTTTCTATTTCTATTCTGAACAATGGTGGTGTGCATTCCCTTTGGGAATAGAAAATTGTCCGAGCAATGTTTTCGGAACACTACCATGCATTCAAAACCAGGGGATTAAAATATAGCTTTTCAGCCAAGGCTTAGATTCCAGCCTTCAAGCCTAGTCTGGACTTTCAGGGTCAAGGCTGCAAATGCTGAAAGGCTACGGAGTCAGTGCCCAGCAGTGTTTGTTAGTTTACTATGAAAAATTAAGTTCTAATAATTTTGTTTCAGTAAGATTTTTTTTGGGGGGGGAGGCAGGGTTTAACCTTCAATGAAGTTGTCAAAGTGGTATGATTTATGTAACTTTCTGTAGGTCAAAATTAAAAAGCCAATAACTCAGTCAGTCTACCCGACTTTTCAGAATCACTGATTTGGTGTAAAGAAAAACCCAGAAATTTAAAATTCCGGTGACTTCCATGCTGCCCAGAAAGCTGGGATTTGGGTGGCTTCCATGTTTCTACGTCTGCCTCTGTCTGGATGGGCAGGCTCTTGACCTTGAACTGTGGGGGATAATTATAACATAAATGACTTCACAGAGATAATCTTTAATACCCCATTTTAAGTATCATTTTTTCCCATCTAAATCCATTTAAACACTAATGGGTGGGAGAATGGGAAACTGATGAAGATGACCATAAAATAAGTGTTTTTAAAAAAATCATGTTTTAGCTTTTCTAACTCATTATTTCTTGGACTGTATTTGAACCAAAAGAAATGGCTTACCAGTCTGTAAGTAAAATTTACAGACATAAAATTTTTAAGTGCTTAAAAACCCAATACAACAATGGCCAGAGACATCCGAAGCACTTTTCTTCTTTGCACAATCTGAAAAATTATAACACTATATAGTAAAAGAATCAAGCTTATAAATCAGTAGCCTTCCTCTACACAAAAGAGAAACAAGCCGAGAAAAAATTAGGGAAATGACACCCTTCATAATAAACCCAAATAATATAAAGTACCTCGGTGTGACTTTAACCAAGCAAGTAAAAGATCTGTACAATAAAAACTTCAAGCCTCTGAAGAAAGAAATTGAAGAAGACCTCAGAAGATGGAAAGATCTGCCATGCTCATGGATTGGCAGGATTAATATAGTAAAAATGGCCATTTTACCAAAAGCGATCTACAGATTTAATGCAATCCCCATCAAAATACCAATCCAATTCTTCATAGAATTAGACAGAACAATTTGCAAATTCATCTGGAATAACAAAAAACCCAGGATAGCTAAAACTATCCTCAACAATAAAAGGACTTCAGGGGGAAATCACTATTCCTGAACTCAAGCAGTATTACAGAGTAATAGTGATAAAAAACTGCATGGTATTGGTACAGAGACAGACAGATAGACCAATGGAATAGAATTGAAGACCCAGAAATGAACCCACACGCCATGGTCACTTGATTTTTGACAAAGGAGCCAACCATCCAATGGAAAAAAAAGATAGCATTTTCAGCAAATGGTGCTGGTTCAACTGGAGGTCAACATGTAGAAGAATGCAGATCGATCCATGCTTATCACCCCGTACAAAGCTTAAGTCCAAATGGAACAAGGACCTCCACATCAAACAAGATACACTCAAACTAATAGAAGAAAAGGTGGGGAAGCATCTGGAACATATGGGCACTGGAAAAAATTTCCTGAACAAAACACCAGTGGCTTATGCTCTAAGATCAAGAATCGACAAATGGGATCTCATAAACTACAAAGCTTCTGTAAGGCAAAGGACACTGTGGTTAGGACAAAAGGCAACCAACAGATTGGGAAAAGATCTTTACCAATCCTACAACAGATAGAGGCCTTATATCCAAAATATACAAAGAACTCAAAAGTTAGACCGCAGGGGAGACAAATAACCCTATTAAAAATGGGGTTCAGAGCTAAACAAAGAATTACAGCTGAGGAATGCCGAATGGCTGAGAAAACACCTAAAGAAATGTTCAACATCTTTTAGTCATCAGGGAAATGCAAAAAAAACAACCCTGAGATTTCACCTCACCAGTGAGAATGGCTAAGATCAAAAAATCAGGTGACAGCAAATGCTGACGAGGATGCGGAGAAAGAGGAACACTCCTCCATTGTTGGTGGGGTTGCAGACTGGTACAACCATTCTGGAAATCAGTCTGGAGGTTCCTCAGAAAATTGGACAATGAACTGCCTGAGGATCCAGCTATACCTCTCTTGGGCATATACCCAAAAGATGCCCCAACATATAAAAAAGACACGTGCTCCACTATGTTAATCGCAGCCTTATTTATAATAGCCAGAAGCTGGAAAGAACCCAGATGCCCTTCAACAGAGGAATGGATACAGAAAATGTGGTACATCTACACAATGGAATATTACTCAGCTTATCAAAAAAACAACGACTTTTTATGAAATTCGTAGGGCAAATGGTTGAACTGGAAAATATCATCCTGAGTGAGCTAACCTAATCACAGAAAGACATACATGGTATGCACTCATTGATAAGTGGCTATAGCCCAAATGCTTGAATTACCCTAGATGCCTAGAACAAATGAAACTCAAGACAGATGATCAAAATGTGAATGCTTCACTCCTTCTTTAAAAGGGGAACAAGAATACCCTTGGCAGGGAAGAGAGAGGCAAAGATTAAAACAGAGACTGAAGGGACACTCATTCAGAGCCTGCCCCACATGTGGCCCATATATATACAGCCACCCAATTAGACAAGATGGATGAAGCAAAGAAGTGCAGAAGTGTAGATCGCTCCTGAGAGTCACAGCCAGAATACAGCAAATACAGAGGCGAATGCCAGCAGCAAACCACTGAACTGAGAATAGGACCCCCGTTGAAGGAATCAGAGAAAGAACTGGAAGAGCTTGAAGGGGCTCGAGACCCCATATGTACAACAATGCCAAGCAACCAGAGCTCCAGGGACTAATCCACTACCTAAAGACTATACATGGACTGACCCTGGACTCTGACCTCATAGGTAGCAATGAATATCCTAGTAAGAGCACCAGTGGAAGGGGAAGCCCTGGGTCCTGCTAAGACTGAACCCCCAGTGAACTAGACTGTTGGGGGGAGGGCGGCAATCGGGGGAGGTGGGAGGGAACACCCATAAGGAAGGGGAGGGGAAGGATGTTTGCCCGGAAACCGGGAAAGGGAATAACACTCAAATGTATATAAGAAATATTCAAGTTAATAAAAAAAAAAAAAAAAAAAAAAGAATCAAGCTTTCTAAGACTAGCTCCCCAATAAATCAAAGGCATAAATATGGTCTTGAACAATTCACCGTAATTAGGTGCAGCTATAATAGTTACCAGCAAATAAATGAATTTTCAATGATACATAATTTAAAATTTTTAAGACCTTTCCTTTAGTGATCAATAAAACCCAATCTGTTTAAGTTGGAAGCAGATGCAGTAATAGCTGAGAGACCAGTTCAAATGGTCAAATGGGATGCCTTCCTTTACAGTTAACTTGTACTTTTTTTGTTTCCAAGGATCCCCTCATCTGTGCCTTTAAGCATTTAGCCCTGCTGTCCCTAGAAAAATGTGTGGCTTGTCTCTGATCATCCCTTTGTCTCTTCAAAGGACCAGAACCTACCTCTTGGGTCACTTAGGTCATAGTCCTGTATTAACACTTAGGTCACAGTATTATGTTAATTAGCTGATTTCCTGGTTAGCTCTTTTGTAAGTGTTTCCTGGCTATTAATAGTTTATTACAAATAAACTGTTGCTAAGACAAACGGATCAATCCGGACACTGAAGAATCACTGTAATGATAACAAGTTCTTTGGAAGAGTCTCTCAGTACACAAGGCAGCACAAGTGTCAAATGGAAGAGTAGGAAAATTGGGCTATGTCCTTGGAAAGAATCAGGAATTGCCCTGTATAATTGTCATGTTGCAACACAGTAAACAAACAAGCCTGCGCTAGGAATGTGGACTTTGGGATCCTGACAGAAGAGGGTAGCTTTTTCCAAACTGCATGGTGTACTTTCCTTTGTACCCTCACATCTCGTTCATTCATTTCCATCTCTCCATTGACTACAAGCAAGCAGAAATGCTATTTAAACTCTGAAAATGGGCATATAATTCTGGAAACCATTAAATTTCACTGTACAGTCCTTTCCATATAATATATTCAACTTTATCTAATCCAAGTCAATTCTTCAAATCTCTTCAGTTTACCTCAGACACTGAAACACTCCATCAAGGTAATATTTGTCTTGAGAGCAGTAGAAGAAGCAAAACAACAGTATCAATAAGAGCTGTTCAACATCATTAAGTCCTTATTATATTTAAGTACCTGTACCAGGCTATCCATGTGTACATTCTCACTTAATGTTCACAGTACAATGATGTATTAAGAATCACTTTTACCAACTTTTGTAGATTGAAAATCAGAGTCCCGAGAGAGGAGGATAGTAGGACACAGATGCTACAGATGGGGGAAAGGAAGAAATAGCAATACTTTTCAAAAAGTGCAAGGAAAGACTATTCTATAAGCTTACGTAAAATATATCAAATGGATTATGAAACAAATATTTAAATTGAATTATGCCACATGGTGTGATAATGCTATCCAAAAGCCATTGACTATCTGACAAATATCCCAATGCCAGGCAAGGGGAATCTCCCTTCAAGTTGCTGGTCAGAAGGTTCCAAGAGAACTTCAAAACAATGTAGCTGATGCTCTTGTTTGCTCTTGAAGGCAAGACCTTAAAGATGAAGGCAACACAGTCTTTGGACACAGGACCTGGTAGAATCAAACTGATTCTGAAGCTTCCTCTGTGAGAAATACCTTCCATTGTATTACAAGGTATTGTGCAAGCCTGTAAAATAGAAATGGAATCAGCGGTCCCACGGAGCCATAAACCAGTGGACCACAGAAAATGATCAGGTTAGCATCACCAATGGTGTAATAGTGGCGACTATGTCTTAGATGTAACCAACAGTCATATAATCATATGACATGAAGCCAACTCAGTAGGAGGTACTCATGCCAGGTACCATGTATGAGATTAGTCAATTGCTCAAGGCTTCAGAGGACACAGACCTTACAGCAGGGCATGCTACTACCATCTTCCTAAATAGACCTAGCTTCCGAATATATTCTAAGTATCTATTGCTTTACCCAAAGATACATGTAGCTCTGGCCCCTTGTCCAAAGAAGATTCTTTCTGCCACTACAGAGAAAGCAGAGAATCAGTGTCTGTGGGGTGAAATGTCCAGCTGCCACATCGACAAAACCATCCTATCCCAGCAGCTAGGGAACATGGCGGAATCAGCATGCAGAAAGTTTATAAGGAGCATAGGATGACTGTTCTAAGATGTCTTATAGAGATCACACTGATGTTAAACCCATGAAATTTCAACAATACTGTGTCTAAATAAATGAGACCAGAATGATGACCACACCACTCAACATGTAAATGGGAACAGGGGAAAATTCACAAGGCTCCACTCCTTAGACAAACAACTAAGATAGTCAATATCTGCTGTGGGAAGGGTGATCAGTCTTCCTCAGGGCAGAGCCTCATGGTAAATGATCCAATCTCAAGCACTCAACCTTAGCCTTAAACACATGTATATACAAGCACCTCTCAAAGGACTCTGTAAGTTGTGTGTGTAAACATGTATGTACATGTATGTGTGTGTAGGCAAGACCCTAAAGATGAAGGCAACAGGATCTGGTGGAATCAAACTGATCCTGGAAGCTTCCTCCTATCCCTCCTACACACATATACACATACATACGTGTGTGTGTGTGTGTGTGTGTGTGTGTGTGTGTGTGTGTGTTCGTGGGTTAAAACTAGAAGAGGCCACAGTCTCAAAGAGAATTTGGGGGTTGGATGTGGAGAAGGAGGGTTAAAAGTGATGTAAATAGTATATACTTTTATATGAAATTCTCGAAAAGGTTTTTTGTTTTTGCTTGCTTGTCTGTTTTTTGGATTATTTTTATATCAGAAGACTCCTGGTTCTTTGATTTCATTCTATTGATAAGCCTGTCTGTTTTTTATGCCAGTACTATGCCTTCTTTTTACTATTGCTTCGCAATACAGCTTGAGTCAGGGACGATGACACCTCAAGAGGTTCTTTTATTGTACAGGATTGTTTTAGCTATCTTGGATTTTTTTAAAATATTTTTCTTATTGAATATTGTCCTTTTATGGTTGGTAAAGAACTCTGTTGGAAGTTTGATGGGAATTGCATTGAATCTGTAGATTGCTTTTGGTAGGATGGTCATTTTCACTGTGTTAATCCTGTGAGACCATAAGCAAATCCATAAGCATGGGATATTTCTCTATCTTCTGATATCTTCAGTTTCTTTCTTCAAAGAATTAGTTGCCTTATGGCTCTAGCTAAAACTTCAAATACTACATTGAGTAGCTATAGAGAAAGTGGGTAACCTTGTCTAAATCTACACACCTATGGACACTTCATTTTGACAAAGAAGTTAAAATTATAAATGGAAAAAAAGAAAGCATCTTCAACAAATGTTGCTGGTCTAACTGGATGTGTGAATGAGGAATGCAAGTAGATCCATATCTATCACCATGCACAAAACTCAAGTTCAAATGGATTAAAGACCTCAACATAAATTCAGATACGCTAAATCTCATAGAGAAATTGGGGAATGACCTTAAGTACGTTGGCACAGGAGACAACTTCCTGAACAGAACACGAACAGCTCTGGCACTAAGATAAAAAATTAATAAATGGGATGTCATGAAATTGAAAAGTTTCTGTAAGGCAAAAGACACTGTCAAAAGGACAAAACACATCTTCACCAACCACACATCTGACAGAGGACTGATATCTAGAATATATAAAAAAAACCTCAAGAAACTAGACATCAATAAATTAAATAACCCAATTTAAAAATTGGGTACAGATAAACAGGCAATTCTCAATAGAGGACTTCCTCCAACAACTGATGTAAATTGATATAGAGACCCACAGACAAATATTAAATGGATCATAGGGAATCTTGTGGATGAAGGGGAGGAAGGATCAGAGGAGCAATAGGGGTCAAGGACACCACAAGTATAGAACTAAGATTTGAATGTTACTATATCCAACTCTCCAATATATTGGAGATATGTTGAAGAGTGTGAAGACATCTTTCACTCTCAATGTCTATTTTCTTCCTCAAATCACAGTTGGTGACGTGGAAGACAGGTAAAGACCAATTTCCCTCATCTTATAGCAAGATTTGAATTTTAGCAAGTGTATGAGATCTGAGGGCCTGAGTTGTTCTTACAGGAGACAGTCCACCACCTTCTCTTGGTCGACGAGCTCTTGTTCTGGTTGGAAAGTGAGCAGGCTGTAGTGAACTAGGATATAACCGGATTAGGCTTTGTTGAGACCTGCAGGACATGAAGTGTCCACCGTGGGGTGGTGATATTGACTCTGAGGTTACTGTGTTTTCACTGCTATTCAAGGAAAAAAAATAGCTTGCCATTGCTTATGCCACTGTCATTTCAGATTTAATATTAAAATCTACCCTACATCTCAACAAACTCATTCGGACAACAGAGGTTAAGAGGCAGAAACAATCATAAAACAATTGTGCTGGAGAATAAGTGGAAACAGGTAATATTCTCCCCAAATGAACCGAGGTTCAATTGAGAAAAGATTTCTTTGGTACAGTTTATATGAGGGCCCTTAGGATTATAAATTTTTCTCGCAGAGGTGTAGACAGGCACCCAAGAGATCCTAATGACTGAGTATCATCCCCTACCCCCAGAAAAATTCTAAGGTTGGATAGCATGGACTAACAGTGAAAAGTCCAATGTGTATTTCCTGGCTTTTGGTTCATCTTTTCTACAAACTGTGACAGTGCTATGGGCAACTCAGAGAGTAGCTAAGAATTTCCCTCTCTCAGTTTGGCCAAACCTTAAAAAAAAATCCATTTCCTTTGATCAGTTCCAAATTGTCTAGGTTTTTGTTGTTCTCGTTGTCATTGTTTGTTTGTTTTTGGTGAACCACTGAGAACGAACAGATGCAGTTTCTCATAACATTTAATAGCATCAATTTTCAGTTTAGTAAACAAGTTGCAGTAAACTAAGTTGCAATTTAATAAACAAGAGCAGTGTATGCGGGGCTGAGCACATATTTGTATACTGGTTCATTAGGTTGCTCAAGCATCAAATGTATATTTAACCAGCCTGGGTTGTATGATTGAAAATTATATTCTGCAGTATTAAGCCCTGATTCAAAATAGCTAACTAATCATTTGGGGGCATGTTGGTAAGAAAGAACCAGGACATGAAAATGAAGGATTGATTACTCAGTCATTTATATGTGCAATTGTTAACATGTAAATTGGAAACTTTAGAACCAGGGTGGATGAATTAAAGAAAAAGACATTAGAGACTGAGAGTGAATCTCTAAGAATAAACATGTAGTGAAGTAGTAGAGTACATATTTAGAATATTCCACGTTCCCAGTTGAATCCGCAGCATACAAATAAGCAGTGAAGAAAGACTTAGAAAAAGAAAAGATGATAAAATTCTGGTAGACTTCATGGAAGAAAATTTAACTCTCACTTAGATGATTATCCTAGAAGTATTGCTCAGGTTAAGTTCTGACAAGAGATTAATGAGAAGCAAACAAGTAAAGGAGAAAATGGTCTATGCTAGGGAACATAGTGGGCGGAGACCAAATAAGAAAGTGTGGCTGGGGTTGGAGAGGTGTCTCAGTGGTTAGAGCACTGACTGTTCTCCCAGAGGTCCTGAGTTCAATTCCCAGAAACCACATGATGGCTCACAACCGTCTGTAACGGGATCTGATATACTCTTCTGGTGTGTGTTTGAAGATAGTGACAGTGTACTCATATAAATAAAAATAAATAAATAATATTTAAAACAGAAAGCATGTCTCTGTTGAAGTTTGAAAGCAATCCAGGATGGTGACAGTTTGAAATATGGGTGGATACATAAAGAGTGGTCAGTAGAAGTTTTCAAGTACAACAATTAAGAAAGAGAAAGTTAAACTCCATGTCTTCAGCAATAGAAATGGTTGCTGAAAGCCAAAGAGGAATAAACAGACGTGTTACATAAAAAGGCTGGAAACGTTAACCCTGTCTCATTAAGAAATAGGATGTGTGACCCCTCAGTTTGACTCTTAGGTGTCCCTTGAATTCACAGATGTGTTTTCATCAAGAGTCTCCCCCATCTTGAATGGAACAGGGTTAACTAATAAGGAGATATTAAAGAGGTGGGGCACCCCTCTCCTCAGAATCAGTGCTCCAGCTCTGTGAGCAGAGCTGTGATAATCTTCAGGCTGTGTGCCTGAGCACTGTCCTCTGAGATGCTAGTCCTTGGTTGAAACCATGTCTGAAGTCAAACTGTATTTGGAGTAGAACACTGGTTGTTCTGGTTAGTGTGTGGACAATTCGTTCACCTAGAGGACCATGGGAAGCCAGACCACACCTGAGTATCCTGCAAGCCCAGTGAAGACGGCTACAGAACATGGAAGAGGCCACAGGAATGCAATTGCGTGGTCAAATCTTCTGACTCATCCCACTGGACTACAAGTTCAGGGAGGGGTTGTGGGGAGAAGTTTCTGAACTAGACCTTTAAAGCTTTTACAGATTATATTCCTGTCACCTTAATAGGTCCTGTCATCTTCATGCTGTGTTGGATACTCTGATGGAGAGAAAAAACTAGGCAAATTTAACTTCCATTCACTACAGTTCCTTCAAACAAATGACTGTGGTTATCATGAATGTTCAGTTTCAGCTGAGCTCTCAGTGGCTATGGCTGCATGGAAAGCCCAGCCAATATATCATGGAGAAGAACTTGGCAGCTTAGAGTAGCCATCCAACAGTTGAGAAAAGTCAAGAATGGCTATTTCTCGTTTTCATCCTTCGAGATGGTTGCTTATGCAATGAGGGGTAGTTGAGAGAGTGAAAGAAACACAAATCTGCATGTACTGGAGAGAAATCGGACTCACACAGTGTCATGGATGGATGGGGCAAAGAACGTTTTAAGTAGAGGACCATCTACAATGGCAGACGTTATAAAGAGCTGTGATAGCATGCCATACTTAGTGTGAGCGTTTTGAGTATTGTTTATACTGTCAGCCAGCAAAGTAAATATTTCCAACTCGTTAAGTGTCTTTAGCATTTAGAAAAGAAAATTTCCCTTTTCTTTCCTATACCCATAAATGAAACTGTACACCGAGCATCTTGTAATGTACAGTCCTTATCGTTATTCACTACTTGTCAGGAGGTTGGAGCTAGCTAAGATGGCCTTGATTCTCTGTCCATTGAATCTTGGCCAAGCTCACTGTGTGGTATCAATGTGAATTAACATGTCATGCCTTGGGAGCTTGATCTCTAGCATAGTGATGTTAAGTGGTGGGAGTTTTAAAGGGGGAGGGTAGTGGGTGTTTTTAGGTCATTAGAGGCATAAAGAAGGACTAATATAGGTTCCAGAGGAATCTCATTTTCTCTCTGGCCTCCTGTCTCACTGTGTGATCTCTCCTTGATGCACATTTTCCTGCCACGATCCCATCCACCAAGTCGAAGCAAGCATTTCAGCAGCCAACACCATGCACCTGTTTAGATTATTACCCTACAGAATTCAAGCTAAATAACTCCCTTTTCTAGATTAAAGTGCTCAGCCCTAGGTAGTCTGCTCTAATAGCCAAAATGGACGAATGCCCTTTCAGCCCTTCACTTATCAAAAATGGCTTAAATGTGCAACATACAAGTCATTGGGCCTTATATGTCAGGTTTTTATTTCCTGGCTCTTTTTTTTTTCCTTAGAAGTGTCTTCTGTGCTCATTAACATCTGTTGCAACATCCGCTATCTCTTTCTGTTTTAATCTCCCACTGATTTTTCAAGTTGCTTTTCAATTCTAAGTCTGGCAGTCTTTTAAATGGCCCCTTGAAATGACTGAAATTAGGTAAGCACTTACCCATACTCTCTACAGGGCATTGCCCCAGGACCCTGGGCATGCTCATTGCAAATTCTCATTTGGGACCAACATCTCAATGCTCCCACTGAGAGCCTTAGCGGATTCAATCACGTGTTCAGCCGCCCTTCTGTTGTTAGTTTCCTTAAGGGCTGTAATTTGACTGCTAGTCTGAGTTCTGGCTGTCCTCCTTCCTTCTCCTGGCTCATCAAAATTGTTGGAAATTGGCCTGAAGTGCAAATCTTGAGAACTTGAAAGAAAAGCCCATCTCATTAGTTTTCCCCCTGGATTACCCACAGGCCATGATGAATTCACCGAGTTAAAAAAAAAGCATAGCCCCAAATGATTAACTTATTGAGATATTATTATTTTCTTTTAGGGGCATGTATCATTATGTTATCAAGTAGATTACACTTGGCATTTGATTTTTATGATTTGGGGTGATTAAAGATTCTTGACGAGTTTTATTATTCCTAGGTTATTTCTAATTAGAAAAAAATTCTGAACCTATTGAACTTAAAATATCTGTTTAGGTACAAAGAAGGCCATGCAGTTTAAACTGCAGGGTGCTTACAAAGCTTGATCCAACTTAATAATAAGGAGTCTGCTTTAGTTCCCAAATCAACGCATTGGGAAGTAAGAAAGGAAAATTCTGCTGAGCTTTGGACTTTGGTAAAATGAACCTGCTCATTCTTTTTTATTATAAAGCAATACATATTTGCATCTACAATAATATGGTAAAAGTGAGGACTCCCGGGATATGACGCAACGTATAGTTTATGTACGCGATTAAGCAAATTATTCCTAAGGCCAGGGAACTGAAAGGCACACAGACTAAATTAAGACACTTTAAATCACTTGGTTCATTAAATCAATTTAAACTCATAATGATAAGAAAGAGGCAAGAAACGGGGCAGGGAAAGTGCCAACAGCGCACGGGGGATTCTGGCTTAGGCAATGTTTTATATTTTATTTCTCTCTTCAGATGGGGGTGTGGTTATGGGAACCAGAGCTAAGGTATAGACAAAGCAAATTCTGCCGGGGGATGGTAGAAGGACTAATGCACACTATAAATGAGGCGTATGTGTCAGGCATACAGTTAAAGGTAAGCAGTTAGTCTAGTGAGACACAAAGAGCCTCATTCGAGAGAATGAATGTCATTCAAGGTTGGGCAACTGAAAGCAAAAGACTATCTCAGGGCCTCCTATGCGTTTAGCTTAGGATTTGTGCTAGATACTTAGAGTTTGCATGCTTTCCTCTAGGTGCTACTAATTTGCCTCAACGTTTGCTAATGAGTTACTATGATAGTAATCCAGTTATCAACTTGACAGGTTTAAGGAATGTCTAGAGAAAGGATAACGTATTATTTTGTGGTGTGGGTATGCAGGTATCTCCAGATATTTGTGGCGTGTGAATTAATATAGTGAATGGAGAGTACTTACTTTCAGTGTGGATGGGTGTCATCAGAGAGCCAAACAAACCATTCCAGAATATTTTCTTTTCGTTCCTAAGTCTGGGACATTTCTCCTCGAATTCCCAGGTTCTCAAGCTTTGAGTCTTGGGCTGGAAATAACACTAGTGGCTTCTCTGAATCTGAGGCTTAAGACTTGTACCATCTCATGCCCCTGCAACCCAAAAGCCATCCAGCTTACACATGGCCTATCAAGAAATTTCTGAGCTCCCGTCGTGCTGTGAGCCCATTTCCTTGATAGGTTAATTCTCACATCTACACCTACATTCACATCTGTCACATTTGGTCTGTTTCTGGAGAACTATGACTGATGCATCTGCAAAGGACACACAAAAATTCCTCCTGTTTCAAAAGCTCCTTATTTGTTCATCATCTTTACCTAACACAGCCCACAAATTTTCATGCATTATAAAAAAAGTAAATTAGTCAGTATAAATTCCTGGCATATTCATCCTATCCCTGTGTTCCACAGCAGAATTAAATATTTTGGAATACAGCAAATTGCACACTATTTCTTTTTGTTGTTTTTTAAATTACTAAATAGAAATTAAACTTCTAAACAGTGGACAAAATCCAAATGCTCAGGTCCTGGCAGGGAATGAGATAAACATCTGACCCACTGTAGCTTCTACTGAATTCTGAGTGATGAAATTTTCATTCATGGTGATGTTATGTCATTTTAATTTTTTCCTCGTACTAAATTCATCTTTATGTATTTGATATTAGTCTTTGGTATTAAAAAGGAAAGACTTAGGAGACTCTGTGGTTATATTTGAGTTCCCTATCATGGTGAAGACAAAGTGGTTACCCAGGGACCATAGGCTGTCCCTTTTAATGCCAGAGGAAGGCAAATATAACAAAGGCAGCAACTGTCCAGGGGACACTCAGCAGTGCACAGCAAAGTCCCTTCCCATTACTCCAAAGAGTAATGTTACCCAGTGGTTTACTGACATAAAAGCTACACCAAGTACACATAAAGGCAAGCCCTGGTTATCTCAGAGGAAGCAGAAGTAGGAAAAGGAGAGGGGGAAGGGGGAGAGTAAAAGGAAAGAGGAGAGGAGGAGGAGGGGGAGGGGGAGACAAGGGGAGGAGGAGGGGCAGCAGGAGGAAATAGGAAAATAATTTGTAACTACTTATAAAAACTTCAGATTTAAAAACGTATAACTACCTAAAACATTAGGGGCTTGCAACCCCATAAGAACAACAATACCAACCAACCAGAGCTCCCAGGGACTAAACCACCACCCAAAGACATGGACAGACCCAGGGCTCCAGCTGCAAATGTAGCAGAGGATGGCCAGTCGGAGGAGAAGCTCTTGGTCCTGCCAAGGCTGGATCCCCAGTGTAGGGGAATGTCATTGTGGGGAGGTGGGAAGGGGTGGGTAAGGTTGGGTGGGGGGACACCCTCATAGGAGAAGGGGGATGGAGGATGGGATAGGAGGTTTATGGATAGGAAACCGGGAAAGGGGATAACATTGAAATGTAAATAAAAAATTATTCAATTAAAAAAAAAAGCATTTTACTTCCTTATCCAATATTGTAATATTTTACACCATTTTGAAGAACCAGAATGCTGATACTTTCCGCTGCATGTACTTCTCTTTGGCTGTCTTTGTTTTCTTTGAGACTAGGAATCAGTCTGTAGCCCAGGCTGGCTTGGAACTCACCGTGTGGCTCAAGGCTGGTCTTGAACTCTTCAGCCTCTCACATGTCCGGATGACCGGCACGAATCGAATCACCAGGTGGGGCCTCTGTTACTGAGTCACATCTTCAGCCCTTTATTTGAGACTAAAAGTATGAATTTTATTACCTTTCTATTCCCAACTCTAAATGTTTATTCTGTTGGGAGGAGGCTTTCTTCATGGTAACGCCTGCAAAATTATCCTTCCTCTTACTATTAAAAGCAGGCCTCGCCTCTAAAAAAACACTTCTCTTACCTTTCACGTTATCAACCTTGTCATTCTATGACTAAAGAACTTAACTTAATGAGAATAAAAGCAAAACTATGAATTTAATCATGTATATCTTATGATTAAGCCATAGTTTGAAATGCATTGAAATTTCACATGGAGAAGGCTTGTCTGCTAGATAGCACTCTTCTGTATGCGAGTAACCTAGAGGAGGATTCAGTGGTCAGGGCTTTTCTGCTGCACTATTCCTGTTTAGTTCAGTGACTCTGAAGACCAAGCTTCCATCCGTTAGCATCCGGGCGAAAGGAAGATGAATTGGGAGAATATTCCCTAAAACATGAATTTCAGGCTTTCATTCAAAATTACTGGGGCTCTGCATAATAGCCAAACCTTGTTACCATGTGATTTTCAAAGATGCCAATAAGTATGAATTACCCAACAATAAAGAGAGACAGTAAAAGTGGGGTTGATTTACCCAGTGTCCTCCCTCATCACTTAACCCTTTAAGACCGAGCAAGGCATTTTTATAAAATCTAGGAAATTTTCTTCACAATGTACTCAGAATTCATCAACAACAGTCTCTGTAAGATTTAGCTTTATGGAAACAAATATTACTGGCCACTTTTCCTGTACTACTTAGTGATTTAAAAACAGTGTTTATTACAAAGTAGGCAGCTTTAAATCTTAGATACTTTATTGTAAATAGTTTTGAGTACTTCCCTTGAAAATTGATTATGCTTTTCATCCATATTTTATAGTTGATTTTGTTTATTTTTTTATATATTTTAGTTATATTTGTAATTTTTTTACTACATATTTATGTTGGATATAATCTCATTTCTCCCTTTTCTTTACACCCTCCAAGCCCTCACATAGAACCCTTCTTGCTCACCTACAATTTCATAGCCACTTTGTCATTGTGATTTTATGTATATTATGTACATATATATTGCTCAACGCAACTTGCTCAGTCTGTGTAATATTACCTGGATGTATTTTTTTCAGTGCTGACTGTTGGATATTGGATCCCAGTTGGTATACTCTTCCCTAATAAGATTGTCTCTCAGTGTCTGTATTCTACATCGCCTCTAGTCCTTTGTGTACGGTTGAGGCCTCGTGGCCTTTCCCCGGTTCACTTGAGCATGTCTGTGGCTGTTGCCCTTATTCAGCTCATGTTGGGGATGTCACAACAGTGTCACTGTCTGGGTTCAGCTTCTGACATTAGTAGGAGTCACATTCTCACAGCAAGCTCCCTGACTTCCTGGCTCTGAAAGTCTTCCTGCTTCTTGGCCTGCAATGTGACCTGAGCCTTTGTGAAGGAGTTGTTTTGCAGCAATAGCTACTGGAGCTGGCTCCACAGCTCTGCATTCTGATTGGTTGCTTTTTTTCTGTAATGCTGATCCATCAAAGAAGTTTACTGGATGAAGACTGAAGACTGGATTTATCTCAAATGATTAAAATGAAGGTAGAGTTTATGCTGGTTTAGCAAGTGACCATCATAGGTTCTCCTCTACAATCAATGGTCATACCAGCCCTGGTTTCTGTTGCTAAAATACCATGCATTTCAGAAACAAGGTCCAGAAATCCCTGAGCTGAACTGACTTCAAAGTCTTCTCAAAGAGAACTAGCTTCCACGGCACTGGAAGATAACATTCAAGCGTCCAAAGGAAGAAAGCGATCAGATCAGAAGTTCTATCCAGCTGTGATGCCAATGGACCACAGCAAAGGCCAGCACGGTACTATACCTGTAAGGTTGTGGTAATCGTACTTAAACCTTGGTGGTACCCAACATTTCTCTAATGGGAATTAATGCTTATATTTTAAAATAATTAATTTTTTAAAATTTTAAATATGATTTCTAGACCTCTTAATCACTATCTTCTCTGGTATTGAAAGATGGTATGTATATCCCAAATTATACCACGTTTGAGGCTGGCATTAATTAATATGTAAACACACAAATGTAACTTGTAACCCCATAAAAAAAATACAAACCAACCAGCGCTCCCAGGGACTAAACCACTACCCAAAGACTACACACGGACAGACTCATGGCTCCAGCTGCATAAGTAGCAGAGGATGGCCTTGTTGGGCATCAATGGGAGGAAGCCCTTGGTCCTGCCAAGGCTAGATCCCCCAGTGTAGGGAAATGTTGAGGGGGCAGGAAGGGAGTGGTTGGGGAAGGGGAATACTCTTGTAGAAGAAGGGGGAGGGGGATTGGATAGGGGACTTATGGATGGGAAACCAGGAAAGGAGATAACATTTGAAATATAAATAAAAAATATCCAATAAAAAATAAATTAAAAAATGTAACTCTGTGGATCCATTCATAAGATGAAGATAATAAGACGATGTAAAACATTCCAACTATTATTTCTCAGTGTCTAATTACTAAACTCATGCATTTCTCTCCATTTCTGCCCCACCAGAGTCTATTTCCATCTTGGTGCGTCCAAGCGCTTAGTTTCTAGTTGTTAAAACTAAAATTCCTGTGCTCCATGAAACCTCTTTTACCAATGTCTTCTCATGTGATCAGCTCAATAGTGAGTCCTCTTTATAGCACCATCAAAATGCCCAGAAAACAAACATTCCTCACATTTTCTCTGCAGATGTCCTGGTCTAGGTACTGATTTCTCCCTCTGAGTTCTACCCCAGCCTCTCTGCTTCTGAGCTTCTAGAGCTGCTGGGAAGACACACACACACACACACACACACACACACACACACACACACACACACACACACACACACGCGCGCGCGCGCGCGTCAGGCTGTTCTCCAGCCCTTCCTGTGCCTCTTCCAAAGTAATCAGCCAAACCCTTGTTGGGGATTCAATACATCAAGGGAAGAGTATTATATTCTAGATAAAGAATATAGACCTATGGCAATGTTCTCTCTTATTTGCTGATGCTCAAACATTTGTTATCTATTGGGAAAAACTACTATAGCAATTCTTTTAGGGTGTATCTGCTGATGAAAGGAACTTTTAATGTTTCTTCATGTGAGGATGTTTCAATATTCTCTTCATTCAATGTGTGCTTGTGTGTGCATGTCATACACACATACACACAGATACACACACACACACACACACACACACACACACACACACACACACACACTACGGTTTTAGAAAGTTAATTAAAAATGTGTTTGGTCCTTGTCAGAGATGTAACCCAGACTCAGAAAGACAAACATTAAATGTTTCCCCTTCTGTGGATGCTTGCTTTTAATCTTTCAATATGTGTGTTTAATTTAGAATTACCATCAAAGTTGTGTACCTAGTAAGGAACCAAAAGGGAAGGGATTTTTCAATGAAGGGGTAAAACGTGTTTACTTCTCTGTGGCTTTAGAAGAAAACTCCTATATCATTCAAATCATTTTTCCCAAATTTTTCTCTTGTTATTCCAATAATCTTTTTGTGTTTCCAGATGGAAGTTTTGACTAGAAAATTTCCTGTGGTACTGTTGTTGGGTTTATCTTATTTAATATTTTGTTCTGCGTTTGTCAATTTATGGCTTTGTAGCTTTTTGGTCAATTCTGGGGAAATTTCAGCCATATTTTTCTAATACATTCTAAGGCCTATTTACCTTTTCTCTCCTTCCACAACTGATTTCCAGAATGGTTTGTACCAGTCTGCAATCCCACCAACAATGGAGGAGTGTTCCTCTTTCTCCACATCCTGCATCGCCAGCATCTGTTGTCACCTGAGTTTTTGATCTTAGCCATTCTCACTGGTGTGGTGAAATCTCAGTGTTGTTTTGATTGCATTTCCTTATAACTAAAGATGTTGAACATTTCTTTAGGTGTTTCTCAACCATTCGGCATTCCTCAGCTGTGAATTCTTTGTTTAGCTCTGAACCCCATTTTTTAATAGGGTTATTTGTCTCCCTGCAGTCTAACTTCTTGAGTTCTTTGTATATTTTGGATATAAGCCCTCTATCAGTTGTAAGATTGATAAAGATCTTTTCCCAATCTGTTGGTTGTCGCTTTGTCCTAACAACAGTGTCCTTTGCCTTACAGAAGCTTTGCAGTTTTATGAGATCCCATTTGTCGATTCTTGATCTTAGAGCATAAGCCATTGGTGTTTTGTTCAGGAAATTTTCTCCAGTGCCCATGTGTTCGAGATGCTTCCCCACTTTTTCTTCTATTAGTTTGAGTGTATCTGGTTTGATGTGGAGGTCCTTGATCCAATTGGACTTAAGCTTTGCACAGGGTGATAAGCATGGATCATCTGCATTCTTCTACATGCTGACCTCCAGTTGAACCAGCACCATTTGCTGAAAATGCTATCTTTTTTTCCTTTGGATGGTTTTGGCTCCTTTGTCAAAAATCAAGTGACCATAGGTGTGTGGGTTCATTTCTGGGTCTTCAATTCTATTCCATTGGTCTATCTGTCTGTCTCTGTACCAATACCATGCAGTTTTTATCACTATTGCTCTGTAATACTGCTTGAGTTCAGGAATAGTGATTCCCCAAGAAGTCCTTTTATTGTTGAGGATAGTTTTAGCTATCCTGGGTTTTTTGTTATTCCAGATGAATTTGCAAATTGTTCTGTCTAACTCTATGAAGAATTGGATTGGTATTTTGATGGGGATTGCATTGAATCTGTAGATCACTTTTGGTAAAATGGCCATTTTTACTATATTAATCCTGCCAATCCATGAGCATGGGAGATCTTTCCATCTTCTGAGGTCTTCTTCAATTTCTTTCTTCAGAGGCTTGAAGTTCTTATCACACAGATCTTTTACTTGCTTGGTTAAAGTCACACCAAGGTATTTTACATTATTTGGGACTATTATGAAGGTTGTCATTTCCCTAATTTGTTTCTCGGCTTGTTTCTCTTTTGTGTAGAGGAAGGCTACTGATTTATTTGAGTTAACATTTCAAATGTTGTCTCCTTTCCCAGTTTCCCTTCCCCAAACCCCCAGGCCCTCTCCCTCCCCCTTTCCTCTATGAGCGTGCTTGTTCACTCACTCATCCACTCCCACCTGCGACCTCAAGCCTCCGCAGGCCGAGGGCCTCTTATTGATGTCAGATAAGGCCATCCTTTGCTACGTATGAGCTTGAGCCATGAATCCCTCCATGTATGCTCTTTGCTTGGTGGTTTAGTTCCTGGGAGCTCTGGGGGTCTGGTCAGTTGATATTGTCCTTCCTATGGGGTCTCAATCCCCTTCAGCTCTTTCAGTCCTCCCCTTAGTTTTTTCATTGGGGTCCCTGGGCTCAGTCCAATGGTTGGCTGTTAGGATCTGCACCTGTATTAGTCAGGTGCTGGCAGAGCCTCTCATGGGACAGCCATAGCAGACTCCTGTCATCAAATGTTTCTTGTCATCAGCAGTAGTATCAGGGAATGATCCCTAGGTGGTTCGGTCTCTGGATGGCCTTTTCTTCAGTCTAAGCCTCATTTTTTTGTCTCCGTGTTTTTTTTTTTTTAATACTCGGTTAAAATTTTTCAGATGGGTGGGTGGCCCCATCCCTCAATTGGGGGCAGTCCCTACCTACTGTAGGTGGTCCCTGCAGGTTGGATCTCCCTTTTGTTGTGTAGTTTGGCTGATGTCATTAGTGTTGGGTCTTAGGACCCTCTTGTTTGGGAATTTCTGGTGGCTACCTTGAGTTCCTCAACCCCACTGCTACATATTTCTAATCAATTTCCTTACCCTCTGTACTTCTGTCCCTTCCCATACATGATCTCCTCTCCCCCTTTCCCCTCCCTTTTCTCTTCCTCTCATGTTCTACACTCCCTCTGCCTCCTGTGATTATTTTGTTCCTCCTTCTAAGTAGGATTGAAATATCCACATTTTGGTCTTCCTTCTCATAAACTTCGCATGATCTGTGGGTTGTATTGTGGGTATTCTGAACTTTTGGGCTAAGATTCATTTATCAGTGAGTACATACATGTGTGTTCTTTTGTGACTGGGTTACTCAGGATGATATTTTCTAGTTCCATCCATTTGCCTGCGAATTTTATGAAGTCATTGTTTTTAATACCTGTGTAGTACTCCATTGTGGAAAATGTACCACATTTTCTGTATCTGTCCTTCTATTGAGGGACATCTGGGTTGTTTCCAGCTTCTGGCTATTCTGAATAAGACTGCTATAATCACATTTTTCATTATAATAGGTCTAATGCTAACATTACTCAGGCCAGAGCACACTGAGTACCCTTCCCAGTAGTATGGTATATTCCTTTGTCTAAATGCTATTGGGATTTTTATGCCTTGTGTTTGTCTGTTTGCTTCACATAGGGAATTTAGGCTTTGATGGATCACAGAACACATCTTTGGAAATGGGCCTGGGAGATGAAGCTAAGATCAAGTGCCTGTGATCAAATTGAGGCTCTTAAACTCTTAATCCATAGTCAAGTATGTATACATAGTGTTTTTCTATTTTTATAAGAAAAATATATGGCAAGGTACGGATTGCTTGCATAGCAATAAGTTACAAATAGGTCTCAAAATGTTAGCTTAGATTTTAATGAGCATAATTTGGATGATTTCCAGTTTTGACTCTATGTGTCTTAAGTAATAGAGTAAAACTCCAAACATCTAACTTGGTTATATAAAATTGTGGTTTAGGAATTTTGTTTCGTGGATCAATAATCCTAAATTAAGTGCTTCAAGAGTAACCCATTTAAATGATAAAGACATTTTGATACTCCTATTTCTAGACTCTTACGAGAATTAAATTTAACACATTCTGTAAAGAAGCAATCTGTTTTCTGTTTCTTTCTCGTGTGCTTTATCTTAGCATCAATTTTGGTTTTAGGTAAATTGATTCAGAATCTAGTTCACATTATTTTCAAGTCAGTATTTTCCTAATAAATATTAAATATATTCCATATCCTTCAAGTCTCTTCTCCTTTCTATTTTTCCCCCTCTGCAGTCAGTATTCAAAGTAAAACAAAAACCTTTGGAATGATAATTTCTTTTTTTTTTCTAATAGACTTGAATGACATGGTATATTTTCACATCACGTTGCCATAGCTACCAAACCTTTTAGCTCATCTTCATTTAAATATGCTCGGTATTAAATAGAAATGTGACTTAAGCAATTTGAAATGCTCTGTAATTTTTGTTTAAAGTAGTATTTATATGATAAGTCTTGGGTTTGTTCTTTCTAGGAGAATAATTGCAAGGGACTCACTGGCTGTGAAGTACACACCCATCATTCCTGTAAATCAAGTCTTTTCTTTTTTTTTTAAAGATAACACTTGCCAAAGAGAGTGTCTTACATCTGTATAGGTATTTGTCCTACTGACTCTCAAGGAAATATTTTTATTTTTCATTGTAAACTCTAAGATGTCTGGATTGGCACTGAGTCCTTTTTATAAATGTTGGCACACTCACACTAGTATATTGAAACACTGTACCCTTGATTAGGTCTCTCCCTCTCTCTATTTTTCTCCCTCCCTCCCGCCCACCCTCCCTTCAATTTCTTCCTCAGCCCCTCTGTTTCTGACTGTGCCACTTTGCTGGGAGATGACAAAAAGCTAGCTGACTTCCACTCTGGAGTATTGAGAATCTGGGGAGGAGGCAGGGTTCCATGGGAACACAGCAAGTAAGAACCTAAAGCACAAACTGGGTCGACTCTGTCTGGGGGCCTTCCACCCTAGGAGTTCCCTATGTGCATATGTATGCAAGTATATGGCACCTTGAAATCAGCACGGAGTAGGACCGACCGACCGCCATGATGATTTTTCACACTCCAGGTTGATAAAATACTGCCAACATAAACTTGACTGGCTTAGAGGGCGACGGAAAATAGAAACAAATGTCTTTAAGTAAGTAGCGATGTCACTTCGTTTGATAACTCTTAACTTCTTGATAACTTATTTTGAACTTTAAATATAATAACTTTAATATGGAATGGGAAAGCATGGTAAGTATAAACATACTCTTCTGATGTCTGTTCATGCAAAAACATATGTAAACGCTTAAATACTACTGAATGCAGTCTAAAACCATGCCTCATTCCTTATCAAAAATCTTCATTAAAATGGATGAGGTTTTTCTTAGGCCAAACTATTAGGTCTGATCCTAACTACATATAAAATTGCAATGTCTAGTAAATAACCCTGGATATTCATTCGTGTGGAGATATTGCAGTGATATATAAGAATTGTTTTTATTAGCAAACTCAATTTTCCATGAAATTTGAAAGTCTTTATTAAAAAAAGTCAGCTGTCCACAAACTCTAATGTACTATCTAATCCCCCTACTCCAGCTTTTCCCAAAACAGAAAACTAATCATAATTAACCAATCAAGGCAGGGAAAATTTGCATAATCTTCGACTTTAAGTTTCAGGATCCACAGAGTGACAGTCACTGCTCATTGCAAATCAATCCAGATCTTATTTCAGTCTTCAGAAAAGCAAACCAATAATAAATAAATTAAAATTGACCTTTCCATCTAATCGAGGCTGGGGGAATAAAATATTTAACAAGTGTAAGGAAGCAAACAAGACGGCGAGTGCCCTTAGTTTATTTGATATTTCCTGAGAGATGTCTTTCTGGCTTTCCCACTTAGCCCTTTAGGAAACAGAGCTTAAGGAGCAGCAGTTTGGAATCAGGTCAGTGGCTCCTGTATACTTACAATCCTGGCATGAAGGAGGCTAAAACAGGGACATCACCAGCTCAAGACTAGTCTGAGCTATGTAGTAAGAACACAGAGATAGCACAGAGGCCACTACTGGCAAGAAAGAATTCTTTCTCACTATTTATTAACATTATCATTATTGTTATTATTATTATTGTTTATTTTTATAATAATAGGTCTTGATGTGTTGTGTAGGCTGGACTTTAACTGGGTTTGCAATCCTTCCTCACCCTTCCAGGGAGCTGGATTTACAAAGCTGTGCTGTCATGCCTGAGTTAAAACCCAAGCTATTTACCATGGTCCATAGGCTCCCATTTCATCTCTGTGCACCACTCTCTCCTCTCTACCTTCCTTAGCCTGTTTCTAATTCATAAATGTGTCATGCATATCCCGTCCCAGAGTGTCTTAGGGTTACTATTGCTGTGATGAAACACTGTGGCCCAAGCAATGTGGGGAGGAAAAGGTTTATTGTACTCACAAGCCCAGATAACACTTCATTATCAAGAGCAATGAGGATAGGAATTCAAGGAGGGAAGAAACCTGGAGGTGGAGAGCTGAGGCAGAGGCCACCGAGGGGTGCTGCTCACTGGCTTGCTCCCCAAGACTTGCTCAGCCTACTTTCTTTTAGAACCCAGGATAAATGACTGGCCCAGGGATGGCATCAACCACAATGGGCTTGGCCCTCCTTCACGAATAATAACTAATTACGAAAAATGCTCTACGGGTTTGCCTACAGGCTGGTCTTCTGAAGTATTTTCTGAACTGAGGTTCAGTTCCTTCCTCCCGGATGACTTTAGCTTGTGTCAAGTTGACATGAAACTAGCTAACACACATGGTCATCGTATCTGTTTATCAGACCTTCAAAGCGCTCAAGTCAAACTGCAGGTCTTGTCTAAACTTTGTCTAGCAAGCAGCCCTCGTAGAAGTGCTGGGAAACACCTTTAAAGATTTACACTGCTATTTCGCTGTTTGCTTTCAATCTAACTCGGAGTACAGTTGGGCTACTTTGAGAACTATGATGCGCGTTTGAGAAATACAGACGGACAGACTGCCAGGTTATTTGAAAGGGGGAAGTCCATGGCAGTCTGAATGTGATTAAGAACTAACACTGCATAGTCTTCATGTAAAAGATCTCGTAAGCCTAGGCTGAGAGGCAATTAAATTGGGGAAGATGGAACAGCTGTCGACTCCCTTGGCAAATTGCTTTTCTCGTGTGTATTGTGTTGCAAGTTGTTCTGTAGACCTTAGAAGTAAATGTGAAAAATTACAGCTTTTCTCCATTCAAGAACTCATGGTCAAATGGAGAGATGAACTGATAAATGCATGGTATAATTTCACTTTATTTTAAATTTTTGTGAGACAAGGTCTTGCTATACAGTAAAGTTAGCCTATAACTTGCTTATGAAGTCCATACTGGTCTCAAACTTCTGACTCCCTGCTTCAGCATCTCGGGTTTTGGGGCCGCATGTATGCATCACCACGTTTGATGGATGTGTCCTTGTATCCATCCTCTGGGGAGAGGCACGGAGTCAATGTGGGAGCATCAGTGCTCGCAGCCACTAGAGCAAGGCAGAGAAAAGACATCTGGTTCTCCTAGCTCATTTGAACCCATCCTCCTTCCAGGTATCACACACAGGACCTCAGTAACTGAGTCATTTTGGAAATGTTTTTATCTGGACTCTCACCTGGTAATAAATCCAGTACCCAGAAAGGGGACTGCGAGAGTCTACTTGGTGAAACTGGATAGAAACAGTTTTTTTTTTGTTTGTTTGTTTGTTTTGTTTTTTGGTTTTTTTTTTTATTTGAAAAAGCCAGGTACACATTCACTGTGCTCATCCTACACCTTCCTTCCTTGGAGGGTCTTTGGTGCCAAAGCCTCCATGCCATTTTAACGAAAGCCAGGAAAAAACACTACGTCTGGCAGTTGTGATATGCTCTTGTGAATGGGCACAACACTGTCATGCTCTAACTACCGAAAGCTCGCAGAGAATCTGCACCTCCGTAAATTAACAGCTCTGAAATTAAAAGCAAGTGGATTGTTTTTTCTAGATATCTACATGTTTATGAACCATCTTCACAATAATCATAATAGTCATAAATTAGAATTTTTTCCTCACTGGAGCAATGGAAATGAATGTTAATCAGAAGTAAAACTGAATGCTTTTCATGTCGCACTGTTTTCTTTTTCTTTTCTTTTTTGCTCATTCTTAATACAACTGGTGCATTCATTTAAGGTAGTTGTTAAAATGTCACGAGTTTCTAGGTTTATCAAGCCAGACACAATATTGTTGAGCAGTGCTTCCTTTATTTAAGAATAATTACAGGGAGCTGTTCATTTCCTAAGGTAATTGCTAGATGCCAGGGACATAGATGCAATGTGGGGAGACAGGAAGAAGGTAGAAGGGGTTTCCAGGAACCAAAGAGCCTCAGCTTGGCTGTGCTGTGGATCCTAGAACTACTGATCAGCATGAAACTTCCAGGAAGGTTTGATTTGAGAACCTGCTGTGTGTGAGTGTAGGTGCTTGTGTGTGTGTGTGTGTGTGTGTGTGTGTGTGTGTGTGTGTGTGTGTGTGTGTGTGTGTGTGTGTGTGTGTGTGTATGTCTTTTGCGCTGCCTCTTTCTATGGGATCAATCCCAGGACTACAAGTCCACTAGATAAGTACTTACAATTGAACTACAGCCCTAGCCTTGAGAATTTCATTTTGCGTAGCCCATGAAATTATTCTTGTACTCACTTGCATTAGAGAACCTTTGCTTTGATAAGCAAAGGCTATTGTAGTATCTGAAGCAATAATGCAGGATGAGGGATAAGTGCTTTGGGCGTGCTCTGCTAACTAGAGAGGGAGGCAGGACATTTATATACCATAATGCAAACTGAAACATTTTTAATACAATAGTTTCAGTTGTAGAATGAAGTATATCAAGACTCAAAGAAATAAAATAATATTTGGAATTTAGGTTGACAGCCTATTTGATAATTTTACATTTTATTTAGAAGGTCAATATTTTGCTTATTATTTATAAAAGTTTATTTTGTTGGATCATAGTTTGTACTTAAAATATTAGGTGATAACAGAACAAGTGATCATAAGTAGCCAAGAATAGTGACGGAAACAATGCGATTGCCTAAACAAGTTACAAAGATGATATAAGTTAAAGCAAGAGTAAAAGAAGGAGCAGAAGGGAGTCATCAACACCAAGGGAACATGAGAGGACTTGACTCCATTTAAATGGAAAGATGACAAGCAAAATGGCTATCACAACATTTTAGGCAGAAAGAAAGTCATTAGTATGGAATATGGATCTGGCTTAATATGGTCTTACTTTAAGAGATCACTTCAGAAGTGATTTATAGCAAGTCAGTATACCTTTCCCCCAATTAAAAAGGTAGAGGCGAGTATAAATTTTTACTGTTCTAAAAAGAAGCTGAGGTGCTGACGCGCTGCATCACGTTTGGGGGTAATGCCCATTTCCCTGCATTGGTCACCACACTGCGTTGAAATTTTATGCTTCTCAGCCTGAATCTTGCCCTATGCCACACGTGCCCCAGCTGAAGGATCTGTATCAGTCTGATAGTGCCACAGTGATTTGCACATAGTAGCCTTTTAGGCATGATTTTATAACACACATATACTTTTATTAATTTTTGTTCTGATTTGAAATATCACTTTTTGGTTTTAAATAAACTCCAGAGACCTCCTGTACAGATGCTTCTGGTTTGAAGCAAGGTCCTAACTAAAGCCACTACTGTGAAATCAGTTGTCCTCTGGCAATGTTCTTTCACTGGATAATAGGAAGGCAAGGTGCTCCTGTCAGCCGCGCAATTATTTAGGACAGTGTATGTCATACAGCAAATAGACTGATCTGAGAGCTCTGGCGTGAATGGTAGCAGATGGCTTCCCAGATGTTTTCAGTGGTTAACAGCAGCCGTCATTTTGACTTTGGAAAAATGACCTGGGTCTGCCTGTGGTCTTGTAGACTCGATTCTGAAAAACCTTTGCACAAACAGAGGTAGGGTACTGCTATATGTAAGGACAGCAACTACACCTGTTAAGCAGAACCTTAAAATAGAGAGTGGAAGATGTAAGGCTTAGCATTAACTTTAAAGATTTTAATGGCTAATAATAGACCAGCACATGTGAATCAATTAAAATGGTTCTAAACAGGAAGAAGAAATTAATGGCTAAGATTCTTCCAACTAAAGCCAGCTGTAAAATCACCAGAATTGAGTCAGTCCTAGTAGATGATTTTATCTAGCCCTTGTCTTATAACTGAGGAGAATTAATTGAAGGTGTGTAATCTCTGAGGGTCTTGGATCATAGGTTTAGGGCCAGGATTATTGTTCAGTCTTTGGGACAGTGTGGCAAGTGTCTGCAGATTCTGTCAACTTGTTTTGCCTAAGAGCTCATGTTACTATCTGACTGACACAAAATGCTCCTTTAGTTTAAAATTTTGTTTAAAAAATTTCTCTGGTTTTCACTATTGCTTATTTTATCGATCACTTGTGACTAATAAAGTTTTCTCCAGTGTGTTTACTTTAATATAAACCATCAAACAAACACTATTACTGGTTATTTAGTGAACACGTTCATTTCTACAAAAACCAACTACTTATTAAGCAAAGCAATTATTATGGTGCAATTGAGAAAGAAACTTCTATTGTCAAATGAAAGAAACTGCAAACGAGCTTAGGGTAGTGAAAAATTGTGCCTATTGTTTGTTTAAGCATTCGCATTGAAGCCAAGTTTGCCATTTTTCCCCTTAAGTAGTTCTGGGACGGAACCCAGGGCTCTGAGTATTTGAGAGAAGCACTCTACAGCTGAGCTACATACCCATTCTGTATGCCAAGGCTCGGGAACCCTTATGGTTAATATATGAGGTACAATTTTACATATTTAAAATTTAATAAATGCAGGTTCAGAAATATCAAATAACTCCCTGAGAATCAAACCACAAAAATGTTAGAGCTTGGAATTTGCCCTGAAACCTGGATCTGTTTGAGCCACAGCTCATCTTTGCCTACTCCTGTCAACATCCATCTCAAAAAGGAACACCATGAGACCACCCCTTTGAAGAGGATCATGGGATGCCAAGGACTCATCTTCCTGAGAGTTCTTAGGATTCATTTGGGGCAGTGAACATAGGACGTGACTCACAGTGGGAGCTTGAAGGAAAAGTGTACCCCATCATCTCAGGAACCCAGTCCCCAGTTGATTGCCATGTTTGGCAAGTTTTAGGAAGTACAATCTCATTGGAGGAAGTATGTCCCTGGAGTCAGGCTTTGAGAGTTTAGAGGATTACAGCACTTTCAGTTCCCTCTGTCTGCTTTATGCTTGCAGTAAGAGATGTGAGCTCTTGGCATCTTGTCCCCGCTGCTTGCTGCCATGTTTCTTTGTCATGATGGGCACTTGTCCCTCTGGAACTATAAGCCCAAATAAATTCTTCCCTCTATGAGTTATCTTGATGGTGGTATTTTATCACAGAAACATAAACGTAACTAATACAGTTACAATGCAGATGGTTTCCCAGACCTCAGAGAGTCATTAAAGTAGAGATAGGGACAAACTAATCTGATTCAAGTTCCCTGCTTTATTCGGTGCAAAATCTTGATTTGGGAGACTGTTAGAAAACTAAGAGCAACAACTCTACTTCTTTATATCAAAACATTATTTATACAGGTTAATATTATTTATCTTGTGGACCTCTCTTAAACGGTGAGCTTGCACAGTGTGAGACTCACACCTTTCTCTCTTCCTCAGCAATCCTTCCAGTCTTCATTCAGGTCAACCTGGGATCCTTGTTGAAGGATCTGTTGTATGTATCATGCATTCTAGTTAGCCTATGACAGGAATTATAACAGTTTTGCAGATATTAGCACAAGTAAGTTGCTTAGCCTTATATATTTTTAAATGACTGTAAAAAGCACATCACAAAACAAAAGCAAAATATGAATGTTCAAGATAGCAGATTTCCTACTAAATCTACCAATCCTATAAAAAAAAGTTAGCTAATGAGCGTTACCTAGATGATTATCAGGGTAGAATTTCAAAGAGTAATCCCAAACTTCATCAAAGAATTTAAGGGCTTTAAAGAAGGCGTGGACAAACACATCATTAAACATCAAGAGGTAAGCAATAAATGTCTGAAAGATGTCAAGAACTACAACAATGAGTGAAATGAATACAGATCAGGGTTTGACATCAGAGTTCAGGAAAAGAGTTAGAAATACTAAAGAGAACTCAGGCTGAAATGAAGATGGAATTGAAAAACTCAGTAACCCAACTATAAAATTAAAGAGAGAGCTTTACATTTAGAATAAACCATCCAAGTAGAATGGTTTAAGTTGAAGATAAGAGTGTAAAGACTTGAAGTAAAGTAGGGAAATTAGACAGTGGAAGCAAAGAGTATGAAAAAAAATTAAAGAAAAAAAGGAACATAGAAGAAACATGGGGCATTACAGAAAGACCAAATCTCCAAATACTAGACTTCAGGCATGGATGAGTGAGAAGAATCCAAGGTCAATGGCATAAACCAGATTTTTCGACAGGATCATAAAAGAAAACTTGCCCTAATGAAAGACTACCAATACAAATAGTTACAAGAAGCCCATACAAACACAATTAGACAAGACCAGAAGAGCAATTCTCCACAGAACATCATAGATAAAACACTAAATAGGTAATACAATGAACAAGCGCTGAAAATTACAAGAGAAACACAAAACCTCAACCCCTGTCCTCCAAATGAGTCACATAAGAAGGAAAACCCAGGAAAATAAGTTACTTTCTCAGCGAAAGCTTTGAAAGGCAGAAGAGCCTGGAGCAATGTGGTCTAAGTTCTAAATACCATGACCACGCCTACGCTGTATTACTGTACCTAGCAAAACTACTTTCCACAGTGGGCAGAGAAAGAAGAACTTTACATGTTACAAACAGCGTGAAAAAGGAAGCATGTCCACCAAAATAACCTTAAAAAGAAAACTGGAAGCTATACTTTAAACTGAAGAGAGAAATAAACACAGCCAAGAAGCTTTATAAAGAAAACAAATGAAGCTATAATTGATGAAATAAAAAGTACATATTGTTGGCCTCAATTGTCTAATCAATTTAATTTTCAATGTAGCCATGGCTTTAAAGTTAAAGGGCTGAAAAACTATTGCAAGCAAATGGGATCAGAAGAAGAGAAGGAATTGCTATCCAAATATTTGATAAAATAGACATTAAAATAAACCTGATCAGAAGAGACAAGGAAGTGTATGCCATTTAATTAAGGGATCAGCTAGTCAAGAAAATATTATAGTACTAAGCACACACACACACTGAACTCTGGTAAACCAATTTCCAAACAAACAAACAAACAAACAAACAAAAAATAAATTCTGCTTTTAGAATTAAAGATACAGCTTAACATCAGTCCCAAAAAAGGTGATTTCCGACATTCCCTTTATCTGTACAAAAAGTAACTGGAGAAATTTTACATCATATATACCTAACATATTTATAAAAAATTCTATTCCTCCCCCCAATACACACTCTACTAAACAATCCATGGAAGGTTCTAGAAAATAGAGCATATCTTGAGACATAAAACAAACTTTAACAAGTGTAAAAAAACTAAAGTAACTCCATGTACGCCATTCAACCATTATGGAATAAAATTTGAATTAGTAAACAAATTAAATCTAAGTACATAAACTCATGGATATTGAACAACTCATTATGTAACTGTAACTACTTGAATGAAGAAAGCAAAAAAAAAGAAACTAGATGAAAATGAAACAATAAAACAAAATCTCAAACCTCTGGGACATATTAAAGGCAGTTCTAGAAGGAAAATTTACATCTCTAAGTGTCTACATTAAGTAAATTAGAAAGAGTAAATTACATGACTTAATGATCCAATTTAAGAATTTTAGAAATCAAGACTAAATAAAGCCCCAATTCAGTAGATGGCAAGAAATAATAAGAACAAAAATTGATAAAATAGAAACAAAGAAAATAATACAAAGACACAATATGTCTAAGCTGATCCTTTGAGAATATAAATAAGATTGAAAAATATAAACGAGATGGACAGATTCTTGGCTCAGCTAAAGAAAAGAAAATCAGGGTACAAAAGTCACAGAACTTAGAGAGAACAAGGAGGCTCTACAACAGGCACCAAAGAAATTCACCAAAGGATCTCTGAACCTTCATCAGAGAATGTTCTTTCAGTAGATGGTCATGAGCAGTGAGGCCCACAGCTGGACAATGTTTTCAGTGATTGGCTTTGTTTGTTTGTTTGTTTGTTTGCTGTTTGTTTGTGCTTTCACTTTGCCCTGAGTATTCCGCCATGTATTGGATGTCTTTATCAAACTCTCCCTGCAAGCCTCAGGAACCTCTCTGGAAGAAGGGGTAGAAAGAGTGTAAGAATCAGAGGTTCTGGAAGAGTCCAGTGAAACAATGTGACCAGCCACAGTAGCACTGAC
This sequence comes from Rattus rattus, assembly GCF_011064425.1. Taxonomy (NCBI): domain Eukaryota; kingdom Metazoa; phylum Chordata; class Mammalia; order Rodentia; family Muridae; genus Rattus; species Rattus rattus. Next base: position 45,289,629 of record NC_046158.1, on the reverse strand, counting down.
ACACTTCTGAACTACAACCGTGACAGCATGCACAGCAAGATCTGCTTAAGTTCAAACCAGGTGAAATCCCAACATAGAGAAGGTACCAAGTGCCATGCCCAACCAAGAAGTCATTTGTAATTGATACCTACTGGGAAAAAAAAAAAACAAGGTTTTTCCAAAGGAGTGCCACTGGGTTTATCAACTATACTCTATGGTTGGCTCCGTGCTGAGGAGTAATTGACCACCATAAAATGGGTTCCATTTATTATCATTCGTCATCGTTGTCGTTGTCGTTGCCATTGTTGTCATCGTAATCATTGCCGCCATCATCATCATCATCGTCGTCGTCATCGTCATCATCATCATCATCATCATGATTATTTTTGTGGCTTGTTTGTTTTGACTTTTGCTTTTTGTTTTACATTTTTTAAGAGGGGAAAAAGGATGGAGAGAGGAAGTAGAGAGAAAGAGAGTGAGAGAGAGAGAGAGAGAGAGAGAGAGAGAGAGAGAGAGAGAGAGAGAGAGAGAGAGAGCAAGCAAGAGAGTGTGAAGTAGATTGTTTAGGTAGGGATATGGGTAGGGTGTGGAAGGAGTTGAGAGAAGGGAAAGAATATGACCAAAACAGATTGTATATAAGGGATTTTGTTTATTATAAACATCGAAAAAGAATGCAGGCTGAGGAAAGCCAGCCTTCCTCCATGGCTTCTGCATCAGCTCCTGCCTCCAGGTTCCAGCCCTGATGCTCCTGGAAGATGGACTACAAGCAGTAAAATGATACAAACTCTTTTCCTCCCAGGTTGCTTCTGGTCTATTTACTTATGATCTGCCTCCTGAACTGTTAGATATCAAACGATATTTATATGGAACTAATTCAAAGGCATGTAATTGCAACAAATTCCAGAGTGAGAAAAGAAGTCAATCAGCTTTTAAATGAATGCCAAGCTCCAAGGTTTCACCAAAGAACAGAGGAGAAACAAAAGGTGTTTAGACATTGATTTTATGAGAACTTATGTTGATGAATTTGGGTGACCAGCATCATATATTGCATTCGATCAAAACAGGAAACTGAAAAAGAAATATAGGCCACTGGCCACTACAGAACTGACAAGATATGCATTCATATTCATGCATATCAAAAAGTTGAGGTATTTATTCTAAAAGCAACCTTTGTCCTTAAAATACATTAACTTGAGTATTTTCCAGATACCAAATCAGTTAAAATCTCCTTAGAAAGGTCAGAAAATGGATGCTCAGAAAAGGAAAGTGACTTCGTTCAGTGTAGTTTGACTAGTTAGTACAAGGCAGACTCAGAGGTTGAAGGATTTCAAGAAGATCTCAGGAAGATAGAGCAAGAAGAGATTACAAACGCCAGGAACTGGTGGATGAGAATAAGAACCAAAGACTAGAAAGAAATGTAATTTAGATTTAGTACTTACCTATGGCTTTGGAAAATAGAAGTAGAAACACATTTGTCCCTTACACTTTAAGATGTTTTATACATGCCTGGTGTGGTGGCAGTGGCATATATTTGCAATCCCAACACTCAGGAGGCTCAAGCAGAAAGATATCAAATTTGAGGTGAGCCTGGGTTACATTGTTGGGAAACTGCCTCAATTTTTCAAGTTGTTATTTTATAGGGGAAAGTCCTACTTAAAATAATAACTAAAGTATAAATGCATATATTGAATGAGTAGATCTCTATCACATAAGCTTTGCAAAGTTTATTCACAAAGTAATTATAAGCATGTTACTTGAGTTTACTTTTAAATATTTTCAATTTCTGTTATCACTGGAGCTTCAAGCTGGTGTATTGTGATCTAGCATTCTTAGTTTTATCAATTAATAAGAAGGCAGTGAGAACTGGAAAGAGGAGAAATTATTACAGGAAAGCTCTTAGTCATGTTTTGAATTTTTGAGTTTAAGTCCTTCACTGTGTTGAATTCGTGGATCTGCACTAATTTTGATTCTTTCAAAGCATTTCTTAGGTTTGTTGGGTACTGGGGTAGGAGACAGAACATGTGTTTCAAGCAGCCTGCATTATAGATGAAATGAGCGAGAATTAAAATTTAATTTTCAAAATGCATAGTGATCATTCCAGTCATCTAAATTCAGGAGCATCTACCTCCTGCTCATTAGAGTCTATAAAATGAGGGCACTATTAATACTTCTCTCACAGAATTACTATGTAGAAGACACACACTAAAACAGGACTGTGTTTAGAACTGTCCCTGGTCATTTGCAAACTGCTAGTCAACTCAGGCCATGGTGAAACCTATAACATGTTCTGTCAGAGTAGAGTGGGATGGAAGATGAAGAGGTCGACTATGTAAGGTTGAGAAGAATGCCCTAGAGAGGAGGAGATGAGTGGGGTGCACATCTGGGTAGCAGGTGATAAGAGCATCCTGGAAAAGTAGACATGGAAACACAGGAACAGAGGTCAGAGACGTGCGAGACTCAGTGAATCGTCCGGCAATAAATGGTTGGATGATATACAGTGTGAATGAATCCCTTTGACAGGCAGACTCTACATTCAGAGTCTGGCTGCTATATATACTCGAAAAGCTTGTCATGAAAGCTGGAGGCAATGCTTTCCTTATGGTAGAAAGTTCTGAAGAATTACTGCAGGCAGTGATACAGAGATTTGGGTGAAGATGACACAGGACTGAACCAAGGTAGATATATTTTTGTCTCTTTAATGTATAGCCTAACATTGTTTGATTATGAGAGAACATACTAACAGAGGTCTTATTGACCTATTTTATTCTCTGTGTCATCTCTTTTAAAAATAGGTCATCTAGCCTTCTGTCCACTGAGGTTCTGTGGTACAGCCTATTTCTCCTAGGCTGTAAATCCACACTGTATATTTTTATACTGAATACTGGAACACAATTGCAACACAGTAGCATGCATTATCTAAACATGGGGAAGGCATAGTGAAATTTCAGCTCCAGTATAAATTTGAAGGACTGTCATTATACAGGTATGTCCTAGTTAGCCTGACTTGTCAATTTGACATAGTCTCCAGTTACCTGAGAATTGAGTCTCAAATAAGAGATTTCCCAGGTCAGCCTGGTCTGTGGGCATGTCTCTTGAAGACTGTCTTGGTTATTAGCTGATGTTGGAGGACCGGGGCTGTTGTGAGAGGAACCACAAGGCAAGGTGGTCCTGGGTTGTGTAAGACAGTTATCTAAACAAAAGCCTGTGAGGGAGTCAGCAAGAAAGCAGGACTCTTCTGTGGTTGCTGCTTCAAGTTTCTGTTTGAGTTGCTTTCTTGACTGCCCTGGTGATAGTCTGTGGTCTGGAACTGCAAGCCATATAAGTCATCCTTCCTTAAGTTGCTTTAGTTCATATATTTTATCATAGCAACTGAATACAACTAGAACGTGGCTTACCATTGACCAGAATGCTGTTAGGCAACACAGGCTGTAGTGTGGATTGGTGTAGATTTTTCCTTTGATATATTTGTTCTTTAAAAATGACTTTCGGGGACAGGGGTTGGCTTGATTGGTAATTCACTTGCTTCACAAGCCTGAGGACCTGCGTCTTTGGCATCCATGTGAAAGCCTGGAGTAGTGGCAAGCGCCTATTTTCCTAGTGCCTGGCAAGTGGCGACCGGTAGACGGCTGTATCTCACTAGCCAGCTAGGCTAGATGACTCAGTGGGTTCCACATTGAATGAACAACCAACCTGTCTCAGAGAATAAGGTGAAGGGAGACTGAGGGAGATATTAGACATTTACTGCAGGCTTTTACATGCAAGTGTAATTACATAGGCAGATGTCTAGACAAACATAGGGACATAAGTCGACATCAAATGCTTTCAAAATAAATGTTATTGAACATACAATTTAGTGCACACAGCATATCACGACATATGTATATCAATATATTCAAAGGACCCCACATACTCATGGGAACGGTGGCATAATATACCCATTAACCCAAAGTCTTGGATACAAATACATTATTGTTGCCTATGTAGCCCTTGGGTTTAAGATCTTTCTGTTGTTCATAGACACAACTGCTATTTTGCGTCCTTTCACCCCAACTTCCTTGTCTACACTGGGACTCTAGTAACCACTATTTATTCTCTATCATCTGTATGTATATTTGACTTCCTTAAAAATATCTAAATTCAAAATAAAAATCCACCAAAGCTTTAAATCAAAGACGAAATACAGTTAGGCTCAATTTCAGAATAACTTTGAGTGCTTATTTAATTATTTAGCAAACTTACGGCATGCCTGAAACAGGCATTCTAAACACTTCATGAATATTAATAAATGGAACTTGGATCAGGGGAGATGATAAATAAAATAGAGGTTTCCCCACACAACAGATGCATCCATGGTTCTGAAAGCCTTTATATACTCACTTATGAAAAAGCAAGCCCTTCGCTTTTAGGACTGGCTCCCATCAAACGTTTTTGAGAATAAATTTTTTTTCAAAAGATTTGGTGGGAACTTTTTTTTTACACTCTCTTGAATGTTGGGTTTGTTAGTAATGGTTTGTCAAGAGGAAAGGTAAGAACAGACAAGATGTGTGCAGATCAGCCAATGCTCTTCGGCCATGTACACATGGGGTTTCCCAGGATCCTTGAAGGGGACCAGACAGCCAGAAGACCTACTTAGCATCCCTGCAGGCTGGGGAAGGTGGGAATGTGCCTTGGCCATGCTGGGGATGGAGCAGGGATGAATGAGGGGTGATAAAGTGTCATTCCGAATCACATGTATGGCTCTCCACGGTGTCTCTAGAATTCATGACTTGGTGAGGGGAGGATTGCTGTGGGAATCCGTGGAGACGGATTAATTGTCATAAAAATAGAATGGTTGCTGATAGGATCCTAGACACATCGCAGTGCAAATACTACGACTTCACGCTGATTCTTGAAAGTGGATAACCACGCTATAAGTCATGAAGTTGTAAACATGTTTTCACATAGAAATGCATGGCCTGCAGTTAACAAATTCTCTATTCATCAAGAATGGAGCTGTTATGTGAAAGGGGAAGGCATTTTGTATAGGCTATAAATAGGCAGTATTATGTATTTATTGTATATGAATATAGACTACATATTTCTTGTAATATGTATATTATACACACATGTATAATTAAATGTACATATATATTTATATCCTAAAAGTAGTTGTTCACTGTTTTTGAAAAAAATATCACAAATGATGTTACAATTGATGGGATTGTGAGTGAAATCAGTCTGTATTTAAGCCTGCTGACCTGACAAGACCTTACCTGGCACTTCCCCAGCATAGTGCCATGTCTGACGACTTTGTAATGGCTTTAGTGTAGTCCAGCTCCATGAGGCTTACACACTTCTTTATATTACACGTAGGGCATTATATTCACTTCATTGAAATAGTCAGTGCCGGCTGGTTTATCCCTGGGTTTCTTTGAGGAGTATAAAGATGTCTCATAAACTATCCGCTATAAAAATAGGGCTCGCCACAATGAGTCAAAGTAACATAAAACTGTTCTCCAACCGCTCAGTTCCTTCTGCTGTGGTGAATTGGGAATCGAGTTCATGGCTTGCTCTGATTTTAATGTTTCCAAGCAGAAACCATTTTAGTTCACATACTATAGAAAATGGAAGAGGGTGAAACACGCGGAAGCAAGAAGACCCTTGTGCCTGTATTACACAAGAGCCTGGCCATCAAGTTGTATCGGGTTTTCTTTGGCAGGTGCAGAGACCATAGTCCTGGACAAGATGCTTGAGGCAGTTTCCTGTCTGCGATTTCTGAAAACACACTTTTAGCACCAGGTCCCACGGCAGCTGCTTATCTTGAAACCCAGTCAAAGGTAATTTCAGGAAGTGATGTGTAACAGCTTTGCCTTATATATCAGAGGCAAGGTTTTTAAAAAAAGAATGGCAAATATTTTATATGTAATATGTGACTATTCATAACATTTAATGTCACATTGTCCAAGATTTCAAATTAGCTAAATATCCTAATTCTTTTTAAAAACCAGTATTTTAAAAGCAAGACTGATCTTAGTTCTCTTTGCTTCTTCATTTCTTTGGCCTAATATTCTTATTGTTATGTCCAGGGTAGCTGGGCTCCATTTCCAGATGTCATTTATGCATGTTCAAAGCAGACTATTGTAGACTCCTTTCAGCCAACCTGGCTCTCTATAGCACTGAACAGACACACTCCTGATGGACTAATTGGCTCATTCAAATATTTGTTATTTATCAAAACCTTCTCAGCAGATTGCATCGAAATATTTTCATCTCAGACATGGCCCTATTCCCATTATCTGGCCATTTTATGTTACATTCGTAAGTGATATTCTTTGGATTACATGAAATAGGGTGGAACATTTACTGAATATTTTTTTGGGAAAATTAATGGTACGCGTATCTGTGATGTGCTAAGAAAAACAGAGGGACAGAAAGAGACTGAGTTTTCATCTCATTAACTTCTCACTAATAAGGTAAGATAAATTCTTGCTTTATAACTCTAATGGGTATTTCTGAACAAATTGTTGGCAGGTTCCTTATTCCTCAATACCGTAATTAGGGGTACCCAAATTTAAACCCTGGTAATCGGTGGTTCTTGTAGCTCTCTAGCCTATTTACTGCTAATTAGTACAGCTGTTTAATTAAAACAATAATTTCGGTGAGAAAATAGAAAAAAATAGAAAAGTTTAAATCAGAATTAGTTAATACCTAACTTATAAAGTAAGGATTAATCCTGCATAGGTGATGGTATACTGATCAATAATTACTTTTTAATCTTTGTTTAGCAGTGTACTAGGGGGCATATTTTTATATTTTATAAATACTTCACACAAAAGGATTTTTAGACAACAATATTTAAATATATCTTGAATTCTACTATGAAACTAGGAAATTCTGAAGTGGATAAATTTTGTGATTATTATGACTACTCACTAGATATTTTTTGAATTAATAACATCTTTAAAAATATCCATTAAACTTTTGGGGGCAATGTAAAACTTATGGTGTTAATTTTGTAAGTATCTACTTAGTAACTATCCACTAAGGGCAATGTCCAGTGCACAGTGCTAGCTTGATACAGTTTGTTGTTTCAGTACTTGAATAATTGGGCATAAAGGAAAGAATGAGGAGATTTAAACTGATTATCAGAAACTACGCTTTCTAGAGTTAAATAGCGAGGGTATGTGGAATCTTTACTGGAGAGGACAAATTCTTTCAATCGTTTTTATATTCACAATGAATAACGGCACATAAATGTATTATTGAGTATAAAGTATTATATATGCATTAATACATAATATATAACATATTACATAAAATATATACTATGTAATAGAATTTATAATTTTATATCCTAATTTTATATCATATGAACATATTGTGAAATAATATAAATATAAAACATAATAAATATTGAATATCTAAACCTCAAAATCTAATAAGAATATAATATCAATATAAAATATAATATAAAAGATATTTTGCAATTATTTATGTCATATTTATATCATTGTGTATAATAAATATAATGTATAATTATAAAGTATATACATATGTATTTATATATAAATTATATAAATATTATATATTTAGTTATATAAATATCAAATATGGCTCATAGAAAACAGATTCAACTTGCTTTCCCAGTCTTTTTCCTCTGCAATCTGATAGCCTTTGCCAGGTACATCATCCGTGGTGTCTGCCTTCAGGTCTGCCAGTACAAGGGGGATCTTTGGCCAGGGTCCCACAGAGTTCCCATGGGTCTTCTCTTCTACCTAGCATTCAGGTTCCTTACCTATACAGGTTTTCTAATTCCTAGTGCTTTTTGCTTTCTGGAGATTGGGTTGCTTCATTAAACCTTTTTATCATATATTTCCTAACAATGCACAACCAATTCACAAATACAAGATATATTCTCTTGATACGTTCTCAGTAGATTTTATTGGTGTTTTCTTCTTTTTATTTTTATTTTTCTTGGATATTTTATGTATTTACATTTCAAATGTTATTCCCTTTCCCCCTTCTCCCAGCTTCTGTGAGGGTGCTCTCACTTCCACCCACCCACTCCCTACCACATCAATGCCATTGCATTCCCGTACATCAGGAAAACAAGCCATCACAGGACTAAGGGCTTTTCCCCCTGTTGATGCTGAACAATGCCATCCTTTGCTACATATGTAGATGGAGCCATGGGTCCATCCCTGTGTTCTCTGGGGATGGCGGCTTAGTCCCTGGGAGTTACAAAGCTCAAGACCAAGTGGATCCAAGATCTCTACATCAAACCAGATACACTCAAACTAATAGAAGAAAAAGTGGGGAAGAGCCTCAAACACATAGGCACAGGGGAAAATTTCCTGAACAGAACACCAATGCCTTATGCTCTAAGATCAAGAATCAACAAATAGGACTTCATAAAATTGCAAAGCTTCTGTAAGGCAAAAGACACTGTCATTAGGACAAAACCACAACCGACAGATTGGGAAAAGATCTTTACCAATCTTACATTTGATAGAGGGCTAATATCTAATATATACAAAGAACTCAAGAAATTAGACTCTAGAGAATCAAATAATCCTATTAAAAATGGGGTACAGAGCTAAACAAAGAATTCTCAACTGAGGAATAGCAAAGGCTGAGAAGCACCTGAAGAAAAGTTCAACATCCTTGGTCATCAGGGAAAGGCAAATCAAAAAAAACAAAACAAAACAAAACAAAAAAACAAAAACAAAAAAACAAAAAAAAACAAAAAAAACAAAACAAAACAAAAAAAACAAACCCTGAAATTCTACCTCACACCAGTCAGAATGACTAAGATCAAAACCTCTGGAGGGCCTCTCTCTTGCTCACTTGCTCTTCCCCTCTTCCCCCTTTGTCCCTTCTCTCTCCATTCCCCTCCTCCCTCCCTCCACAGGCTCATGGCTGGCCTCTACTCTCTCCTCTTCTAACTCTTGTCCTCTCATTAAACCTCTCCGATTGGGGAAAAAACTCTGGAGGGGAAACCAGAAAAGGGTATAACATATAAAATGTAAATTTAAAAAAATCCAATAAAAGAAAAAAAGAAGCAAGAATAAAAGAAAAAGAGAATGGGTCGATTCACATTCTTCTACAGGCTGACCTCCAATGGAACCAGCACCATTTGTTGAAAATGCTGTTCTTTTTCCAATTGGATAGCTTTAGCTCCTTTGTCACAGATCAAGTGACTATAGATGTGTGGGTTGGGCCTTCAATTCTATTTCATTGATCTACCTGCCTGTCTCTGGACCAATACCATACAGCTTTTATCACAACTGATCTGTAATACAACTTGAGGTCAGGAATGGTGATTCCCCCAGAAGTTCTTTTATTGTTGAGAACAGTCTTTGCTATCTTGGGCTTTTTGCTATTGCAAATGAATTTGCAAATTGCTCTTTCTAATTCTATGAAGAATTGAGTTGGAATTTTGATGGGGATTCCATTGAATCTGTAGATTGCTTTCGGCAAGATGGCCATTTTTACTATATTAATCCTGTCAATCTATGAGTATGAGAGATCTTTCCATCTTCTGAGATCTTCTTCAACTTCTTTCTTCAGAGATTAGATGTTCTTGTCATACGGATCTTTCTCTTGCTTGATTAGAGCCACGCCAAGGTATTTTTTATTATTTGTGATATTGTGAAGGGTGTTGTTTCCCTAATTTCTTTCTCAGCCTGTTTATCCTTTGAATAAAGGAAGACTACTGATTTGTTTGAGTTAATTTTATATCCAGCCACTTTGTTGAAGTTCTTTATCAGCTGTAGTTCTCCTCTGGTGGAATTTTTGGGGTCACTATCATATCATCTGCAAATAGTGATATTTTGACTTCTTCCTTTCTAACTTGTAGCCTTTGACCTCTTTTTCTTGTCCAATTACTCTGGCTAGGACTTTGAGAACTATATTGAAGAGGTAGGGAGAGAGTGGGCAGCCTTGTTTAGTCTCTGATTTTAGTGGGATTCCTTCAAGTTTCTCTCCATTTAGTTTGATGTTGGCTACTGGTTTACTGTATATTGCTTTTACTATATTTATTGTTATTTTCTAACCTTTAAATTAAATCTAATGAACCAGTACACAAAATAATAGACTTGCAATACAATACTCTAATAATTATTCAACTTAGATAATTTTTTAATATTTTCCTTATTTATAAACTAGGGACATTTAGCACCTTATAACCATTTCTGAGTTTGTAAATGAATTTCTCCACACACTACAATAATTTGTTACTTATAAGTCTTAATACAACAGTTACTATGTCCAAAGGTGATAGGAATTATCATTCTCCTATTGTTTTTTACATGGAGAGATTTAGACACCAACAACTTGGACTTTTGAATAAGTGCATAGTAAAAATGATCTCACCCTTGGAGTCTACCATCAAATTATTGTATTGTTGTCTCAAGGGGGAACAAAAATATTCACAGGAGGATATATGGAGACAAAGTTTGGAGCAGAGACTGAAGGAAAGGCCATCCAGAGACTGCCCTACCTGGGGACCCAGCCCATATGCATACAGCCACCAAACCTAGACAATATTACTGATGCCAAGAAGCTCACGCTGTCAGCAGCCTAATATAGCAGTGTCCTGAGAGGCTCTGCCAGAGCCTGACAAATACAGAGGTGGATGCTTGCAGCCAACCATTGAACTGAGAATGGTGTCCCCAATGTAGGAGTTAGAGAAAGGATTGAAGGAGCTGAAGGGTTTTGTAACACCATAAGAACAACAATACCAACCAAGCAGAGCTCCCAGGTATTAAACCACCATCCAAAGAGTACACTTAGACAAACCCATAGCTTCAGCTGCATATGTAGCAGAGAATGGCCTTGTTGGGCAGCAATGGGAGGAGAAGGCCTTGATTCTGCCAAGGCTCGGCACCTCCTGTTTGGCGGAATGTCAGGGTGGGGGGGGCGGGAAAGAGTGAGTGGGTGGGTGGGGGAACACTCTCATAGGAAAAGGGGGAGGTGGGATTATATAGGGGGTTTATGGATGGGAAAGTGGGAAAGGGGATAACATTTGAAATGTATATAATAAAATATCCATTAAAAAAGTCAGGAGGCTTGATTTTGTCATAGTTCTCCCGAGTGTTTTTGAGGCAAGTAGAAATGATGTGAACGTATTTCAGGGAGGCTATGAATTTCCAGGGCTAGACTTAGTTGTACAAACCCAAACTATTTTGCATTACATGTTTTATTTCACTGTAGAATTTGAAAATTCTGGTATATTAGTTTTCATGTTCTTTTCTATTTAAATAGACCAATTTATGATTATTATAATTATTTTTTAAACTAGGCCTTTCAATTGTGTCAACCAGCATTTGGTTGACACATAGGCTTCTGTAGGGTAGTTGGGAGTCCTTGGGAGGATGATTATCAAGGGGAAAATGGCCAGTTTTCACAAGAGGGAATAACAAATTTTCTGAAACAATTCAATAAAATAAGATGGCTGCTTCCAATAAAACTTGTCAATAAAGCCAACATTATTGTTGCTCAGAAAGCAATACCTTTCAACACTTAAAACCACACAAATGTTTGATAGAATAAAGGAAACACTGCACGTTGCTAGACATAATTAAATGAGTATATAGCCTCATTTCCTATTCAAGGTTCTAAAATTCCACTTGTGATGTTCAGAAACAACCATTCACTCAAACTCAACACATTGGTTTTGAGACTCAGCTGTTGTTAAATATTTTGAATGTTATCCCAAAACATGACAACACTTGTTTTAGTGAGAAGCTCTTACTTCACTAGTGTAGTATTTGACAATATTGTTGGGCAGCTAGTTCTCTTAAGGCGTTTCTCTATCATTGGTTCTTAGCCTGTAGGTCATGACCCTAAGAAGGGGCCACATGTCAGATATTTTGCATAGCAGAGATTACATTCCAATTCATCAAAGTATCAAAATTATAGTTATGAAGTAGCACCAAATAATTTTATGGCTGGGGTTTACCACCATATGAGGCAATGTATTAAGGTCACGGAATTAGGAAGGTTGAGAACCACTGGTTTATATTAAAGCAGCCTACAGTGAATCTTAAATTAAGGAAGAAATTATCAGTTGAGAGATATCTAAGAGAGATATTATCAGTTGAGAGATATCTAAGAGAGAAATTATCAGTTGAGAGATATCTAAGAGAGAAATTATCAGTTGAGAGATATCTAAGAGAGAAATTATCAGTTGAGAGATATCTAAGAGAGAAATTATCAGTTGAGAGATACCTAAGAGCACTGAAGATGATGTGCTTGCATGAAGTGGAGCTTTCTGTGATTCTTAAAAGTCAAAGTTCTGAGAATATGTGTTTTAGGAATTGTATTATTTCACATAATATATGATAATGATGTTTTTTAAATAAAAATAGTTTTCTTAATTGGTGTAGCCAAAGATAAGTTGCCCGGGCTCCCATAAACCTTTTAATTGTTCTCATGTAAGGAACTCTAATTATATCCATTCATTGGGTCAAATACATTCAATATGTCAAAGTGGTGGTAGGGGTCTTGTCAGGAAGAAACAGGTTTCAGTGGGAGGAGGGATTTGGGGGTTAGCATGACTTAAATTATATATCTATAGCTAGAGGCGGAGGAAGACTACTGTATTGCTAGCTCCTCTAAACTGAAGTATTCACTACTGGAGGGGAAAAGAAGGCTTAAAAGTGTTAGGAAGCAAATAAAATATAAAGCCAGTAAGTGAGTGAAACATGAGAACATCAGGAAGCTCCTGGAAGTTACAAGACCCACAAAGTCCCCTTTTTAGTTGTTATGAGCAGGAATAATTTCAGGGAGATAAGAGACTCTTGGATTGCTGAGCTGTCAACAAGTTTTGCAGAGAACATTAGGGATATAGTTTTCATAAATCATCTCCCACTCCAGGTTTGTGTGTGTGTGTGTGTGTGTGTGTGTGTGTGTGTGTGTGTGCTGTGTGTTTTGTTTTGTTTTGGTGATGAAGCTGACTTGGAGTCATCTATGCTTCTATAAGGAATTCCTACTCATATGTCTTTCAATGTCCTCAGTAAACCCACTGCTTCTCTACACTATACTTGAGCAGAATCCTTTCCTTGGTTTGTTATCAGGACCTCTGGGTATATATAGGCATTTGTTAATATCTACTCAAGAAAAAAAATCACTAATGTCACTTTTCTGCTTTCATTTTGTGTTTTTGTGTATCTATCCTAGCTTGCTTCTATGTGAGAAAAACTTTTACTTATCTTTTTGTGCTCGACTTATTTTGTTCAGCATGTTGAAGTTTTAACATTTTTCCCTTATAGAAAATACAAGAGACAAGCAGATGCCACATTTCCTGTCTTTCGGCCCAGATCTGATATTAATTTAACACAGAGCACAGTTTCAAGCTGCAGCAATGAGACATGAAATCCGTAGGCTCCAACCATTCTGATTCAAGGATTTCATCCCCCTTACTCTCTGGCTAATCATTCTCACATGGTTGAGATGGATGCTTCTAGGGCTTTATCTAGTTCGATAATGTTTCTCAATCAAGGTTGACTTTGGATTATTTGGGACTGATTTTAGAGTCTTGTGCACGCATGGTGGGCAAGCATTGCAGTATTAAGGCACATGACTAGGCATAACTTGACCTTTTGTTTTGAGACAAGGCCTCACTAAGCTATCCAAGATGGGCAGGACTTGTTCTATGGCTTATGTAGCTCTTAAATTTTTAATTCTTTTATTCTGCCTCATGAGCAGCTGGATCACAGGTTTATGCCCAGGCACAGCTTGAGGAAATTTTTGCTGGCCACATTTTTGAAGTGAGTGGTTTGTACCCAGAGCTAAGAATTATGCTAAACTCTAAATATTGTAGGTGGGTCTGATAAGTATAGACTTACCCTGTTCCAAGTGCCAGCAGGAGGGAGATAGAAGGCCCTTACTCTAGAGACACAGTTTAGAATTACTGTAATGGTGTGGGCATAGCTGTGGTCATCCAAACAGACAGATATTCACCAGTTTGAAGCGATCGTTCTGTATTGATTGATTTGCCTGGGGCATGTGGTAATGCTGCTATACAGTGGGCTTTTCTATAGAGGTCAGCCTCTGCCACAGTATATTGTAGAAGTTGCTTTGGGAGGTAATGATACACAACGAGCTATGAAAGCATTTTCCATGAAATTCTAACAAGATTTCACACATTGTAATTGAGGGATAAGAGGGTGACAATATTGCTTTCCAGAAGTAAAAGAATATTCCCTACTTATTAAATTAGCTTCTTTTGTAGGGAGAGTGATGATGGTGACTGTCACTGTCCATCCTGCACTGTAAATTTAAGTTTCATTGAACTATGAAGAAGATGTAAATTATAGTATATCTATTTTCTTTTTCATTCCACTTGATCAAACACACATCTAAAGACTGTAAATTGTATTAGCAATGACAAGCTATCAGGAACAATTCTTCAGAGGTTATTTATCAGATTTGCAAAAGATGGGGCAGTCTTGAAAATTCTTCCCAGTTTACTTATTTTTTTCAGCTACACATATTTCACATTTTTTTTTTTGCCTTTCTAAAATGTTCACCTTACAGTGCTCCATGCTCTTAGATTCAGTAACCCAGGTAGGATCCATGGTGTAATTATGTGAAACCCAAGTGATCTGCAGATAAAGAAAATGTTGTCAGTGGATCTTCCAGTCAGTACATTGGTTACCTCTCAGGCAAGCACATGGTATACATTGGGGGGTAACTACCATTTTCTGCACTTAGTGGGTGGAACTCACAGTCACCATGAAAGGAAGGTCAAACTCTCAGTTTGCCTTTTGGTAGATTCTTCACAGATAATAATCCATACCAACTCCTCATGAGTTTCTCTATCATGCAACTAGGATGTTGGAAGCACTCGGGTTCTTGAGATCAGGAGATGTAAATTACACAATAGACTCCTTTCTCCCGATAGCCCTGAATTAGAGAATTGCAATCTCCTTCCCTTCACTGGATCTCCTCTGAGGTTAACTTCATTAAAATCCCTCTCTGATGTATCCCACTACACCTAGGCTCTTCGAACCTGGGCCAGGTCCACACTACAGCACACACATCACCCTTCTCCTCTTCATAAACAAACATTTACCTAGGAAAGGTAAAAGGGCAAAGAGAGGCAGCTTCCCCTAACAGCAGCTTCCAAGGCTGTGCCTTTCTAGAAAAATCTGTAATAAGATAACACTCTAAATACTCCAGTGGTAAACTGTAGGTCCTGAACGTGCGCAAACTTATTTCTCTGCCAAGGACTACCACTAACTAAACTTCCGAAATGCCGCTTAGTTTACCAGTAGACACACCTTGGCATTTTGCCAGTGATGGAGGACAGACAGTTGCATGCCATTGGACATAAGCTTGGTGGAGAGATACCCGATCAGATTTAGATCAAAAGCTCCTGAGAGTGGACTAATTATTGTTATTCAGGGAGCAGTTAGGGCTTATATTGGTGTAAATGTCACTATTGATCTTTACTCGTTAGCAGAAGCAGGTAAGTGTTTCTCTACCTTAGCAAAGAGCGTGGGTCTCTCTATCCCTGAAAAGCCCTGCGACTCAGTTATATCTGCTATGGCAAGGTCAGAACAGCATCAGTGACAAAGAACCCCACACCAGCAGGCAGTGAGCTAAAGAAGTACTGTCCACATGCAGGAGTTGAAAGAGTCTTTCCATAAACGACTATTTGCCTTTATCAGGAAGCAATAGAGGGCAAAAGGTGGCTTGCACCTCCTTCCTGTCATTCACGTGTAATGGGTTGTTGCCTCATAGCCTCTCTCTCTCCTGCTCTGTACAGTTTGTGCAGACTGACACGTGAGGAATCAACATTGTTTAAAATGGTGTTGAAGAACCAAGGAGTAAAATTAGTAATCCACAAGGGTGGGAGAAAACGTCCAGCACGTACCCTGTCAAGCTTTTCTAATATTTGATTTTGATAAACTATCATACTTTCTCTGGTAAAAAACTCAGCACTGAAACTTGCTCTGACTGCTTAGTTGCCCAAGGCGTCTGTCTAATTATAAATACTGAACTACCCTGCAGTATGCACACAGGTACTCAGAGCCAAAGCTGGTGAAAAAGGCCAGCAATTAGTTTCCTAAATAACACGAGAAATTACAAATTTAAAAGTACATAAAACTGACCCAGGTTTATTTTTGTAACTAAAGCTTTTATAGAAGTTTCATGATTTTAACTTTTGAAATACGCATCTGTTCTGACTGTGATTTCCTTTTTTTAAAAAAATTACAGTACAGTTTTTTCTTTTTCCTTTTTTTTCTCCTCCACATAATATTTTTATTGATTCTCTGGGAGTTTCATATCACGCACTCAATCACAACCCCTTCCCAGTCTTCCCATCCCTTCTAGTCCAATCTTTACCCTTCTCATCTCCTCCCCATTAGGGAAATGTAAAAAATAAAAATAAGGGGGAAGGAAAAGTCAGCTTTGTGTTATCTATATAGTTACAGGAGCACGGTCAAATTCTCAGGGGCCCGTCCTTTAAGTATACCTGAGTCCTTTCCCTACCACGTATCATCAATCGTGGGGAGCTACACTTCAGCATCACTGGCACAGTTGTTTTGGAAAAATTCTCCTAGACTTCCTGTCTAGCCTGTTTTGGCTGGTGGGGATTGGGATCGTCAAGGCGCCTTCCACGTCCCTCCCTCTTAACCGTGTATCTGCAATCATCTATATCAGAGCAACACTATGTCTTGCTCTCCCCAGTCAGAGCATAAACCATGGGCCTCCGTGGTTTCTGAGAATTATACAGACCACGAACAGAGTCCCTTGTTGCAGTCGGACCACAGACGCAGACAACGCCATCAGAGGTTGCCCGGAACGTAGAGATCACCATAGCCTCAGGAGGCGCCACACTCTATCGACATCAATCTGGCTTCAAGCTGTAGCACATCCACGCGATGACTGTGGAGTCCAGAAGAAGATGTCGGAGTCTCTGGGACTGGAGATACACATGGTTGTGAGCCACCATGCGGGTTTCATAACCCAAGCCTGGGATTGGCATGAAAGAGTAGGCAGGGTTCTTAACTGCTGGGCCATTTCGTCAGCTCCAAGTTTCTTGTTTCTTTTTTTTTTTTAAAGATTTATTTATTCATTTATTATATATAAGTACACTGTAGCTGTCTTCAGATACACCGGAAGAGGGAATCGGATCTCTTTACAGATGGTTGTGAGCCACCATGTGGTTGCTGGGAATTGAACTCAGGACCTCTGGAAGAGCAGTCTGGTGCTCTTAACCGCTGAGCCATCTCTCCAGCCCCAAGTTTCTTGTTTCTTATCACTCAGTTTTATAATCAAGTAACATATTCAGAGTGATATAAAACAACTGGGACCATCTATTTCAAATTTCTTCTGGATTTGCGGTGTCGAAGGGCACCCAAATGTCAGCAGCTACCCAGATGTTTTTCATCTGTTCCAATTTCCTATACTACCGTGCGGATTGATGTCTATATGCAGGTGAGAGCAGGTATAGGATAAGGCAAAGCCTGTGATTGGGCAGTGAAAAAGAAAGGAGGGGACAGTGTTTGAAAGGAGGGAGAGAGAGGGGAAAGGAGAAGAAGAGGAGATAGAGGAAGGAGAAGGATGAACCAGCTCAGTGGGGCTTTAATAGCCACAGGTAGCTATCAATATCTTAAAAGGGATGGACTATTATAGGACAATTTGTCTTATCTAGCTAGGCAGTTCATATCAATATCAATTGGCTCTGAGTTTATTGTGTGGGTGTTTTGTGGAAGGAAAATTTACTGATATAAATCTGATTGATAAATTACAAGCTTCAAGAGTTTTGATTTTGCCGGGTTACTGGGAATTGTGACAGCTACCCGCGAGATGGGGCTCGTGTGGCAGCGACCCACCGAGGAAACTTAGCGAGTAGGGTGGAGAGGTTTTGAGAGCTCTGAGCTGGAGAGTCTGCCGAGTCTGGCTGGTCGAATGAGACCACTGGCACCATGGGCGCGAGCGTGAGCTAGTGTTCCTTTTATTTAATATTTACTGCTGCACTACCCTGCCACCAATTTTGCTTCATCCATCATAGACATGAATAGATAACACCAGGCCCCTAAAATGTTCTGTCTTCCTAACTCAAAATGTGTCAGCTTATTTCTACACTTGGTCAGTGATGTGGTGTTTTTGTTTTTGTTTTTTTTGTTTTTTGTTTTTGTTTTTTTTTTTTTTTACAAGAAAAGTAAACCTCTGGTTTGCACCATTTCCCAATTCCCATTGCAAAACTATTGACTTCAGCCAACACAGTGAAGTCTCTCAAAGCAGCGTTGGCACAGAAAAGCAATACTAATCCATTCCCACTTCTCAAACAGTTCTTAGCTTTTGTTACTCTCATGAGGCTATTTGACATGGACAATCTCTGGGTCTAAATCTTCTCTGCTACAGTTAAACATTCCCGCTCTCATACATCAATTGCTTCCTTCTGGGAGGATTTTTCTAGCATCATTCCCTGGTTGTAATACATGTCAAACCTTTAAGACACAAGGGAAACCTTTTTTATGGAACCTAGGTGGTCCGCTTCGTCAAGGTGAAGCAGAACAACATCTCCTCGGCCACCAGGTCAGAAGCTCACTGCAATGGACAACAAAATCGAACTCTGTGCTTTCTTTTTTTTTTTTTTCTTCTTTTGGGATAAAGAGGGGTTATATTTCAAGACAGGGTTTCTCTATGTATCCATGGGTATCCTGGAACTCGCTTTGTAGGGCAAGTTGTCCTTGTGTCACAGAGATCCACCTGCCACTTCCTCCAGAGTGCTGGCATTCAAGGTGTGTGCATTATCTCCTAGCAACATTCTGTGTCTTCTATAAGCAGTGCATGGTCACAGAAGTTGCTGCTGCTGCTCTGGGTGGAAAGTGGAAGAGATCTGATGTCTGAATCAGTGATGAGAACAACGGATAAAGTTTTTGCGAGAAGTAATGTGTCTTGACCCGTGGCAGAGTGGGTCTTCTGTTGAGTAAGGAGAATTCTTGTCATAGACCAAGGAGAACTGGAGAAAGGGCAGGTCTGTTTGGGTATGGATCGTGAATACCAAGCTGAATGTTTTAAATTTGGTTGTTTTAAATAAGGCTATTCCTGAATGGACAAATACTAGATCCCAAAGGGCTAGCTGAATCTGCATACTTTTCAAGCTTTCTAAAGATGATATTTGCCAATATGTTGTCAGAAAACTCTTAGACGAAGTAGGTGAAAAGTCCGGGGCAAAAGCAGCAAAGATATAATGTCTGTTACTCCACACGTCCTATAGAATAAATGACAACACATTTCTCTGGAGAAAAAATGCATGAAAAAGGATGAAGTTGCAGAAGATACTAATCTTTTGGCCAAGAGAATAAATTAAGCCAAAAAAAGGAGAAAGAAATCAGGAACAGATTGTCAAGAGATGTAGGCTGAACTTACTGATGTCTTCTACTTCTGTGCCTGAAGTCTCAGTCTAATAAAAAGATAATACAAAGAATAAGAACCAATAGGGTCTGGAGAGATGGCTAACTGATCCACACCACTTGTTCTTGCAGATGATTTGGGTTCAGTCCCTAGAAAACAATCGGACGTTTACAACCGTCTCTAACTCCAGCTGCAGAAGATCTAATATCTTCTTCTGATCTCCTTGGGTGCTAAGCACACATATTGTGCACACTCATACATGCTGGCAAGGTACTCACACACATAAAATAGGAAATGATTAAACCTTGAATTCAATGGGACCTAGCAAGAGAGTTTAGTTTGGGTTAAATATGAACAAAGTGCATTACATACCATATAATACTGCTTAATTTTCTTTAAGTAAAAGGAAATGGATCACAAGCGATCATAGGTCTTAAAAGTGGGTGACTGGCTACACGCCCTGAAGTTGACAATGTGTTTCTGGTTCCGTCTATGACACTCTGACTTAATCAGTCAAAACTGGCTAAGATAGAACTACCCTAGGCTGGAGGGTTCAGTTGCCCTAGACTGAGCCACTCTGTCGTGCTGCAATTCAGAAGGTTTCAAACTAAGCTACTCACCACATTTTAAATACCTTACAGGTATTTCTAAGGACAGGTACAAACTCAATATGACTCCTCCTACTCCACACTGGATACATTAGAATTTCTCAGTTTTGCCTATCCCAAAGAATGGTACTACCCTCTACCCAGTTGAGACACCATGTCTCTCATGTCTCTCTTTGTCTCATTTTGCGTTTGTCTCTTCCCATTTCTTTTTTCTTTTCTTTCTTTTTTTTTGCCTCAGTAATTCTACCTTTCACATGTAACACTTTTCATAACAAATGGATGCTCTCTTGATTTTCTGGGTAGTGGCCTTTCAGGTGGTCTGCTCATGGCTTTCAGTTTTTAGCATGCTCTAAGGCAACATAGAGAACGAAGAACTTATTTGAGCTTGCAGATCCCAAAGGAGAGTACATAATGATGGGAGGGGCATAAGCAGGAAGCCGGAGCAGAAAAGCTCGGAGGTCATACCTCTCGCCACACATCTGAAGCTGAGAGAGTGAGCGAGAAGTGGGGTGAGAGT
The DNA here is from genome assembly GCF_011064425.1 of Rattus rattus. Lineage (NCBI taxonomy): Eukaryota > Metazoa > Chordata > Mammalia > Rodentia > Muridae > Rattus > Rattus rattus. The sequence goes on along the minus strand of NC_046158.1, from coordinate 45,269,169 downwards.
ATGTATTTTTAGACCCCTCCCCTAAGTGATGTAAGTCCTCACAGTAGCATCTTGTCCCAAAAGTTCCATCATCTTCCCCAACAGCACCACTAACTAGGGATCAAATATTTAAATCCGTGGCTTGATAGGGAACACATCTCATTTTGACGATCACACTGTTCCATTCCAAACTTTAGGTACTATATCTATAAAGGACATTCCAAAATTGAGCATTTATTAAGGGAACGTGGTCAAACTTGGTACAGATTATACACTATAATCAGTTTTCCCTTTGCTGTACCAACAATAAGCTCTGGATGGCTAATCCGGGATAAGTCACAACTTTCAAATATGCCAGCTCAATGCCTGACTGCCTTGCCATTATTCTCATTTTTGATGCTTTTTTCTTTCCAATTACATGCTTGAAGCACAAGACACTGAAGTACAATTCTTCTTCTTTAATAGCGTAGTGGCTTCAAATTAGGTTCCTTAGAGTTTTAACTGAAATTCATATAGAAGGGGATGGAAAAAGCAAATAGTTTGCTAGAAAAATCAAGTTTATGAAGAATAATTTTATACTGGAAAGAGTCAGACTGAAAAATTTGAACAATAGGTTTTGTGATTTCATTTTTTTTTTTGTGGCTACTTTGCTTACTCCTAGTTTTCCTTGATATCTTCATGGGTCTATGCAATGAGATCCAAATATTGAGTTATGAGCAACACATAAAAAGGATTATTTTCTCCAAAGGCAAACTAAGCTGTACCAGAACTTGGCTTAGGTGGGAGTGCACAAAATGGCGAACATTTGCTCAGAAGCACACATATTAAGTATGTATTATTTTTTAAAATATTTCCACCAGTGTAGAAATTCTAACATTCTACAGGCATATTTATGTGGTGGGTATTAGAAGGGACACAGGACAATAATATTATTATCTTCATTTACTAAGCTGACAATCAAACACTCTGGATCATCAGGAGGAGAGGCACTCTAGCATACTCTAGCATAGTTGTTTTCAACCTTCCTAATGCTGTCCTGATGTCCAAACCATTACATTATTTCATAAGTGCAATTTTGCTATGTTGTAAATCATATATATACACATATTTTACAATACACACACACACACACACACACACACACACACACACACACAACAGGATATCTGATATGTGACCCTGAAGGTATCATGGACAATGGTGGTTGAAAACCACCCCTGTAGCAGTGTCTAAACTGAGTCTTGAATTTGCATAAATGAAAATATTTGTGGTGAGTGAAAAAAATTGCATATTTATGTATCTGGGCATCTCATCAGTTTGTTGACATTTGATCAAACAATTTTTAAAAGTCTTTTGGAGAGATTACCTCACAGCCCTTCACCCTTCATTGTCAATTTTCACAAATACCCAACAGTATAAAATCAGTTCTAATAACAGCTTTGACAGAATTTAATAAGGCACACAAGAAAACTTGTAATTTGCACAGGCTAATTTACACATATGTAACAGCTGAGAAGTGGATTTGAAAGATGTTATTTCCATCTGTATCATTCAGAGGGAAAAATGAGGAAAATAATTTACCAATCGTCAATAAACAATTCTAAACAGATTTTCATATTCTCATCTCACAAGTTTTCCTTGCCCAAAATGAAATAAAAGCTTTCTTTTAGGAATGGTGGTTCATTTCTACGTGTTCCATGTTCCTATCATTTCTGTGTGTACATCATGCTAACTTTTAGGATTCTGGGTAAGGAACTGAGAACAGTAAGCCATGTTTGGCCAAACGCATGGATTTTTTCTTCAGGCATTTTTCTTCTGAGCTCTTCAGGGCACGCCTTTCCCTTGAGGTAGCTGCTGGGTTTCTGAGGTGTATTATGGAATTCCAATATGTACTCATCTGTGCTTGACTAGAATTTGGTTAATATTCTAGGTTACTAAACTAAGGTGTTATCATTCTTAATCTTACTTGTGTTAAGATTCATCTTAAAAACATGTGTAGTCAATAATTTTCACCAAATGAGATTTGTAAGTCTTCTTGAATATAATACTTTTCCTCTCTTAGGATTAACCAGATTTGAAAGGATATTAGTAAGAATCTCTTTTTAAGTGTAGTTCCCAATTTACATGACAGAATACTGTTTGGAACAATATTCATCAATTCCCCTCCTTCTCTTTACTGATGCCATTTGGTGATTAATTTTTCCCACAGGGGGCTTCTCTGTGCTCTCAGAGCAATTAGAGAAGAACAGTCATTACACATTACTGATCTAGTGGATAGTGTCTCCACTGGAGGGAATATGGAAGAGGGTATTGTTAGAGAACTGAAAAGTCGAAAGAGGACAGTGGAAAGTTAAAGAGAAAAAGCAAACAGACGTGTTGGTATGTTAGAATAAAACTGTGGCTGTAGATACACAGGACTTTTGTGCACCCCTTCCCCCCAGTCATTCACTCTGGGGCTGGGAGGAGTGACAGACACTCACGGGGAAGAGTCTCAGAATGCAGCCTTAATAGCTGTAGAGCCTGTCAATGGAGCAGAAGTGGCTACAAACCCTGTGGTTTGTTCTATGTCCCTTCAACGAGGCTTGGAGTTGTTACCATTGTTACTGAATATATTCTAAGTCCAAATACAGGACAGACATTACAAGTATTATTTCATCCTCACCACAATCCTAGATTCCATATAATGATTAATATTTTTAATGGAAGGATAGACAGACACACAGAAATTAAGATGCCCAAGAACGCACTGTGAGTAGTAGGTGTTTAAGCTTGAATGGCATTACCCCTTAAGAGGAACTTTGATCCTGCACTGTTAACAGGCACTCCAATCCCACTTTAGAATGGTCCGGTCAACAGTCAGCCCTGTATCAGCAGTTTCTCGTTTAATAAGACTAATGCCCAGGACTATTTTCACTAGGCCCTCAAATCAAAGGCTCAGTACTATCACCTGTCCAAAACTTGAACAGTGAGACTCTGGCCACCTTGTGATCATCAACTGAGCTAGCAGAATCTTGCAGAGGCCAGCTGGCCATCTCTCATTATGATAACGGCAGTGGTGGCTTACATAACACTAGTAGCATAGTTTGGAGGCTTTTAATTCTTGTGGCTTTAAGGAACTCAGGCTCTGTCCCTCACTCTGGATGCAGGTACTGTTCAGCAGACAGGAGGACACACCAGGACAGGCCTGCACGGACTCCTGTGGATGTGGGAGTGGGGAGTAGCATGAGGTAGGGGACATGGGGTGGGGAGCTTTTGAGTTCTGCAAGGCCTTTGCTCTGCGGCTGTTGTAATTCTGTGATTCGGGGAAATGCTTGCTGTTCTTTGCCCATTTCCTAACGATGGCAACTCAAACAGATTATGCAATGCTTGGTGAGAAGCTACATATTAAAAAATAGTTCGCCACAAGATCATCACGGCCAAGGTTGGGCTGCAATACACGTGCTCACAGAGTTGTTCTGGGTTTTACAACCATTGTCTGTAAGCCCAAAGGGTAAAATTAGTAACAACAAAAAGAATACGAGGAACTCTGGTAAGGGTCCATGCTGATGACAACTACTGCCTACCTCTTTAAGTCTTAATTTCTTCAGACTGCTTTACATTAAGTACTTTTTATGTAATAAAATTGCCTCAGAGAAAGAATGACTGCTTTTTACCTGAAGCAGAGTATGTGTGTCTTCTCACTTGTAATATTTCTAGACTTTAACTTAGGCGAATACTTGCAAACATCCCATTTTTAGGTGTTCCTTTCTGTGAACAGGAACTGTAGCACCTACCAGTGTGTTGAGGACCTTTCTGAACAGATTGAATATAGATATGGTTATAAATATATGGGTAGATATAGATATATGCTATATACATCATACATACATACGTGTGCATATATAAAAATCTGCAAAGTTTCTTTTTAAGTTCATGACCTTTTAAAACAAAAATATGCAAACATGAAGTAAAGAGATGCATACAGAATATTAAATATTTGTTAAGGGCTCACCATGTATAACAGTACGACACTCAGTGAGAACAAAAATAAATTAGTGTCTGTCCATAAAGCACACCTAACACTGAGGAATATTAAAGATACAGGTAAACATATGAGAAATATTTAGGAAGCCCATCAAAGGGCGCACCTCACTGAAACAGAATAAACACAGTTAAAATTTCCCTGGCAGGGAGTTATCTGGCTTTGAGCCCTGATGTGGACCAGCAGATGAGAGCCTGCAACTTTAAGAAAACTATTGAAGAATTGCTTTGGTGATGAGCATCCCTTCAGAAGAAAAAGCACATCCTTCAGAAGAAAAAGCACATGCTCTTTAACCAATACTTATTTTGCATCCACTCTCTCTTATTCTCACGATCTTGTAAGCTTGTTTTATAGACAAAACGTCTAAACTTCTGAGAGGTTCAATGAGGTTCAATGTCACAGTGGCATAATGGTGGAGCTGGCATTCAGTCTCAGACTATCCACAGTACTGTGTCACAGAGACAAGGGCATTGGCACTTGATTCACACAGCCTCATCTCTTCAGCCGCTCTTGGTCCAGACTGTCCTTTCTGTGACTGGCGACCCCCACTCTCTTAGTTACTGTTGGACGCATTAGTTCTTGGCTGTTTCGATTCTTCTGGGCACAGTTTTTGTCAATGGCTTCCAGGCTTTGCTTTCCCCAGTATGGTCAGCAAAATTTTGGTTTTGTGCTGTTCTGGTTAACCCCTAGTGTGGCTCTTGTTGCTTTGGTTGACCCTGCAGCCTTCTGTAGATGTGAGCATTTAGCATTCTCTGCTGGATCAGCAGCTCAGGGTGTGCAAGGGCAAAGGGAAGATTTATTCTACCCTCTTTAGCACAAAGAATTGCTTCTTTGTCAGTGTTCAAGTTGCAAACACATGCCCTTTTGTGCAGTCCATGATACTTCCTGGATAATGCCATTAACTGTTTCCTGGGCAGGAGATGCACAGGGTTATGGCTACATTACCTTTTAGCTTCCACTCTATCACTCTATTGCTGAACTCTGGACAGGATGAACAGTAGAGTCACATGAACCAAGTCTTTGATAAAAGGAGTCATGAGCTGAGTCTGTGACAGTCAGTGTCATGTGCTCATCACTTAATACAGTGCCTCTACATCATAGAGTATGTGTTCCCTTACAGTTGAGTGGGTGAATAGACTCGTGAAGCAGCTAGGCTCTGGTGTGTGTGTGTGTGTGTGTGTGTGTGTGTGTGTGTGTGTGTGTGTGCATGCGCATGCTCATTTGTGTGTGAGAGATGGGACAGAGAGGGAGGGAACGAAGAAGGGGAAGACGGAGAGGCATAACTTACTTTACCCTCTGATTGAGGTGGCTTACGGTTCTGTGCTGAATGTAAAAAGTAAAAGATAGCTTGGTTTAGTCTGAATTTAAGAAGTAGTGGATGTTTAGGCAAAATAATGAAGATGCAGGTGAGATGAGCGATCTTTTCAAGGTGTGAGTAATATTTCCTGATTACATGTTTTCACAGAGGTTAGTAATTACAAAGCATCTGGTCCATGTCCCCATGCTTCTGCTCTTCCAGATTTGGACATGCATACAAAACTGTTCAACAATTTCCAGGTATGGGAGCATGGTAAGAAGATGACAAGTAAATTATATTAAATATTTCACAGAAAAAAATAATTTTTATAAGTTCTGCATGCTCTTTCTATCTGGAGGCTCAGAACAATCTACCCTGTACAGGGGGAGAAGTAAGTCTAGACAAGTCTTCAGAAAGTAAAATTTAATGTATTTTCTTATGGATAGTTTCTAAGGTACAGAGGATATACAATTAGGGAGCATTTATTATACAAAAGATAAAGATACTCTCCTGTCTCCTTTGAATTCTTTTGGTGAGAAAATTGGCTTAGCATTATTAGAACATATTTCCTTTCAGACTTTTAACAAGCCAACATCTTTGTTCTGACCTCCAGATTTATTTAAACTTAGATGATGGAAGGGAAGACAGCATGTGATTAGAAAGGAAAGAAATCTTCCTAAGATTTCTAATCACAAAGGTAAACCATGGAAGCTCCCACATTTGTTTAAGGAGAAACAGGAACTCTGAACAGACTTACAACAAGAGATTGAAGATCAAAAAGAGAATTGAATGAAATCAAGAAGAGATTGAACGATCAAAAACCTCCAACAATGAAAATCCAAGGATCAGTTTATTTCACCAGTGGGCTTTCTGAATATTAAAGAGTAATATATTCTTCAAACTCAGGAAAAACAGGGAAAACTTTCCAGCTCATGCTATGAGGCACCATTGCCTGAGGCTAAATCTAGATAAAGTCACCACGGGAAAGAAAACTGACTGGCCGGCATTATAACAAAGATGATGAAATTCTTAATAGACTGGACTACTAGTAAACTCAGTCTGACAAACGATTATTGCAAAAGCGGTTCAAAGTAACAAACCCAACCGAGGTAACACATTAACAGAATCAGTTAGGAAATTGTATGCACATCTTCACTGATGTTAAAAAAAAAAAGGCCATCTGCCACTGATTCACCATAAGAAAACACATGAGGATACAACAGGAACATGATGTGACAAATAAACTAGGCAGGCTCACTGGCATCACAGAGACTGAGGTAACAATCACGGTGCCTGTAGTGGTCTGACCTATGTCCTCTGCACATGTTCTTGTGGGATCCAACCAGTGGGTGTGGGGCTGTCTCTTACTCTTTTGCCTGCCTTTGGAGCCCTTTACCTCCTACTGGGTTGCCTTGAAAATGAGGGCTTGTGCCTACCCTCATTGCAAATTTTTATGGTGTTTGGTTGATAGCTCTGGGAGGCCTGCTCTCTCTCATTTTTTAAAAGGGAAACAGGGAGGAGTGAATCTGGAGGAGAGAGGAGCTGAAAAGAGGAATGGGAAAAACAGAAGGAGAGGAAACTGCAGCTAGGATGTAAAATGTGAGAGAACAATAAAAGAAAATAAAGGGAAAAACGCCCACTCAACAGAGAGTACAAGGTAAAGAGACTCCCAGAAGTAACATCGTGCTTAAAGAAAAGACTAAAACGAGGAGTGAAAACAAGACAGAGACTTCTGTGTTCATCACGCCCGTCAAACTTTGTACTCTGAGTTCTTGCGAGATTGATAAACTAAGAAAAAAGAAAAGATTGCAGAATTCAAAGGCAGAAGGGAAAGAATTCATTAATTAAATAATTTAATCTATAGAAGAAACAAAATGATTCATTAAAAAAAAACTATATAAGCTAATAAATAAATTGGACAAAGTTTCAGGATATACGAGGTACACAAGACCAACTGTAGTCCTATACAGGACCAATGGTAAGTCCGAGGTTTGAAAGGTGAGGACTACTCACAGTAATAGTGTGACAGTGAAAAGCACTGTCTTGGAGCATGGACAGTGAGTCCAGTTGATATTATGGGATGTTAGGAGGCTATCACAGTGAGAGTTCCCCTGAGCCACATATTTCAGGACAGGAAGTAAGAGTGAATCCAGATTGAGAAACATGGACTTGAGAGCCTTTACTTGGCCACTCCAGAATTCAGGAGCTTTGGCATTTTCCAGACAATCTGCTTGAATGATTTAAACTGCTACGTGCTAAGAGAACATGTTAATAACCTCTTCTTGCAAAATAGATTGCCAGAGAAAGAGTACACTTGGCAAGTCAAGGATCATTGACTAGCCTGATGTTATTGTTTCCTTTTGCTAACCTTTCCCCTCCTTTTTCTTCTCCAAGGACGGAGGAGGTCCTTGAGTAGGCCAGTGAATGAATGGTTCCAGAACTAGGTCGATTCAATTCAGTTTGCTGGGTGCATTTTCACGAGCCTCTGAGTTTTCCACTGCTGTGGCCGTGAGTCTAATTGGAGCCTGTGGTGGTGGCTGAGGTCAGGCAAGGAAAAGGAGAAAAAACCCAAACAGCTACCAGAAGCCCACAAAACGTTAGCTTTGGCTATGTCAGCAGCTATAGTGTTGGTTTAAGCAGAGACTGCAAGTGGCTTAGGGGAAAGAGAGTGAGAGGCATGCGGTAATCATGAAATACGCCCTTCCCCCACACACCCATATTTTAGGCCAGAAAAAAAAAAATCTACTTCTAGCAAGATAACTGAATAGAGGCAAGTTTGGCAGAAATCACAAGTCCTCCCCACAAGCAAGAAGGCTAAAACAAGGAGGCCTTTTGTTTCTGTACCCAGGGAGCCTTATTCTCTCAGAAAGGCTCTCAGATCGTAACAAGGCTGGTTGGGATGCTCACCATAGTCTCTCAAGATTATCCTCAGGAAGTTTGATTCACTATTTACAGGCATAGGAGTCTTCTCCATGCTTCAGAGCCCATCCTATGAAAGGAAAGGTCAAAAGACATAAACTCTAAGCTTTCCTCCTGCCCATCATTATGAGTTTTCAGAAAAGGAATTGAGAATTCTTCACTACTAACTAACATCCAGGAAGATGCTGTTTATCCACCAAATCACTGCTAGCTTTCCCTTCATTAATTGTGAATCATTCTCCTGGGGGTGATTAGATAGTTCCCCAAAGCCCACACACTGTTGACGTTTATGGACAGTGGCCAAGGGTAGAGTAATTTCAACGTATCTGTAGCTACTGAAGATGATCAGCTATGTTGACAATTCAGCCCTTATTGCTTTAGCTCTCAATGTGCCACAATGCCCCTGGCTTTCCATCCCTGAACTCGTAATGTGACTGTTAAAGTGTCATATCTTGTCTGTATAACTTTTTTTTTTTTTTTTGCTTAGGAAAAGTTTCCGGAGAAGAGCTGGATATTTTTAATAATGGTAAACATTCTATTCTATTACTGTAATTCACTTTTGCTTCTTCTGATTTTGCTACATAGATTCTGGAGGCATTCTGAGAAATAAATCAGAGTGCAGAGGATATAGTGGCCAGCCTAGCAGGTACCCTTTCCTGAGTTTAAGTGGCTGGTTGAATTTTTTTTTAACAATTAGTAGTCCATCCTAAACCTTGGAGTTTTGCTTCAAAGGGACAGGGAGTATCCCAATGCAGCAAGGGTCAAAGGGAGCCTTTGGGCAAGAACGCTCACAGTGATGTAGGAGGACTGATAACAAACATTCCAAAAATGAACTTTTCCCATTTTGTTAATAAATATTTAGTTGCAAGTTGTGTGGTACAACAGGGCTACATGGTTGACTGGTGTTAAAGCTTAGATAAAAACTCAGTATAAAAAAATCTGCCAAGAAAAACTCCCGTATGGAAGAACAGAAGAAAATTTGCAGGAATCTATCAGTCCAAATAAAAGCTGGTAAAATACTGTGAAGATAAGTTCAGAAGGTGAGCTTGACGGATTCTCCTCTCTGTCTCCAAGCTCAGGGGTTTCTGGGTTTTCTATCAGGAGGAAGAAGCTGTAAGCCAAATCAATGAGCACACTTATTTCCAATTTTACAGGGAATACCTCCCAACTTTTTCTACACACATCATGATGCAGTTTACCGGTTTCCTGCCAGAGGGAACGTCTCCTTCATCTGGAACAACACAGTTGAGCACATGTAATGTTATTGCTGTAGGTATAACATTTCTGGTTTGTGATTTTTAAACTTCAGAAGGTTCCAATGATAGCCAACATAAAAAAATATGAACACCACTCCAGTATAATAATCATTATACTTTTTCTAATGATTCTGAATATCTTCATCAGAACCATGAACACTGATGCTCAATCATTTTGTGCTATTTTATCTTACTTTTTGACTTTAAGTTACCTTGCTAGTCATGTTCAATTGCCAACATCCTCCATGTCTACATATAAAAGAGAGATTTAGGTGATGGTGGTGGCTTGAATAAAAATGGATTCCATAAACCCACAGGGAATGGCACTATTGGAAGTTGTGACCTTGTGGCTTTGTTGAGAGAAGCATGCCACTTGGGGTAGGCTTTGATGTCTCAGAAAAACAGGCTAGGTGAGGGGCGTTCTCTTCCTTCTGTCCGGTGATCTGGATGTAGAACTCTCAGTTCCATATCTCCACATATCATGTCTGCCTGCCTGCATGCCCTCAATGTCCCTTTGACGCTTTGAGGATAATGGACTATAAACTTCTGAACTGTAAGGTAGCACCGATTCAATGTTTTCCTAATAAGAGTTGTTGTGGTCACGGTATCTCTTCACAGCAATAGAATCACTAACTAAGACAGTGATGTAGTTCAAAACAAGTGCTTGAGCATCTAGGCTGCCATGAACATTAGAACGACAGGAAGATTGTCAGTATGGTCATTGCCAGGAGTATAACCACCCTACAGACCAAGTCTACTTGATGTTCCCAGACCCTTCTAAATAGGCATGCCAACTCATCAGCATCTTCAACCTTTGTAAATATGAAATGTTCCATGTCAAGGAACGTTATCAAAGTGAAAATTTTTGGGAGAACGTATTCTGTCAAGAAGAGTAAATATGTGTACCTGACATTCCCAGTCAGCATCACAAGTATGAGGAAGAGGCCATTGGATGCTTTGGAAATCTAGAGAAATTAGTCAAACATGACTCTTCATTCCCTTCTCCATTTCTGTCCTGGGTAGCATTGGGAAGAATCATAAATTCAAATTTCAGTATAATCACTCTACAGATGGCTTAGCTTTCAGTTTACTTTCCTTGACTTTTCTGCTTAAAATAAGAAGCTGCTCGAAGAGCCCAGGAGATGCCTTTTACCTCCAATATGAGCAATGGTCATAAATAGGGGAGATGAAGTATGGAGGTCATAAATACTAAACCAACCTTAATATGAGTGTCACATTGGTCATAATCATCATTGTTGACAAGTAAGACAGAAAACAAGTTCCATTTGTTTGTATTTACATTTATTTCTTGCACTTTGGGCATAATTGTCTAGAAACCACCACTCCTTTTAGTTTTTCCAAGTGTTTCCTCCCATCGCTTTTAGTTAACAAATCTAGGTTATATATTAATATATTGACCCATTATTATTAATTGATTTTGATACAAGGTGAAGGATACAGGTTTGATTTTATTGTTCTGAGTTTAGGTTTTAATTTTACCAGCACCATTCATTGAAAAGACTGTCCAGAAACGCTGAGCATGCGTTTCTGTTAGCTCTGTTGAGAAGCAGGTAGATTTAGATGAGTTTAACTTCTGGGATCACTACTATCCTCAAAAGCAGGTTATTGTGCCAGTATAATACTGGTTTGTTTCCGATGTTTCTTTAGTATGTTTTGAACTCAGGTATTATGGCGCCTTCAGATTAGTTCTTTTCTTACAGATTTCTTTGTGTTTTAGAGGTCTTTTTGTACAATCATAAAGATTTTAGAATTGTTCTTTTATTTCCTAATTGTGTGAAAAAATGTCCATTGTATTTCGATGGGAATTATACTTAATCAATAATCACTTTGGGTATTGTCATACTCAGGGTTTTAACTGGTTTGACAAAACACTAAGAACAAAAGGTTTTATTTGGCTTACATATTCTAGGCCAAGGCAGGAACACAAAGCAGGAAGCTGGGACCAGGAGCTGAAGCAGCAGCATGGAAGAATGGTGTTCACTGATTTGCACTTCACTGCTTGTTCATCCTAATTATTTATAGAAACCAGGAGCAGCAGTCAATGAGCTGGGCTCTCTCACATCAGTCACTAATTGAGAAAATGCACCATAGACTCACCTACAGGTCAATGTTATGGAAGCATTTATCTCAACTAATATTTTTACAAGATATGGCTAGGTTTGGGTTAAGTTTACAAAAACCAACCAATAGAGGTATATTTTAACAGTTGTTTTCCCAGTCCATGAATGTGTGTGTGTGTGTGTGTGTGTGTGTGTGTGTGTGTGTGTGTGTGTGTGTGTGTGTGTGTGTGTGTGTGTGTGTGTGTGTGTGTGTTGGTCATATTTTTTTCATGGTAACATGATCGGTTACAATTTTTGTAAGTATTTTAATTATTTTATTTTTGGAGCTATCGAGAGTGGGATTGTTTTCATAATTCTTTCCCAGCAAAACTGCTCATAGGTTAAAATGCTGATTTTTGTGTGTTGTCTTCATAGACTGCAATTTTATATAATTCTTTAATTAGTTCTAGTAGTCTTTTGTAGCCTTTAGATTTTCTTCTACATATGAAGCTTATCATTCAGGAAAAGGGATAATTCCCCTTTCTCTTTTTCTTTGTAAGCCTTTTATTTCATTCTCTTTCTTGATTAACCCTCATAAAGACTCCTGTATTATACTGAATAAGATAAATCTACGTGTTCATTTATATCTTAGAGAACTGAATTCAGGTTGTCCCTATTTAATATGGTAGATGCCTGTAAGACATATATTGCCTCTCTTGGTCATGATATGACTTTTGCATGCTTATTTTGTTCAAAGATTTTTATCCTAAAGACATGTTGAAGTACATCATATCTTTTCTATAGATATTTAGAAGATCAGATGACTCTGTCCCTTTGCATTTATGCAAAGTATTATTGTTTATTAATTGTATATTGAACTATAATGCATTTGTGGTATAAGTCCCTACCCAAAAAGAAACAATCAATGGAATAAAGATATATATATATATATATATATATATGCTAATATACTAGTATTTAGAATATATAAAAATAAATTTAAACAAAAATCAGTAATCCAATTAAAATGGGTAAATACATTATCTGAATAGACAAGTCTCAAAAGACAGAATACAAAGTGATAATAAATATGTGCAAAATATACTCAATGTATTTAGCTATCAGGGAAATGCAAGCAAAAGTATAATGAGAAAACTTATACCAGTTAGAATGACTATTAGTGTGATAAAAAGCAACAATAAATATTAATGAAGATGTGAGTGAAGAATTCTTATATGTAGTTGATAAAAATGTAAATTAGTAGATCCACCATGGAGACCAGCAAGAAGGGTCCTCAAAAGCCTAAAAACAAGTAAATTTTCAGTTACCCTACTTTTCAATATTATCAAAAGGGAATGAATAGCTAATATTTACCAAAGCTCTCGTGTTTTTGTAGGAATATGTGCAACATGAAGGGTCTGAAGTCAAAACAGGTGTCCATCAGGTATACATGAAAGGAAAATATCTGTATGCTTAGAGAATATCATTTAGAGAAAATCATTAATTAAAACATTAAATTCTGTCATTGGTAGCAACCTGAATTTGACTGTAGGAGTGAACACGTGCAAAGAAGTAATCCTAAGTTAGAATACAAACTACCATCATCTCCTCTGTGTAAAGGGAAACTATGAACTGCTCACTCCGAAGGTTGAACAGTAATTATAGAAGTTGGGAAGTGAGCTTTAGGGATATTGATTAAAGGGGGCAGGCTATATGGTACACCCAAACCCAGGTAGATAGACGTTTATTATTTTTATGAATGTCTAGAAGACAGGAACACAGCGATTTCAACCATCAAGGAATGAGAAAGAAGCTCAGCTTGGGGACTTGCATCTGTAATCCTAGCAACTGCTGTGGACAAGGGCTCCGCATTCATATGCCTGGCACACACTGACAGACATTTCCAAAAGAGAAAAAAATATATAGAAAGAAATGACAAAGATAAGGACAGGAGGGAATGGGAAATTCCCCTTGGTTAAACTGGTGCATGCTGTAGGGTTGTGTGGAATATTGTGTGTATCCAATTAATACGTACAATTAATCCTTGTTAAAATTAGAAATACAGAAGATCTCCAAGAGATTTGAGTAATCTTCTTAGATTAAAAGACATCTGAGTACCTCACTGCTAATGTGGCTAAATTATTTTCCCTTTACAAAGCCAAGAAAGATTTAACATAGTTCAGTTTTATGTTTTCTTTATAACTCAGGATTTCTAAGCTTACTGACATGCAGAATCAGTGATCATATAGTGGACATATAATCACGGTCTTAGTCTTGTGTGGTGAAAGAGTGTACAACATTTTGAATGTTAAAAGTATTAATTAGCTCATGGGTTTCCTACCTTCTCACTGGATGTCAAATTTAGTAAACTTTGTAGGTGTTGGGATCGCAGCCGCAATACAAACTAGGGAGCCGGTCTTCCTGCAGAGCCTGCATCTTTAAGGAGGAAGGTGGGGGACAATAGTAACTGAAACATCATCTGCTTGTTTGAACCACTCAGAAAAGATATACACAGTATCTTAGAAGAAGACTAAACCAGGTTGGGGTTGCGTTCCCCTCACCCTCTTGTCCTGGCTGACCTCCAAGTGATGACGCACCAGTGGAGCTCAGAACCCTAGTTTGTCTGATAGGATGACATTAGAGAAGACACTAAATGCTAGTTCCCAGATGGAAAGATTTGAGGCTCACTGGAATCTTCTGTTGGACCTGCCACTAGCCCAAAAGCACAACCAGAAAAAATAATGTGAACCACTCTAAAGAATATGGACAAAGCATGTGGCTTGTAAGCTGTGTGTCATGTGCATTTGTTTGTGGTTTGCTTCTTGACAGCAATGGGATTTGAACCAGGGCTTCTTGCACTCTGTGGTTTGCTTAGCAGTGGATTAACCCAGCATCACTTGCATGTCTTACACAATATTTTTTTCCATTTTTCTTGAGTACAAGTTATGATATATTTCAGAGTTGCTACAATTTGAGAGATATAAAAATGGCCCCTTGCAGCTTTTGATGGTGACAGATCTGTAGCCACCATCACCATTCCTCTTCTCCAATTTCAGCAGCAGGTCTAACATGAGGGAGTTGGTGGAAAGTGGTGGATGTTGAATTTGTAGCTCCCCAAATCTGCAGTGAGAGTGTCTGTCTATTTGTCTTACACCAGCACTGTGTGGTGCCCATGGAAATCTGTCGATCATCAGAAAAGCACTGGGTGATGTGGTGTAGTTCAAGAGAAAACCATGCTGTTATTTTGTGGGGAAAAGAGAAAAAAAGTGAAAATGGGAGGAATGAATAAGTGAAGGAAGTCAGGAATCTGAATTAGAGATCCCTGATAAACACAGCATGAAGACACTTCTGGCTATACAAGATTGTGGTCAAGAAAGGGAATATATAGAACAGTCATAAGAGCAGAGGTAGCTTCGAAAGCCATGGACAGGACACAATCATTATGGTAAAGGAGTAGATAGACAATAGAAGGCAAAGTATGGAACACTGCAATACTCAGGCACTTGCAAGGTTAACAAGAGAAAGAACTAGAAGAGAAATTCTGTGCCAAGCAACAGAGTGATGTCAGGAAAGGGAAACCAAAGGACAAGATTTCAAGTAGGGAATTCCCAACTGTGATAACAATGTTGTCAGCGAGAATTAAGGAGAAATGTATTAGTAATAAAAGTTAACATGTTTTGTGCCATCATCTGCCAAACACTATTTTGAAGATGTACATGAATTATTCTATTTAATCCTGAGAGGACTCATACTTTGGTTCGTATTGTTGTTGTCAAAATATGCACAGGGTGGAATTATAGAAGATAATATCCATAATCTATCCTCTGTATTCAGTCCATCTACTGAAGGTGAAGAAAATTGAAGGCTTAATCAGAACTGTCTCAGTAGTTCACTATGAAATGAGGTTATTATGAGTAAGAAAGAGAAAGCAAGAAAGGATAGATGTAGAATGTACCCACATGAAGCTGCTATGCCAAGAAAGTAGGGATTTGATCATGATGTGTGCTATTAAAACTGCACCAGTAGATCACCCTCGATGGTCTTTCAGGTTACTGTCTTTCTGATTGATTATAAACACTCTAAGGAAACACTTGTATTTTCAGTCACATTTGACTCTCATTCAGAGTTCTAAGTTAATGTTCATCAGGGACTGGATTGGAAAAATTAATGAAAAAAGTCAATTCGGAGATGCTTTTACAAATACAGTTTGAATACTTAGGTCAAATTTCAAGTGTGCTCAGACTTTGTCCAACATGTAGAACCTTATGAAATGCTAGAAACTCATTTACAGGTGCTGGGTAGATGGCTCAGTCAAAAATTTGCTTGCAACACAAGGACCAAGGTTAGATTCCAGAGCGTCCATAAAGTGGAGTATGGTTCCACCTACATTTATAACCCTGGTGCATGGAAGGTAGAGACAGCAGGATTCCCAGTACTCATTGGTCAGACAGTCTAGTCATGTGGTAAACTATGGGTTCAGTAAGACACTGCTATTTCCAAAGGTTAGATGGAGAGGATTTGTGGAAAGTCTACCATTTCTACATGTGGCACATGAATGCACACACATGAACGCCTTCACAAAAACATGCACACCTGGGCACGCATAGATTCTTTTAAAATGTTAATTTGTGGCATGTGAGCCCTATCTGTCGAAAATGGGGTTCAAAGTCCAAAAGGCTTCAGAGACCAGGCTGTATGCAACAGAAATTAGGGAAATGGGTTTTTTGCTTTTAAAGCTTTTGAATGAAAATACTGGAACATACTGGAGAAAAGCAAGAATTTGAGATTTGTATGAAAAACCTTTACCACTTTAAATGCTACCATTTAACATCAATGAAATAAAAATGAATCAAATTATTTTGATGGTACCATACAATGTAAAAAGAACATTTGTAACCCATATCTGGTCCAAAGTCGCTATTTTGTGACTTCTACTTTGTAGAATGGCAACTGAATTAGGAAAGCATTTGGCTCTTGAGGAAAAATCAAACCAGAAGTGAAACAAACAAAAGGCTTTGGTGTGGTTTATCAGAACTTTAGACAGCAATTGGTAATCTAAAAATAAAAGCCATCGGAGAACAAAATGTTTGTATTTCAAAACCTTTAGTGAGGACAGATAGGAAGAACACAGGTAGTCTGCTTTGGCTAGTCATGGATACAGACCTGAATAGAAAGATGTGTTGCAAGAAAAACCCTGGGGCATGGGATGTTTTGAGGATGAAACAAAGTTCTGAAGATAAGACACCTTTCCCCATCCAGAGGCAACAGCGGAGGTGACAGCCTTAAGCAGAATCCACTGAAGTGGGAGGAAGTGAGGTCAGCTTATTAAAAAAAAAAAAAAGCTTCCAGAGTCAGGTAAATATTTTATCAGTACTTGGCTCATCTCACAGCATATGGCCTAGATCAAAAGAACTTATCTAAAGAGATGTTATTTGGAACATCATTTTACACAGACTCTTGGCAATTGCAGTTTTGGTAAATAATATTCTAATCTATCACTTAAGTTTAGAATGAATAATTTTCCCTTTTTGGTGTGAAAGAGCATCTCAACTACAGGTCACTTTCATCCAGCTTCATGTAATGTACACTTAATTCTCATAGGGTCTTTGGGGTTTGACATCAAGGGAGTGTGGAATGGAGGTATTAGCCACACACAGGAACGAGTTCATTCTGTGCTGATTTGGATGTCAGTTAAATGATTTCCTTTGATCAACAATGGCAGCAGGCTACTTTTGTGTCTGGATCTGGGGAATGAGACATCACGGATACACAGATGGCTCAATGAAAGCTTGTGTGTCCTTCAAAAACTTGCAGAAAAGACAGCAGAGATCTTAGTGTGTTGGTACTGCAAGGTTACTTGACATGCATACATGCAAGTAGCAGGGAAAGTGATGTGAGGTAGGATAGCCCATCTCCCCAGCTTTGTCTGTCAGTGTAAGTGTAAATGGCTACGTAGTACATAGTTTGCAGATTAAACTGAATTGAATTATAACAATACAGGAAAATGTGATAATATTTCAATCAAGTAAAAATTTACTATGAATGAATGATTTTAAGAATACTCAAATGAATCCTTTCTTGATGTGTATCTATTTTGGGTAGATTTTTAAGGTTTGTTACTTGATATTCACATGTAAATAAATTTAAGGAGTTAAACTCTAATAAAATAATTAATAATTAATTCTGTAATTATAGAAAAATCAGGTGTGATATCAAGAATAGTGCTAATTGTGCTATGCAAATATTTAGTTTGTAAACTAACTGTTCTTAGTGTTGATACTACATACATTGACTAACATAATTTAAAACCTTCACCTTTCTTCATCTCAAAGATCTGTTATGGATTGTAATGAGTAACTTCTCTCTCCTACAAATACACACACACACACACACACACACACACACACACACACACACACACCAGAAAGTTTGGAACTCCATACTTCTAAAAGTGGTGTGTCTTCGTGCTCCACTATGTTCATAGCAGCCTTATTTATAATAGCCAGAAGCTGGAAAGAACCCAGATGCCCTTCAACAGAGGAATGGATACAGAAATTGTGGTACATCTACACAATGGAATATTACTCAGCTATCAAAAACAACGACTTTATGAAATTCATAGGCAAATGGTTGGAACTGGAAAATATCATCCTGAGTGAGCTAACCCAATCACAGAAAGACATACATGGTATGCACTCATTGATAAGTGGCTATTAGCCCAAATGCTTGAATTACCCTAGATGCACAGAACACATGAAACTCAAGACTGATGATCAAAATGTGAATGCTTCACTCCTTCTTTAAAAGGGCAACAAGAATACCCTGGGCAGGGAATAGAGAGGCAAAGATTAAAACAGACACAGAAGGAACACCCATTCAGAGCCTGCCCCACATGTGGCCCATGCATATACAGCCACCCAATTAGACAAGATGGATGAAGCAAAGAAGTGCAGGCCGACAGGAACCAGATGTAGATCTCTCCTGAGAGACACAGCCAGAATAACAGCAAATACGGAGGCGTATGCCAGCAGCAAACCACTTTTCAACCCCCGTTGAAGGAATCAGAGAAAGAACTGGAAGAGCTTGAAGGGACTCGAGACCCCATATGAACAACAATGCCAAGCAATCAGAGCTTCCAGGGACTAAGCCACTACCTAAAGACTATACATGGACTGACCCTGGACTCTGACCTCATAGGTAGCAATGAATATCCTAGTAAGAGCACCAGTGGAAGGGGAAGCCCTGGGTCCTGCTAAGACTGAACCCCCAGTGAACTAGACTTTTGGGGTGAGGGCGGCAATGGGGGGAGGGTGGGGGGGGGAACACCCATAAAAAAAGGGGAGGGAGAGGGCTAGGGGATGTTGGCCGGAAACCGGGAAAGGAATAACACTCGAAATGTAAATAAAAATACTCAAGTTAAAAAAAAAAGATAAATAAAAAAAAAGTGGTGTGTCTTCAAAAAATTGATATTTATTTGTGTGTCTGGGTGCCTTGACTCTATGTATTCTGTAATTACATGTGCTTACATGTAATTACATGTGTGTAGTATTTGCAGAGGCCCAAAGAAGGTAATAGATCCCGTGCCCCTGGAGTCACAGTTGTGAGCAGCCATGTGGTTGTTGGGAATTTCTAAACCTGTGTCCTCTGGATGGGCAAGCAGTGTTTTTAACCACATAGCCATGTCTTTAGTTCTCATCATTTATGTCTCAATGAGAAATTTAGATTTGTGGGACGATTAGCTGAGTGCAGCATCTTTTTCTAATGACAGACAGGTCAAAGGAACTAAAAAGTGTATTACCAAAGCGTGTTGGACCTGCGTTATTTGAACAGGAAATCAGAAAAGTAGTTTGTCTAAGTTTACACAGTTAATCGATGGCAAGGTTGCAACTGGACTCCTTCATTGGTGTTACTTTAATAGGCTCTTAACATACTAACCGAGAAACACTCTAGAAATACAAGTGAGGCCTTCCCACTAGCTTAAATACTAGTCTGTCCTGTTCCTTAATGAATTAAGAAAATACACAATAAAATCAGAGGATTTTCATAAATCCAATATCATTTCCAAAATACTTAATTATTTAATCTGAAAGTCTGTTTCGATTCTGGTATTGATGTCACTGGATGATGGGTTCAGTCTTCCACTGAGAGACTCAATTGTCATTATGCCAGTAAACCCTAGGGGTATTTGTCCTGTTCCCCCTGCCCTCCAACTTGTAAGTTTGCAAACACAAACCTTATTGCAGATGCCGTGTAACAAAAAGGAGATTGCTTGTTGACTATGAGGAGACAAGGAGACTGACGACTTAGTGTAAGCAGAGTGATTCGGTTTAAGTTCATAAAATGTCACTTAAACTGTGTTCTCACTTATGACTAACCTTCCAAAGCTGTTAGACTTTAGCCAAACAGTGTGACATATACATAACGCGGTATCCCAAGTATATTGTTGTTTAAAAAAAATGTGAGAAGTAATGGCTCTCCAGGCTTGATTTTGAAGGTGATTAGACAAAACCCAGTGGATCAGTATAGACATAACCCCATCTCACCAGCACGCCTGAAAAGTCTGCAATTTATAGACATCATACCTGTTCTAATTTTATTTTTTATCCTAAGAAGTACTATAGTGTCCTGTGCACGACAAGTACTTGTCACACGGCCAAAGGAAGCAGCTTGCTTGATTCCGACACCCTGGCCTTGTTCACATTGCCAACGTTATGGAGTCGTCTTTTAATTTATTTTGGTTATTGGTTCAGCGAGTGAGGGAAGGGATTAGATCATAGAAAGCAATTATACAGTGTGTGATTACAGTACACAGGCACACTGTGCCCCAAGGGACCAAAAATAATACATCTGGCTGCCGTGAACATTGGTACGGCAGCGTTTCTGGCCAGTGGAACATTATTGACAGCAGAAGAGCCTCGCAGTGCATTCGTGCCTTAGAGACTGACAAAGTGGCCACAAACAAAAATGGGAAGCTACAACTACAATTCAGTTCTACATGGGAGCATGCGCAGTGTACAGACACGGACAGATATGAGAGAATATACCTCGAGAAACTGAGATTACATGGTTAGTAACAAGTAGACTGGTGAGCGGCAGCCATTGGAGCACACTGTGCAATGATCACCTTAGAACACCTTTCAGAAGTTACCTTTAACATCTACCTCCCTCACTCCAAATATGCTCTGTCTTGATTTGCCCCCACCAAGAGCACTCCCGGAGAAGGATGGAGACTTTACACCGTCTTTAGAGTTTCAGTCTCTTCAGCTACTCAAAGTTGCTTTCAGCTTACCCGTTGCTTCCAAGTTCTGGTCAATTTATTCTTTAATCTTTTCAGGAAAAGATAGTGAGGAAAGAAGGAGGAGGAGAAAAAGGCTTGAGAATAGAGGCAGAAGACATATCCCTCTCTAAAGAACATGGCAGCCCAGCCAGCAGAGAATCATATCCCTGAACAGAAACAATAGAAAGCTGGAACACTGAAAGAGACTACTGAATAAAAGTATCCATGTGTGAAAGGGGGTGTGTTGTATGTGTTCAGAGAGAGAGAGGGGGGAGGGGGAGGGGGGGGAGGGAGGGAGGGAGGGGGAGAGAGAGGGAGGGAGGGAGGGAGGGAGGGAGAGAGGGAGGGAGAGAGAGAGAGGGGAAGAATATGTATAAAGGACTTACCTACCGATATATCTTTTATTACTCTGATACATGGTAACACTGTCTTATCCTATCCTTAGCTTTCTGTGTCTTGTCTGACCTGTGGTTTTTGTTTTGCTTTATTTTGTTGTGTTTTGTTTTGATGTTTTCTGGTCCATTCACTGTGGCCACATGGCATTTTGTTTGAAGCCATTTTCTTTCAGACCATGTGTTTGTCCTATCGCATTTCAGGGAAGCTTATACTTCAGAAAAACATTTATAATCTGGGGGGTAAATGGCTAATCATGATTAACTCAAAGAATTTTGGATAATACTTTAATATAGACATTAGAGTTAAAACTGAAGCTACTCATGAATCTGTGCCATTAAAGAAACATTGAAAACCCCAGGAAAGATAAATTTTCTGTTGTTTGTTTTCTTAATCCTATTTTCTGGAAAAAAATCAGGCAGGACCCAGATTTTCCTGTTTCTTAATCCAAAATTACAAAGGCAATTGGAATGGAAGGGAGAGAAAGGAACACAATGTGATTGCTTGTCCACCCCTTGGCTTTTTGTTTCATTTTTCTCTGTTTCTTGGAAGTGCTTATCAACATAGACATACCATATAAAAACTATTTATTTGAGATTTCTTTCTTTCTTTTATATTTTTGCATGCTTCCACTGGCTTTATTTTTTAATTTTTTATTGGTTATTTTGTTTATTTACATTTCAAATGTTATCCCTATTCCCGGTTTCCTCTCAGAAACTACCCCTCATCCAACCCCCCTCCACCCTGCTTCCAAAAGGGTGCTCCTCCACCAACCCACCCACTTCCGCCCCGTAGTCCTGACATTCCCTTACACTGGGGCATCAAGCCTTCACAGGACTAACAGCCTCCTCTCCCTTTGATGCCAGACAAAGCCGTCCTCTGCCACATATGCACTGGAGCTATGGGTCCCTCCATCTGTATTGTTTTGTCCCTGGGAGCTCTGGAGTTTCTGGTTGGTTGATATTGTTGTTCTTCCTATGGGGTTGCAAACCCCTTCAGCTCCTTCAGTCCTTCCCCTAACTCCTCCATTGAGGTTCCCCTGCTCAGTCTGATGGTTGGTTGCAAGCATCCATATGTGTATTTGTAAGGCACTGATAGAGCCTCTCAGGAGACAACCATATCAGGCTTCTGTCAGCAAGCATCAGCAATAGTGACTGGGTTTGTTGGCTGCATATGGGATGGATCACCAGGTGGGGTAATCTCTGGGTGGCCTTTCCTTCAGTCTCTGCTCCACAATTTTCCCTGAATTTCCTTTAGACAGGAGCAATTGAACCACCCAGTGGAAAAAAGATAGCATATTCAACAAATGGTGTTGGCTTAAGTGGAGGTCAGCATGCAGAAGAATGCAAATTGACCCATTCTTACCTCCTTGTACAAAGTTGATGTCCAAGTTGATCAAAGACTTCCACATAAAAATCAGATCTAATAAAAACCAAATCTAATAGAAGAGAAGTGGGGAAGACTCTCGAACACATGGGCACAGGGGAAAATTTCCTGAACAGAACACCAATGACTTATGCCCTAAGATTAACAATCAGCAAATGGGACCTCATAAAATTGAGAAGCTTCTGTAAGGCAAAGGACACTGTCATTAGGGACCCACAGTGTGGGGAAAAGATCTTTACCAATCCTACATCGGATAGAGGGCTAATATCCAAAATATATGAAGACTTTTCAAATACATAACAAAATACAAAGCTTTACACGATGAAAACCCATAGTACAACCATCTGGATGAAAAATACAATTTTTTTGCCTTATTCTATTCTCATTTGCTTTCTTCCCCCTTCCTCCTTCTTCCCGCCCCCTCTCTCTCTCTCGCTGAGACACTTCAAAGTAAACCGCATGTGCTCTGGAAAGGCTCTGTACTCATCAGTACCTATCCAACATGGTCCGCTACAGCCCTTTTCATGCTTGATGAAATTAACAATAATTATCAAATGCAGGCTAATATCAACTGACTGCTGAAACATCTCTAAGTGTTTTTTAATAGCTATCAATTGATTGTTCTGGCAGTTATACTTAATTAAACACAATATATTGAATTTTGGGATATCAAGGTTTTTCATAATTTTGTAACTTACACACTCTAGAACAATGTTACTTTCCACACCTTAAAAATATTACTTTGATTTTTTTGAAGAAACATGGCTTGTTGGTTTCCTTGCGTTATTGTTTCTCTTCAGTTTTATTTATTATTTATCTTCGGTCACATGCTATAAAAACTCACAATATTTCCCACATTGTATGAATTATAAAAAACCTAGACACTAAGAATACCATTTTACCGTGAGCCATATAATGTGAAAAGTTTACTCTCTGAGGCCACATGCTGTGTGCTTTCTCACTTTTATCAGCATCTAAAACGTTTCTTGTTTAGTAGTATAGAGTTGGAAAGTATTTGATTTTAAATGTGAGACATAAAGGCCTAGAGACACCAGTTATGTGGTATGTCTACTTATGGAATTACTTCGGACATAATTTCTACCTATGAAAAGCACTCAATGATTTACTGTCACCAAGAGGTCAGCTACCTTCCATAGGCAGGCATCCTTTCTCTAATGGTGTTTATAAGGAGTGGTCTGTACAACAACTTCAGGTCCATGGGCAAATCTCCTTTTCATTGTTAATGATTTTTATGTATCTTACTTAAGTGATAAGAAGAATGCAACATAATCCTTGCTATTATTCTATATTTTAATTTTTAAGATAGAGGTGAGCTCATTTAAAACCAGTTACTTGTAAGAGGGTAAATCATGATGTATATTATAAATAGTGAAATGAGGGAGGGAAGGGTTCTTTGCTGAAGCTGATGTAGGATTAACTTGTGCAAACATAACTTGTACATGAAATAAACTAGAGCATAACTTTATTAATTCTGGGTGTGAAATAAGAGGCATGGTACTCTGTGATGGGTAACTTATCTATCTGTAGGCAGACCTTTAAATTAAAACAAGGAAAATTATTTAAATGATTCCAAGGCTTAATAACTTTAGGCCAGGTATGTACAGTCTATCCATCTTCAGAACAGCTCTGGTCTTGACACTCACTGGGATCTTTCCAATGACAGGGCATCCTCCAAATTCTCGAGTTACTTAGACTTTACAAAATGATTGCTTTACTCCACTGGTTGATTAGCTCTGCTCACATTCAATACTGGAAAGTCACATCTGACCAGATAGATAGTCCACCCTTCAAAGGATTATAAGCTTTGTCTGCTACATGTCACTCATGGATATGGAATGTAACTCAGTGATGCTGTTTTCACTTCTCCTATGTCTGATTCATAATAGCCTCCAAATAATAATGGTATTGGCTGCCATGAACTTTGCTTAAATCTCTATGCTTTTGCTCATTATATGAAATAGTTCCAGACACTTAGCAGTCTCAGAACAAATAAAATTTTACATATAAAGTGATGTCTATGGAATCCTGAAATGAAGACAATCATATTACTCCTTTACAAACCTTCAGCCCTGGCCCAGGTAAATTATGGTAGCCAGTCCTTCCAGACCTGCACTCCTCAGCTACTTCATGTAGTCTCCATCTTTCCTCTCCAAGCAGTTGCTTAGGCATTAGAATAGGACTGAGATTCTGTAGGAGAGTCTATATCAATTCCTGGTGGCCTATGTTTGGTTGAGGTCCCTTAAGAATTTTTCAAGATACACAGTGCTCTACACAGTCCTGTGTTTTAGCTTTGTAGGCTAAAATCTCATTACAATAGACAACAAGTATGGACTCAGTGCTGAAGAGGATGTACTGCTCTTCCAGAGAATCTGAGTTTGAGTGCAAGCACCCACATCAGGGGTTCACAACCACTTATAACTCCAGCTTCAGAAGATCTGATACCTCTGGCCTCTGAGAATGCTGTGGCATTCACAGCACACATTACAGCCACATTCACATAATTAAAAACAAATTTCAATAGACAACTAGCTAGGGCCTCCCAGATTCCTGGGAGTTACCATTCCGGGTAGGTTTCTACCTTGCCCTCTAATTGCCACCCAATTCCATTTGTGTCCAGAAATCTATTAGAGAGACCTTACCTAAGACTCCTAGTAATGGGGAATACAGTGCCTGAACTGGCCATCTCCTATATAACCAGGCAAGACTTTTGGTGGAGAGACTGGAACATCAACCCAGCCACAAAACCTTCCACCAACAATTTCTTCTGCAAGCATGAGGTGCTGGGGTAAAGGTGGCACAGAAATTATGGGAGGAGCTGACCAATGACAGGTTCAGCCTGAGACCCATGCCACCAGAGGGAGCTCACTGCTGACATTTCCTGTAGGATCAAAAACCAGAGGCTGGATTGCTCTGAGATGTAGGATAGAACCGAACACAATGAGAAAATAGTCAGTGAAACGATGCCTAATGCCTAATGGTGTTCTGCTACCATCAAAGATTGGTGCCTAACCCAAAAGGCTTCATGGGGCAACCGATGTAAACAAATGCAGAGACCCACAGCCAAATATTAGGCAGAGTTCAGGGAATCCTGAAGAGGAGGAGGGATTTTAGAAGCCAGAAGTGTCAAGGACACCACAACAAAACCCACAGAATCAACACACCTGGGCCCATAGAGGCTCACAGAGACTGAAATGACAATCAGGGATCTTGCATGGGCCCATCCTTGGCCCCCTGTTACACTTGTATGGCTTACTGTTTTGGTGGTACTCCTAACAAGGGAGCAGGGCTGTTTCTGATGCCTATGCCTGCTTAGGGGACTCTTGTCCTCCCACTGTGTTGGCTCATCTAGCCTTAATATGAGGTTAGGTGCCTAATATTCTTGTAACAAACATGCAAAAGTTCCATGTTTGTTTGTGATCCCTGTGTGCACTTTTCTGAAGGAGAGTGAGGGGGAGTGGGAATGGGGAGGCAGAAGGTGAGGGATGGATAAGGGAAGCTTGGGGGGTAAAGAGAAGGAGGAGGAAACTGTGGTCTGGATGTCATATATGATATAATAAATACATAAACAAGTAAAAAAGACAATAATTTGAAGTCAGAGAAATTAAGGCGCATTCATCTAGTGGTATAATACTGAACAAGTAACAAAGTGGGAGTAAACTCCAACTATGCATAGTGAACCACCTCAGGTACACCAGGCTAGATGAAAGAAGACCGCTTCATGCCTATATGATTCCAGCTATCTCTCCTTCTGAAGAGATGAAGATGTTGTGACATGTATTAAGTATCTGTTCACTATGTTTTGGAGAAAATAAATAGTAGATAAGACCACCTCACCTACACAGGAGCAGCAAGAAAGCTTGAGGGTAGTGAAACTATGCAACTATATAGATAGGTTTACTAAAGTTTCTAGAATAGTGTATATTGAAAAGAGAAAGCCAGGGGATATAAATGGTAAAACAATGAACCAACTTGCAAAACACAGTAAATATACTTGCACTACCAAGACACAAGTTTCACTGATCACACAGAGTAGCTAAGTCACCAGCATCTATGTGCCCTACACTCCACTGCAGTGAAATAAAAGGAACGTGAAGAGTAGATAAACACACCATCTTCCTGAAGATTTCACCTAGCTTGGATATGAGCTAAATCCTGGTATAAATATGAAACTGTATATGTGTAGGGAATGCCATACATAAGAGAGTAGAAAGTAGAGCCAATATTCACTTAGGGGACTCTTTTAAGTTTGATACAGGAAACTCAAACTACCAGCTGTGAAATGCCCAAAACTGGACATGAGAACACTGTGTCCTATGCTTTATTCTAGGACTGAACTTTGATTAACCAGTAATGCCCTTATTTGCTTGGGAACTAGAAATTACTCAGAAACTCACGTATCTTCCCAGAAAAGTACATGTGTCAATCTTGAATGACCTCCTTTGCACAGCAGGAACTGAATTCCAGGGAACTGTACACAAAAGAAACTTGCCTGAACTAAAGAAATACTTCTTCCAAATAGAGACAACCCCATTATGTGGGGAATGCCTGCTGTCTTCTACTGCAAGATGAGCTCTAGACACTGCCCAGCCTATTGCCTTCCTGCAGTATACTCACTAAAGAATCTTTCTGTTCTGGTCCACAAGGTGAATTCATTCACAGCTTGAATATCATGTCACTGTTAGTGTGCTGACTGAATTATGAGTCCACAGAAATATATTATAATTGTCTTTTCTTTTTTGTCTTGAAGGATCACTGTACATGTAGGGTTCTGTAATCTGTCCTGGTCCTGGAGACCTAGAACAGTGTCTACTGTTTCCTGATTATACCCAATTATCATGTTTATGTGTAATAATATGTCACAAAACAAGGACTCCAAGAGTCTCCACAGTAACTATAAGTCGATGTACTTGCTTATGAAATAATTTTACTACTATCATCTCACAGAATATATTTTGTGAACAGATACAAGGTTAATCATTACAGACCATTCAGTTTTAACCTCCCTCACTAATGAGCTATTAGCAGCCATAGAAGGAAGAAAGAGATAATCATGGTTTTCTCAATATGCCCCTGGTTTTTGGTCATGGATCTCAAGCACCAGGAACTGAAAAGAACTCTGTGTTCTCTTCAAATACTTTTTAAATAAACATTTCCTATTTGACAACATTTATAGCAGTCTAATGATTCTGCTCAAAAGATTTTACCCTACTTTCATATTCTTTTTGTGGAATGATAGAGAAACCCTGCTTCTTACTTAGCAGATATGTTGTGGTCCTTGCAGGATGGAGTAGGTTGGTAAACTCCCTGGGACTGCTGGATGTAAAAGTTCTTGTTGGGTGATGATGGGAGGAGCAAAATTGGCAGGAAGTCATCAGGGGTGATCTATGGAGAGCTGAGTATAGAATGTTTACATATTTATTGCTTAATTCAAATAAAATATCTTGATATGTCTAGGACCCACTGTCACTTTAGCAAGAAAAGGAAAATGTTACAGTACTTACAAAAATATTTTTTATTCTCGTCATGACCAACTTTCTGTTTCTTTCCAAATCCTATCTTCTTTTTCTTAACCCCTTTACTTTTAGTTTCACTTGAGCTGAAAATTGTTCCCTTTGAGATGAAATTGTCTTGAAGTTTTCCACAAATATTTCCATGGTTTCAATTTTTAAATCCCCATAGTAAAACACATACACATGTGCAAGTCCGCCCACCCCTATAGGCACACACATACCCAGGACAGATGCTTGGATGTTTTCTGTTATCCAGTGTGGTGTCTTATTTACACGATCTTCTTTTAAACAGAAAGCATATCTTACCAGAGCTATCACTAGGCTCAGCATTCCTCAGTGTGCCTTTGCATATGCATGGAGATAATTCTCAAGTTGATGAGCAAGCGTTACATAACTTAAATGGGATTCGGAAAGAAGAGCCATTGTCCATAGATTACAACAAAGAAAATTAATTGCACACAAACTTCTGAGAGGCTATAGTGTAGAATACATCATGTCATGTGTTGAATTACAACAGTAATACAAAGGGTCTGTTTTGACAAGAAAAAATGGTTGTCAGTGAATTTCTTCTACAGGTAAAATACAAAATAGAGTGCAGGGTGCTCTGATTTAGTGTTTAATACTAAATACATCCTCAGGTGTTTATCTGTTTTATGTTTTCATTTTACCTTTTAAGTAGTCATGCTGTGTGAGTACCACTCTGCTTTTTCACTGCAGGAAGCACTGATTGGCTAGGGGAACTCTTTTGGCCATTGGGTAGTTACTTAAAAGCACTACACGTAAAGAAATTCTAAAGCGGTTGTAAAAAGGACTGAACTGTACAGGTCAGAGTGAGTGTAGCCAGACTAGAGTGTCTCAAAGGTCAGGCATGCACTCTTACTTCTGTGGCATTTTCTGGCCTTTGGTGTTTCAAACTGGTCTACGCTTAAAAAAATCTTTGAAGTGCATGACTTGGCTTTTAAATGATTTGAATGGAGAAGCTAGATAGGCTCAGACATTTCTGTTTTACCCATAAATTTAATCTGTATAGACACAAAAACATTTCTGATATTCTGTGTACTTCCATGACATGTTACTTGTAGAGAATAAAATAAAATGTCTATCCCTCATAATGTATCTCTGAAATTTATTTCCAATTATTCCCTCTGCCCTTTCTGGGGTAAAATTTGGCCCAAGGGAATAGTAAATGCCTTAAGCTGATATAAGTTACTGGAAGGCTGATCAGGTGGGATCAACAAACCTTTATATAGCTTTTCAGTCATTTAAAAAATAAAACAGGTCATTGTAGGTTATATACTAATAATAAACATTAAATATTTCTCAAAGTCTTCATTTGATATAATGAAAATAGCACACTAAAGACAATAAAAGTGTTGCAAAAAGAATAAACAAAAAGGAGAGAAATGTCTATAAACCCATTTCAGCATAGTCAAACATGGAATCAATCTCAATGAAATTTTTAGACAATCTTTTATAGGGGATATAAACCTGCCTTTAGGAGTGAGATGAACCTTGAGACAAATTTTAGTTTCTGATTTCTGGTTGACCTTGGACAAAGCACACACACACACACACACACACACACTCGTTTCTATCACAGATAAAATAATAAAACAATCCCGACTATTTCAAGATTTTAAGATAGCTCTATGAGTGAAGCCCTTCCTACAGAAGCATGAAAACTGAAGTCCAAATGTCCAGGACTCATGTATAAAGCAGGTCACAGTAGTTATTTCCACTGTTAGAACAGTAGAAACAGTTAATTCCACTGTTTCTACTATTGGATAGACAATGTTGAATCAGGAGCATTGCTGAAGCTTGGGCATCAGCTTGTCTGGTGTATGAAGTGAGGAACAACAAAAAGATCTTGTCCTAAAGATGGTGGAAAGAGAAGGTTGAAGCAGAGTTGTTCTCTGTTGTATGTTCCATACATACACTGTCACATGTATATCTCTAAACTCTAAAACACTAGTAGCTCTTTCACAAACACACACACACACACACACACACACACACACACACACACACACACACACACCTGAAAGCCTGGGAGAATGAACTTGGTGGTAGGGGTACGCTAATCCCAACTCATCTCTGATTTTTACCAATTCTGGGTCCTCAATGTCTCTGAAAGATATTGTGATCCCTGTAGGTTCTATGATTTTCGTTGGAGAAGTTCTTTGCTTAGCCAAATGACCTTAACGTGTCTAGGAGGTCCTTAAAAGCTCAGCTCAAATGAATCTTCCCCTTGCATACTTCCTGAAAAAGTCTACTCTGTTTCACTGGTGGTCTTATAACTATCCATATTTAAGTACTGCTGTGTATTAGACGTACTTATTTCATGATTTATCTTTGCTAAAATTTTATGAGTCAACATAGTACATCCCTCATGTCCAGTGATGTTTCTTGATAAACAATGTTCATGGATGGAATTCATTGACTTGTAGTTAATTAATTCGTCTTTCTTTTCCTAAAATTTTCTTAACTTTACTGAATCAAAGATGCTCTCAGCTCTAAGATGCAGAGTCCTTTCTGATGTGTCAATCTCCTGTACGCATGTATATATCTTGCAAAGAGAAAAGGATGAAGACATATCCTGAAGGCTGACTCATAGCAGGATGCTTTAGTCAGCAAGACATAGGAGGCTCAAATCAAAATGCCGTAAGTACTAGCAAGTATAAGCTGCAAATAACAATATTTCATCTGTAGGTTTGATTAAATGATTCACATTGGTCTTGGTCATTAAACACACTTTTTTATGGGGCATTGGCGTTTGTCCACATCCTTGCATAGAAGGAGCTCTACGTGTCGTCAACAACGTCCAGGCCACGTGGCTCACATCAGCCAAAATTGAGAGATTTTATTTTTTTCACATGTCTATTTATGAGTAGACTGTCTTTCTTAAAACTCACCCCAGTAGACTTGTCTTCATGCTCCTTTAGCTGGAGTCGCTCCACATGGCTTTTCCGAGTGAATTCTAGGTAAAAAAATAAAAGATGAAACATCTTGTTTGATAAAGTGGTTCAAGTTTGAAACCATCGTGGTTGTCATCAGTTGTCTTTGTCAGAAGATAGGCATTTGAGGGAGACATCTACAAAACAGGGAGATGCTGCTAAATGGAAACAGTCATTTAATTTCAGTAGGTAACCACCTTCTCTGCTCAGTGTTCTCTTACAATTCTGCTTTGGCCTATACTTTTTTGTCAGTTATTTGCTCCTGTAAAATGTTTTGTCTTTACTATTAAATCTTTGTAACTAAATGTTCTTAGACTTTATTTTCAGCTTTTTTTTGGGGGGGAACTCATCATGATTAGTGACCAAAACATTCATCAATGTCTACTTTCTTTTTAATACATTCTTAGATCAAGGGATGAAGCATTAATTGGATATATTAAAAATAAAAAAGATGGGCCCGTCCTAGAGGTCACATTTGTGGCTAATGGTAACTGTTTTGTGTAATATACATTTTACCTAATATACTTCATATACTTCCACTCTGGAGAAGAATGAATCTCATAGCTTAATGACAGAAAGAGATTATCTATCCATGGTTGCCAGAAACAGGGCAAAACCTGGCTAGCATACTAGCTAACTGCAGTATTAGCAAAGTTAAGAAAGAACTTATGCCTAACACAAACTAGTTTAGCAGATTTAAGAACTAAGTAAATATATATGAAAAGAATAAATGAATTAAGACTTCACTAATAAGGTAATAGCAACCATAGTCTAAGTGAAGCGCTCAGTGTCACCATCATTCTTTATGGATTTTAAAGAAAAGGGTCATATGTATAGATGAGTTAAAGAGATAATTTGTAAGGGTATCTTATTCTCTTGTTATATAGGAATTATATACAGTGAAGTTTTGTGGGTGTTCTGGGAATTTGAAATAGCAACTGACAAGGTCAGAAAAGAAACAAAAGAAACTTCCCCAAGTCTGTATGTCTGCCCGGTCCTAAACCTTGACATTGTCTCTGTACCTGTCCACTCCCTAACCCCCATACAGGTTTCCTTCATCTTCACATCAGCTACTGAGACTTAGGGAGGCTTCTAGCTTTTTCTATTGTCCATAATCCATACTGTAGTTCAGGTGACATTTTAATATATGTTGGAGATTCTCGATATTCTCTGTAGTTATGTCTAAGAAAAATGTATAAAGAATCAGCAAATATTTTTCTAACTGGGAGGGGAAATACAGATACGTACCTAAGATCTTTTGGCCATGATGCTTTCATTGGCCAGTCAAGGCATAACCTTGTTTAGAGGTACCTTATTTAATATGTAGTTAGTTCACCAACTACTTTATGGTTTACTTCAGAGCGTGGCTAACAGGCTGTAATGCATATCTGAGCAAATCTGGGTGACACATCTTTTCTTAGTAAGGCATATCATCCCTTATTTACATTCATAAACATCAGATCATCTTCCAGTACTTCAATGGGGGCCCATTTAAATTAGAACATTTAACAAATTACAAAGCATAACCTTTTGTAAAGGTGGCACTGCCTAAAGCAGGAAACACTTAAACCCGAGAGTTGAAGAAGGAACACGGGGTGTCACCTTGCCTCATTTTAGCTGGGTACGCATGCATCAAGGTGACCAGAAATAAGGTAGAATATAATGGCCCTGGTTAAGATCAATAAAGTCTCCTCATTTTCCTCAGTAAACTGCAGAATTCCAATCCTGCCCACATCATCAAGGTTGCATAATTCCTCTCCAATCCCCCCTCCCCCTTCCCTTCTACTTCCCACCCTTTTCTCAACATTGTCTATTGTACATGGTGACTTAGCTACATGGATTATTAATCTTTCTATGGATGCGTCAGGATGTCCCCGTGTGCATACACTCACACTTATTTTTACCCTTTAACCCCCATAATGAATATTTTAGTCTCTGCCTTCTTTGAAGTGACTAAAAATTTCATTAAAAAGTAGGCACCTTATTAATATTCTCTTTCTCTATTGTTAGAGCTTATGTCTGAACTCTGACGCACAGACTCTTGGGTCTAACATTGAATCGGCAGCCCGTGGCGCTGTTTGTGGAGGGTGTGAAGGCTGCAGGAAGCAGGGCTTCACAGGAAGAAGTGGAATACGGGACTGGGAGTCCTTTGGGGCATTCTTTTGCTCCTGCTGACATAACCATGGGCCATGATGCCAACCTTATGATGTTCTCAAACCATGATTCCAAATAAGTCCTTTGCCCCCTAGTTTCTTTTGAGTACAGTTAATTTTCTACATTATACACCTTTAATTAAAATAGAATTACATTACTTTCTCCTCCTCAAAATGCCCTCAGATATACTCCCATGAACCCCTCACATGTCCTCCCTGTCTCAAATTGATAGGTCATTTTTTTATCTGATTATTGTGGTACACGCATGCATGTGTGAATATATGCAAACAGCATGTTGCATCTATGTTTTTGGTGGTGTATATTTGGCCTCAGGCTGGACGCTCTGCATTAGACAACCAATAAGGAAGCTCATCACTAGGAGAGACAGATTTTCCTTCTTTAAGTATTTTATTATAGTGACTAGAAAAGTAACAAACCAACTCGTTCTTTCTCTCTCTCCCCTCCCTGCCCCCCACTTCCTTCCTCTCTGTTATATAATGAGAATGCTATTTATCTCCAATCCAGGAAATTGAATCTGCCAGATCTTTGAGTTCTGACATCCCAGCCTCTAAACCTTCAGTTAATGTGTGTTGTATAAGCCCAGTCAGAAAGACCAACAAGATCCTGAAGACGAATCGACCAGCTTCCCCCCAAAGTTCCTCTTGCAACTTAGAGATATTTCCTATGAACCCAAGATAAGGCAGGGCCCCCTTGGTAACATCTCTCAGAACACTCTATTTCTATCATTAAAACCGATGAACAATCAGGCATATTAAAAAATACCTCTCATTCCTAGTGGATTTCAAGCACTATGCATACCATTTCTTTTTGAGCACCAGAATGTTTTCTTTTTTCTTTTCTTTTCTTTTTTTTTACCCTTCACTTTGTGAAGCTGCAGACTCTGAATTAATATTAGCCTCCTAAAGGCAGGAATGAAAAAGCTCACTTAAGTCAAACCATCTGTCCCTTCCACAGCCGAGGTTGATAAACGGGTGACAATTATCTTTGAAACATAGCCTGACACACACATTGTGGGGGAGCAGGCTTCTTCCACATGAGTAGCAGCTTGGAGTGGTCTTTTCTCATTCCTAGTAAAAGTCACCCCTGCTACTAGCTGACATTAAGATTTTCAGAGAGCACGTGATAGAATTTGCTTGATTACGCCACCAAATTCAGCTGTGGAAGACATATCCAGATGCCAGAGCTGACAATGATTATGGCACCTAATACGATGATGTCACATTCTAACCCTCTAGGAAACAAAGATTCCCCTATATGTTGGAGGCAGCATACAAAAGCAGGCCAGAAAATATGAAAGATACCCTTTTTTAAAAGAATAACCACAGAAACTGTTCAAACTGCAAATTACTTCTTAATTTGTTCCCTTTATCTGTCAGAATAATTTTCCCCTTTCAGTTATAATTCTAGAGGGCTGGGGAGAATACAGCGCAAAGCCAATGCAGGTTTATGTCCTTATGAGTACTTTTTGGATACACAAGAGTTTTTTGAAAGTAGCTATTATGACAAGGCTCTCCACTGTGTGTTGAATGAATGGCAGACCTGGTCCCTGCCCTCATGTACTTAGCATCTAGTGTCCTGTAGTGTGAGGTGATTATACATGATTACACATAATTACTCATAATTATCTAATTGCAAATTGTGATATGCACTAGAGAGTAAGGTAAAAGTGCTAAGAAGGCATTCAGCGAGGGCAGGGCAGGGAGAAGCAAATATAGTTCTGCTTTAGAGCTATACTGTGAGCAGCACCAGAGCCGAGCTTAATTTAAAGCCTTGGGAGAGTGTTAGCTCTGAATAAGAACACTTAGAACAGAATAGAAGCAAAACAAAAATCTTCTCACATATACTCCAGAGAATGGTTGCTAGGCATCTGCAAGTTATTATAGTATTCCATATTATCTTGCTCTAATATATATATATATCAAAAAAAGTAAGAAGAAGCCAACCTCTCATTTTTTCAACAAAATTGCCACACATCACATTCCCATTTCTACAGAAGTAATTTTGTTAAAACATAAAAATTTCTGTGTATTCTTGAACATCTTTAGGGAGCCAGAATTGATCATGCTGCTGGGTTATGATATTTTAAGATAGAATAGGGACTGTACATGCTGAAATATTTGCATTTTTGTTAATATTTCTGGAGTTTAAAGTACTTGTGTCATTTGTTTTGGGTACATGTCCCATAAAGACCATAGCTGGAAAGGGCACACACAGGGCCTTTTAAAGTCTGAAATGGTTTCGATTAGTGTAACCTAGGGTTATTTGAGTTTCAAAATAATAATTAAAGTGCACTTTTGGGAGTAAGTAAACATCTAGGAATACCTCTTTATAAAAAGAAACAAACCAATGGGATATAAGGAAATCTGTCTACGACAGTAGGAGTCCAATCGCTACGTGTGTAGGATGGAGTTAGAAAGCCATCTGTCACCACCTTACTAATAACCTAGGCAAAAGTACTGTGTACAGACCATGAGAAGCAACATTATAATATTGTGTCAAAGTATTTCCCACTATGATTCACAAAAATAAATAGCAGTAGAAATTAAGTAACATACATTTTGAATCAAATCAATATTAATATCATTATTTAATCCGAGATGGTATCCTTTGCTATCTCATGCACTAAGAAAAGTACAATTCTGCATTATACTTGGAAAGCTAAACTGGAGTCCACCTGAAAATATTCTGGATAAAGGGAGAAAATACCACAGCAAAGCACTCAGACAAACAAACACCCAACAACAACAATAACTACAAACACCCACAACCAATCTCAAGGAGGATCCCAAACACAACACATGATATTGAATTTATCTAGACCAGAAAATGTTATTATTTAATGAACATTATTGAAAAAATTGAAAAAAGTTTTGAAGACTAGATAATAAAGTGAAATCCGGTTCTTTTTTTGTTTTTGGTGGCATCTGGATCAAATCTAAAAACTTGGATTCTGCTACTGAGCTACATCCCCAAACTCGTTACTTTTCTGATGCTCGTTATTTTGTGATTTTTAAGAGATTGACTCCTGCTCCCATTTGCTGCAACTGCACCCTGGGAGGCTTAATCACGGCTTAAGAGACCATTCCTCAACCCTGTCCTGGCTCAGCCCACCTCTGATTTCCCTTGCCACATTGGCTGCCGCTTCAACTGCGGTCATTCTATCCTCACTCCACCCTATTCATGTGGAGCACAGCCTCTGCAGCCATCGCGTATGGTCATATGACCCTGAGGGTGGCCTGCCATGCCTCACCTTTAGACAAGTACCTCACAGCCATTTCATGCTCTCACCAACCACTCTGCTGTTGCTCAAAAGTTAGATCAGGGCCTAGATCCTATCTGCCTCAGCTCCTGGTGGCCTATTCTTGACTGTGGCCCCTGTAGAGTTTCTAAAGACACACAGTTCTCTACTCCATCTTTGAATGCAGATGCCCAGTTGTGTTTGTAAAGAAACAAACAATATGAAAGTCAAGATAGAATGCCTCCCACCTCCAAAAATCACTAATCTTGTAGTAATTTCATATAAGGAGGTCAGTTTAGACCACACACACACACACACACACACACACACACACACACACACACAGACACCTCTTCTAAAATAAAAAGTATAAACATCCTTAGATGATATATAGCTAAATACAAAACTGGAAATGACAAAAATAAAATTCAAAACC
Organism: Rattus rattus; assembly: GCF_011064425.1. Lineage (NCBI taxonomy): Eukaryota > Metazoa > Chordata > Mammalia > Rodentia > Muridae > Rattus > Rattus rattus. Next base: position 45,232,247 of record NC_046158.1, on the reverse strand, counting down.
ACAAGCAAATTGTTGATTGCAACAACAAGAACAATTCAGAATATGAAAATCAAATTCAATATACAGTTAGGAATACCAACAAAGCACAAACAGAAATAAATCAGGAAATTAAAAGCTTACTAAGCCTAATAAAGAATTCTTTGGTCTTATAATGGGTTACCAAGGTGTCAGATATCAGAGCTTAGAGTCATGGAGAAAGTAGATAAAGAAAATAACAAACAGAACAATGGGAGATGCAAGAGCTTGGCCACCATGAAAGCAACAAAATGTTGAATGATGGGCATAAAATAAAGAATATTTCAGAAAATGGTTAATCCTAAGAAAAGAAGAAAACTCTCCCAAATCTAGAGAAAAAGATAGATATATAGGAACAGAATGCCACATCACACCAAATATGTCCCAAAAAGAAATTTCTCATAACTTATAGTTGAAACAGTAAAAACATTGACAAAAGGAGCACATCAACATCTACTAAGTCTCTTATGAAGGCATATCCATCACCATAAAGGCTGATTCTTCAATGGAAATGGGAATGTCTGTTTTTCTATAACTACAATTCCAGACTATTATACCCAGCAAAACTACCTATTAAATTTGAAGGAGAAATAAAAATTTCCATGACAAAAACAATTTAAAAAGCAAATGATGACTAAGCTCGTTCCACAGAGAATACTGGAAAGGATATTTGAAACTGAAGAGAAGAATACACAAAACCAAGAGGCTACAGGGAAAACACAAACAGGAGAATAGCTGATTGAACAAGATAAGGAAACCACCATTAAAAAAAAAAGAAAAATAGACAGGAATAGAAGCACATACCTTTCAATAATATCTCTAAATATTAATGATTTCAGTTCACTAGGAATAAAATATATAGCCTAGCTAACTGAATTAGCAAACAAGACCCATCTTTTTTGCTTCCTCAAACAAACTTACTGAGGTAAATGTGACTTTAGGGTCTAATAAGGTCTAAAGAGAAAGAGAGCCAAGAAAAAAAATTAATCCAGCAACAATACTATCTTAAAAAAGTCAGAGTCCTATTTTAACATTGTTTTCAATATTCGAAATTCAATTATGATAGATAAAAAAGAAACCTGAGATGTCGTGTAGAATTAGAAATCATAAAGGCATACTTGCCTCTTTAGTTACCACCATATGTTCTGGAGTAAATGACAAGATAATTCTTAATTTCCGATACTCTATCTTCCAAATAACAAGAGATAAAAAAAATATTAACTAACATGAAATATTTTATTAAAAGTTGTATGGTTTTGTTGTGTTTTGTTTCTATGTGTTAACAAGAACTATTTTTATTGGATATTTTATTTATATACACTTCAAATATTATCCAGTTTCCTAGTTTCCCCTCTAGAAATCCCCTATTGCATCCCTCCATGCAATAGGGTACTCCCCCTCCCACCCACTCATTCCCACATCACATCCGTGGCATTCCCCTACATTGTGGCATTGAACCTTCTCAGGACCAAGAGCCCTCCTCCTCCAACTGATGTCAGATAAGGACATCCTCTGCTACATATGTAGCTGGAGCCATGTGTCAGTCCATGTGTACTCTTTGGTTGGTGGTTTAGTGCCTGGGAGCTGGGGTCGGGTCTGGTTGGTTGATATCATCGTTCTTCCTATGGAGTTGCAAACCTCTTCAGTTCCTTCAGTTCTTTCCCTAACTCCTCCATTGAGGACCCAGTGCTCAGTCCAATGGTTGGCTGTGAGCATCTGTGTCTGTATTTGTCATGGGCAGATCCTCTCCAGAGACAAATATCAGGCTCCTGTCAGCTGGCACTTCTTGGCATCAGCAATAGTGTCTGGGTTTGGTGTCTTTATATGGAATGGATCCCCAGAATACTCACAGGAGGTAGAGGGTGGGAGGGACTTGGGAGGAAGTGAGGAAGGAGAAGGAAAAGGAGGGCAGTATCAGGTATGGGAGGAGACAGGAATGATATACTGAGGGTCAGGAAATTGAACAGAGGCATATAGCAATGGGGTGGGGGTGGGGAACTGGGGGTAGCCATGAGAAAGTCCCAGATGCCAGGAAAGCAAGAGGCTCCCAGGACTCAATGGGGATGAGATTAGCTGAAATGCCCAACAAAGGGGAGAGAGAACATGTATAGACCATATCCAGAGGCTAGGCAAGGCCCCAGTTGGGGGGTGGGGCCACTCACTCATCTCAGAATTAACTTAACCCAGAATTGCTCCTGTCTAAAGGAAATACGGGGTCAAAGTGTAGAGCAAAGACGGAAGGAAAGGCCAACCAGAACATTTGGATTTTGTGTCAGACATTTGATTTTCTGTGGCCAACTTAAAGGCCTTCTTCCATCTTGTCATTAATAGAATCCTGGTTTTGAACAGATGAGAGTTGTCTTTGACTGTAATGTGGGTGTAATGTAGAACCCATAACATCTCCACAGTAATTCAAAACCATTCTAAAAAAAACAATGGACATCTCTTGATGCTTTACCAATGAAAAAAATGCACAAGCTTAGTTTAATGGAAAGTTTATTAAGACAAAGTAATTCTGTTAAAGTTTTATTTTAGATGAAATGTTGGGAATTAATAAGATGATATATTCTTCCCAAATTTTCTATTACCTTTTGATGAATGTACTATGGTTGATTGGTGAATGTTAGAGCTGAGGCACTGACCATTTATCATGAGGTTTTAAGCATTAAGTAGAAAAGTCAGGGTGGGACATGAATAAAAAGGTATTCCTAATTATCATGGCTAAGCAGATGACTCACAGGATAAGAGCAGATACTGTTCTGGCAGAGAATCTGGGTTCAGTTCCTCATACTCACATAGTGGCTACAACCACCTGTTAACTCCAAGTTCAGGAGATCTGATGTCATCGGTCCTCTGCATGGATCAGCCATGAAAATGGTATACTTACACATATGAATGAAAATGAAAATAAAAATAAAAATAAAAATTTCCTCATTATTTTATAATGCCTAACTATATCTAATCTAAAATCTCCAACAGTCAAATTAGATAGTATAACAAAAACTTTTATTTTATAATTTTAATAACCAAATAGATTACTAAATCATTAATTGTTTTAAAGCATTACCAGAATAACCTTGAACAGAGAAAATGTGAACTAAAATGAACAATGTCAATATAAGGGTTTCTGATTATATTAAATTATATGCTAATTTTGAAAAACAATGACAATATCCAGAAAAATCCCATAGATAATAATGACTAATATCGTTAGCATATTTATCTTATACTGCACACACACATATACACACACATGCGCTCACATACACATACACACTTCATAGTTTGCTCGGGCAATAATTACTAAATAATAGTATTTGTTTAGGAAAATATTTTTACGTAGTATATAAAAGCACTCTGAATAAATTTTGTATAGTGTCAGGACAGCTTAGGAGTCTCTGTTTCTGTTCATCAAAGTTCTTGAGAGATTTACTCAACATTTTAGTCAATACTTATTAGAAAAATTAAAACTTTAATTTCTTTTATTGTTCTGCTCTTTGATTACAATCATTGTTTAACATTTTCTAAGAGTTTAGTGGCTTTATTATCACCTTTGTTGTAAGTTCATTTTTTGTTGTTGTTGTTGACCTCTTATTTTGTTTGGCCACTTACTTAAATTAAACTGGTTATAACTCCAGAATTGAGCAATGTTATGATTTGAATGATGTTTCTTCCATATGGTCATTTGTTTGAACAATTGGTTCCCAGTTCCTGGTGCTTTGGGGGAAGGGTATAGAGTCTTTAAGAAGTGGAATGTTGCTGGAGGAACCATATCACTTGGCATGCACTTATAGTATTTATCACTTTGCCCCACTTCCTATTCTCTGTCTGCTTCCTATACATGGGCAAAATGTGATCTCTGCTTCCTGCTGATGGTGCTATGTTACATCTTTCCTTGAAATGATAGATGTTCTTTCTTTCATTAGCCAAAATAAAATATTTCTTCCAAAAGTTTATTTTCGTTTGGTTATGGTATATTATCACAGCAGCAGAACAGTAACTAATATACCCAATATATGTCAGAATTGGAAGGGAATCAGTCTATATGTGATAAGAATTTTGCTTCATTCTCTTACTTCAAAGAAGATCTTTAAGGTATGGGGCATTATTCTAAAGGGAGGTTATTAAACATGGCATACTGCAAGGAAGATCATTACTTAGGTAATAATTATCATTATTTAGGTAGTCAATAACTTGAACATTTCAGGAACTTCCTGAAACTGAGCAGATTCAGTAGGGCACTAACTTTTCAAACATGTGTCCATAGGAAGGACTGCTAAGAGATATCTCTGAGAAGCCAAATATCCTGGAAAATGAAGAGATGAAATGAGCTGCCTGGAGGAGGAAGACACTAGTCAAATGGTCTCAGAGGCAAAGACTAGCAAAAAGGTCTGAATGAGAAACTCTCAAACCTGCCAAGGTGCAAATAACCTCCAGGTTTACAGCTTTCCTAATTCCTTTACTTTTTAAGAACTCTTACTTCCACACAACTCCAAGATTTCTTCACATTTACAAATGAATTCTTAAAGGAATAATAATATTAAACAGACCTTTGTTTTTCCAGATCTGATCACAAAATTTCAACATTATATCAGAGAGATTTTTACTACTTTTTAAAATGTATCTTCTCACTTTTATCATTTATCCAAGAATTACTTTAATTAGGGAAATGCAAATCAAAACAACCCTGAGATTCCATCTCATGTTAGTCAGAATGCCTACTCAAACACTCAGGTGACAATAGATGTTGGCAAGGATGTGGAGAAAGAGGAACACTTGTTCATTTTTGGTGGGGTTGCAAGCTGGTACAACCACTCTGGAAATCAGTCTGGAGGTTCATCATAAAATTGGACACAGTACTACAAGAGGACCCAGCTATACAACTCCTGGGCATATACCCAAAAGATGCTCCAATATATAACAAGGACACATGCTCCACTCTGTTCATAGCATCCTTGCTTATAATAGCTAGAAGTTGAAAAGAATTCAGATGTCCCTCAATGGAAGAATGGATACATCTACATAATGGAGTACTACTCTGGTATTAAAAACGAGGATGTCATGAAATTAATAGGCTAATGGATGGAACTAGAAAATATCATCCTGAGTCAGGTCACCCAATCACAAAAAATACACACATGGTATGCACTCACTGATAAGAGAATATTAGCCCAAAATTGAGGATTACCCATACAATCCATAGACCACATGAAGCTCAAGAAAAAGGGCGACCGAAGTGCAGATGCTTCAGTGCTTTTTAAAACAGGAAACAAAACTATTCATAGGAGGAAATACAGAGACAAAGTGTAGAGCAGAGACTGAGGGAAAGGTTATGCAGAGATGACCCGACCCAGGCATCCATCCCATATACTGTCACCAAACCCACACAATATTGTAGATGCCAAGAAGTGAACTCAGACAGGAGCATGATATAGCTGTCTCCTGAGAGGCTCTGCCAGAGCCCAACAAATACAGAGGCAGGTGCTCACTACCAACCATTGAACTGAGAACAGGGTCCCTAATGGAGGAGTTAGAGAAAGGACTGAAGGAGTTAAAGGGGTTTTCACCCTCATAGAAAGAACAACAATATCAACCAACCAGACACCCCAGAGCTCCCAGAGACTAAACCACTACCCAAAGAGTACACATGGAGGGACCATGTCTCCAGCCACATACGTAGCGGAAGATGGCCTTATTGGGCATCAATGAGAGGAGAGGCCCTTGGCTCTGTGGAGGCTCAATGCCCCTGTGTAGGGGAAAGCCAGGACCGGAAGTGGGAGGGAGTGGGTGGTCAGGTGGGGAAGCACCCTCAATAGAGACAGGGGGAGGTGTAAGGGATGGAAGACTCCAGAGGGGAAATCAGGAAAGGGGATATCATTTGAAATGTAAGTAAAGAAAATATCCAATACAAAAATTAATTTCTTCTCACTTTTATCTACTATCCAAGAATAACTTCAATTAGAAGGTTTTCTGGTTTCAAAGGCTTTGTCATTGATTATGAAGAAGACAAGTTTTATACGTACTCTAGACAAATTCATGTATATTTACTAATTTACTTTGTATTTCTCTATGGTTATACATTTATACACAAAGATAAATAATTTTAGAGTTGTACTTCATATTTGCAATATCTACACATTAATTTAATTTAAATTAATTTTATAAAAGTTCATAGTTTGAATAAGAATAGCACTAATGTGCTTGATTTTATCCTATATTTTAAAAATATGACATTTATATTTCTTTGTTTCCTAGGTTCTGATAGATGGTAATGTCAAGAAAAAATAGATTTTATTTCCTAGTTTGTCAGAAAACGTTGAGTTTAAAATAATTCGTTAAAATTTTCATTGTAGAAAAAAGGTAATTTTCTTAAAGCACACCATATTTTTGTACAATAATTTTAGAGAAATTTTACTATTTTTACTTTAAATTACATATGTGCGTGTGCATGTGTGTATGCGCGCGCGTGTGTGTGTGTGTGTGTGTGTGTGTGTGTGTGTGTGTGTGTGTCTGTGTGTATTGGCATGAGTACTGATTACTGCAGAGACCAGATGTGTCAGATTGCCCTGAAGCTGACCTTCCGGGTGGTTGTAAAACACCTGATCTGGGTCTGGAAATCAAATTCTGGTCCTCTGCAAGGGCAGTGTACACTCATTTTGTTTGTTTGTTTGGTCGGTTGGTTGGTTTTCTTTTGAGACACAGTTTCTTTCTTTATTTAACTGTGGCTGTCCAGGCTGGCCTGAAACTCAGATATCTGCTTACCTCTGCCTTCTAAGGAGTACAGCAGCACTGCCTGGCTCTGTGTGCATTGTTGATCCATACACCAAAGAAGATTATATAGCATAATTGTTTCCAAAGTTAATATACACCGAACACAACCATTAGACTTACTTTTTGTACGTTGTTATTATTCTTTTACTTTAACTTATAATAGATGAAACCCCGAAAAATATCAGTAACTGGCAATTGCTAATTTGTGAAATATGGCCTTACTATTTGATAGATTCAAGCAGACACTTGCATATGGGAAGAGCTCAAGAACATGTTTAAAGCCTTTACAGAAGGGTTCATGTGTGTGTGTATAATTAACAAAGACAATATCGTGGATGCCAGGAGGTGCATGCTGACAGGAATCTGATTTAGCTGTCTCCTGAGAGGCTCTGTCAGAGCCTGAGAAATACAGAGTCAGATACTCTCAACCAACCATTGGACTGAAAACGGGCCCCCAATGGAGGAGTTAGAAAATATCCTGAAGGAGCTGAAGGGGTTTTTAGCCCCATAAGAAGAACAACAGTGTTCATAGGCCAGAATCCCCAGAGTTCCGGGTGACTGGCCACTGATCACGGAGTGCACCTGGAGGGATCCATAGCTCCGGCCACATGTTTAGCAAAGGATGCCCTTACAGGGCATCAGTGAGAGGAGAGCCCTTGGCCTTGTGAGAGCTTGACACCCCATGTGGGGGAATGCCAGGGAGGGGAGATGGGAGGGAATGGGTGCATGGATGGGGGAGCAACCTCATAGAAGCAGGGGGAGGAGGGAAGGGATAGGGGAATTCCAGAGGGGAAATAAGGGAAAGGGGATAACATTCAAAATGTGGGTCAATTCAATAAAAATAAATAAATAAATAAATAAATAAATAAATAAAACATGAAAAACAATAATAAAAAAGATGGAATATATGTTATTTTTAAAAATTAAAATATGATAAAAGAAACAAAAACTGAGGTAACATACACACACAGCTTTTATATACAGAAATATTTCTATCTCTCATCTTAATGTGTGCCATAAGCAGTCTTTTATGTCATAAAATATTTTATTATAATTTAACAGCCATGTCTTCTTAAAATTATTGTACAGGGATTTTAATCCTGCAACATGGCTGGTATGACAAGGAATCACTTTCAAAGATATGATTCAGCCAGATGCATATGTGTTTAGATTACAGTACGATCTGGCTGGATACAGACATCCCCATAGTACACAACTTTAATCCCTAAACAACGAAGTAAGGTTAGTTTGTAAAAGGATGCAGCCTTGTTTGAAAGTGATATCTAATTAAGTGGCAGACAGAGTAACGAATCAGAGGAAGATTTGAAAGAATGAATTGGAGATAGGAGATAGGACCAACTCACATCAGAACAGCAAAGGATGAGAGGCTACTTAAGAGCTGACAGAGGACTTAGGGGAGAAGACAGAGAGACAGAGAAAGGGGATGGTGTAGTGAGTGGTGTTCGTGTGTGTGTGTGTGTGTGTGTGTGTGTGTGTGTGTGTGTGTGTGTGTGTGTGTGTGTGTAGGGAGTGCACCAGGAGAGTTTTACAGAGACAGGTTACAGAGTGAACAAGATCAATAAAAGTGAAGACAGGTTGAGAGAGAGAATGAGACGGAGACAGAAGATCAGAACATATTAGCAAAGTTAGTATTGAGGGCAGGCAGAGAAATTCAGTCAGAAGCCAAGAGAAACTGGATTGAATCAGTCAGCTTGGAAGTTTACACTGAGTGTAGGGTAGAAGCTTCCAGGCCTAGGAGTAGGGATACTTAAAACAGAGAAAGAAGTATTCATCCCATGCTGTATATTTGCACAGCTTGGATATAGTCCCAATCTCAACACTTCATCTGAGGAAATAAAAGTGACATTTACATATTATACTTACATAAAATACTATAATTCATAAGTTCATGTCTTTACAACTGGATGACTGCTTGTACAAATTCATACAAAACCTGTTATGAGCACTTTGTTGGTTTCAAATATTTTAAAATATTTATGTAGGATAAAATTTTTTAAGGTGAAGGGCATTTCGTAGGTGTGTACCCTTTTAACATTTTTGTACAGAATGTGAACACAAACTCTTCTTCTCTTGGGGAATACAAACTTCTCATATTTCTTTTATCTCTCTATTATCTTTTAGAAAAATGCCAGATGACCAATTCTATATTTCTTTGCATATAATAATTAGATTTTTATATGAGTTTCTCAATGTTTGTCAGTAATCCCATTCTTTCTATTTCAAAAGCTGTGCTGGGATTTGGGACCACATAGCATGGATTTTTTTAAAGATTGTTTTTCAAGAGTCTCTAAATAGTTACTCTATTATGAAATAGATGTAGAGTAGAATTCATTTTTTAAAATGTTAAATTCATTTTGTTTATATAATAAAAATACTATTAAATAATAACACAACTTGGTAATATAAATTAATTTTGACACTCTAATTGGCACAAAATATCTTGCTTTCCATGTAAGATGAAAATAGAAGTTGTTACAGAAAGTGCAAATAGAGGCAAGGAATTATTAAATATTTACAATTGCCCCTATGTTTTACTTTTACAAATTGACATTGTTACTAATATTAAAGTGTTATTCTTCACCATGGGATGATTGAAAACACATCTATTATAAACAATAAGCATAAGTATCACAGAATATTCGAGAAATTATAAACTACATAAAATGCCAAAATATGAATGTCAGACTTTAAATGAAGAGCAGATTCCAGTATTTTAGTAGGAATTATAATGGAATTTTTAGAAGCCTGATTAGTTCGTGTTATAGAATTTTATAATGATTTATCATGCAAAAGTTCTGCAATTGAGCTGTATAGGAAACACTTCACCACTACAAAAATGAAAACAATAAAGAAGACCTAATAAAGTCTGTGAAAACCATTTGACTCTTGGTTTCAGGCAAAAGCTTTTAAAAGGTTAATGCCATATTTACTGCAAACATAATACTGCAGGGAAGAAAATATTGGGCTTTTTTAGGTCCAGTATTCACACATTAACCCTCTAGTGATAAAACCCACAAACTGGATCATTCAAAGAAATTGGCAATTTTCTTAACTGCCCTTTAACAGTGGAAGATGGATCTGTATACTACTGTGCAATGAAGTAAGTTCATTCGTGTTTACTTACAAGCTACAGTCGGCCTCCTAGAGGATCCATTCTTAATGATTAAAGATGAAGACATTTTACCAGCTATCCTCTAGTAATGTTAGAAACTACAGTGATTTATCAACCTACTACTTTCTTTCCTTCTCCCCCTACGCTATCTGTTAGATTTTTTTCACTGAAGAAGAAATAATAAAATGTATTTGGGATTTTTAGTGCCTTTGTTTGAATATTTTTGCTTCTCTTTAATTACACAGGGGGAAAAATCTTTCATAAGTCAAAGGCATCCTTAAAGAACATGGTGTATTAACTCAATTTACCACTGCACTAATCCAGCTGGAAAGGACCAAGGAGTGGAAATTAGATGCTTAGTTAGATGCTCCATTTAAAAGCCATGTCTTTCAAATGTGGGGAGACTAATTTTTACTGGACAGTGAAACTGTCTTGTAATGCAGTGCAATTCTGGAACTCCATTATCCATCTAGTACTACAAAGCTTCTGCTTGCTAACTGGCAGTGCACTGCGTGGCCTGTGACTGTGACCCTTAACTCAGAATGAGACTGGCACTGATAAATATGCCCATCCATTCTCTGCTTGGTCGCTGCAGGGTGGACCTTTCTTAACTGCAACTCCTTCGCAATGTCTACATACACCGTCCATAGTCCATATATGTGCATTTCGAGAGAACAGCTATCTTGCCAGGTACATAATAAATGACTTTTGTGCCTTTCAACAATTTTATAAGTGAAAATCATAAAACATAGATGTTGCCAAAAAAAAAAAATTCTAAGAAAATGATGAAGGGCTCCAGGTAATCTATACACATCCAGTAAGACTATACTTAGTAGGCATAAAGTGTTTTATTATAAAGAACTGAGTTAATTAAGATCAAAACTGCTTTGAGGAAGCATGCCTATGCCTATGATTGTGACACATAGGTAGCATGATAGGAAATTATATAGTTAATTCACCTAATTTAAAAAAAAAATGAACCCAGACACTGACTAGCTGGCTATCCTTTCCCTTCCCTGCAAATAGAGAGGAAGAAAAAGTCCTGAAAATGTCTAAGGTTGGCAGTGACATTGAGTATCTGACAGGTTAGCATGCGATGCAGAGTCTGGCCTGTAGATTCTGTGCGACTTTCTCCTTCCTCCTGTTGGTAGACATAGACAGTTGTTGGAATAGAGGATATTGTCTCTTTATGGAGACTCTGGAGGTTTGGGTCAGTTCAGGGTTGAATTTGTGAGAGAGACAGACATTTTGGAATGGTGACCACTTTGGAGTGGATTCTTGTTTCACATTTCTGAGGTCTGTGGAGTAAGAGTGGACACTGTCCTATGGTCTCATCTCCAATGCCTTGCCTGAGATGGGGATTGATTAGGATCCCAGTCCTGTGTTCATTTGAAAAGCATCAGTGCCCATGTAAATTTGGTAAAGGCACTTACCTTTGATTACGAAACGGTATTTCTCTTTTTAGAAGCAGAAATCCAGAAAATGATGAGGGGATAGATTTTTGTACAAAAATAAACCACGAACTGTGTTTTTCAATATGTGCAGTAAAAGGCTCAATTGAGCAAAACAAAATTGATTTTAAGAGAACTTGAATGTGTCTTTCTTCTCTACTTACTTGTAGGAGATCATCCAATACATCAGCACTCTCCCTACAGCTGAAATGCACCCACATACAGGAATGGCAAGATACTGTATGAGTCTAACTCCTGTCCCAGTTACATTAGTAAAAAACACAGCCCAGACTCTTCCACACATCTCCATTGTTCTCTATGCTACATTCTCTTCTTCCACTTAGAAAAATATTTTCTCTATTAAATTATTTTGTAAAACTTTGAATTTATTATCTATTTCCATTTTATTTCTTGAGAATTTTGTAGTTTTTAAATAATATTTTAAATTATTATTTTTCTCCATTCCCTTTACTTCCTCCAACTCGTCACACACCCTTCACCTGTTTCCAAAGAGCTGATCTCTCTCTCTAATTGATACATACATATATATGCAGAAATATATACCTATATCTTACCCAGTACATTCAATACTGTGTGCACATGATTGTAGCGTAAGCACTTGGTATTGGATAATCATGTTAGAGCTCCTCCATGAAAAAGGACTACTTTTCCGACTATCAGCATCTCTTGTTTGTCTATAGCTCTTAGTTTAGGGGTGGGGCATCATGAGATTTTTCCCTTTCAATCATAATATGTCTACGGATGTTAGGCTTTTTCCAGGTCATGTTTAGGTAGTCATATCGTTGAGGTATCATGTGTGAAATTTCCCTGTCATTTCTAGGAGACAATCCAAAGTTGTCTAATTGGATTTAGGGCTCACTCAAGCACAGGTGAAATCTTATCAGGTACAGGAACTCTAGTCAACTATCTGATTCTGATGAGATCACTGACTTTATATTTTAATGAAATACTTCTGGTTTACCCATGACTTAGCATTCGTATTTGTAGCTCTTTTAAAAGCTTGGTTGGTATTTGTCTCTTGCAAATGGGTGGTCCTTTAACTTTCGAATGCCTAATTCCACACGGTCAATCCATTCTCTCCCTCTTCAGATTTCTTGTACTTATCCTATCTTGTTACTCTTTGCAGTTGGTATCATAATATCAATATTAATTATATCAATTCAAGTCCTTGGTGTAAGAAAGAAAAAATTCGATTTGCAGGACTAAATTCATGTAAACGAACTTTCGGGGACTCCGCCTTCTTTCCCTTTGATGAGTCTAAGATTAGTGTGTAATACAATAACAAAGAACGGGGATGAGGTGGCCTTTTGCTGACATCTAGGAAACTTTTCCCAACTCTTGGAAGGCAACAGTTGAACTGGGTTCTGAGCTTTCTTCCAGTTACAAATAAGGAGCTTGCTCTAGATATTGTCCTAAATCCCAAAGGAACTGAACTCAGGATGAAGACAATGATCAAAATTGTAGAGCAGTCTGAGAAACAATGCATCCTGAATCAGGGAAGCACTGGGCCACCTGACCTATGCTTCTTTATTGCTTAAATCAGCTTAAAGTAGCCTTCTATTATGACTGGTAGCCAACAGAGCCCCAAAAGATGTGATTTCCTTCACATTATTCTTGGTTAGAACAGGAAAAGTGTTCCTATTGTTGAAAATTGTCTACAATGATAGTTAAGATTGTACTTCTCTGTGGTCAATGTTTGAATGGAAGCCATGGAAACACAGAGGGAGGAGACTGTTACTGGCCTCTGTCTCTAAACATTTTGAATATTGAAATATATGTAGAGTACAGGATGATGGTTAGTTTACCACTGAATTTACAGTAATAAACCAGACAGTAGTCACGATTTGATAGAGACAAGTAAGGCCTAGGCCCTATTTTCAGGAAGGAACAAGGCAGGATAGAAATGAGCAACAGATACATCCATTTAGTATAACAGATGCTTTCTAAATGGTGAACTGGTCTAGGAATCCAAGGAAGCTCACACATCTCTAAGTCAATAAGGGACATTCACTTGATACATGACACCAAAGCAAACTAAAGGTCACACTGTTATGTCATAGATTTCTTAGCAAATTAAACATATAGAACTTTGGTAAATCTAGCTGCTTCTCTTGAATATTTTTTAAATTTTAATCAAACAGTAACCAAAAAAATATTTAAATTAAAAATTCCTTTGGCAATTTGAGGACTATGTATGGTTTGCTAGTTTCTTTTCTGTCACATATGATTTTTCATATGACAAAGGCTGAGAATAAAAGTAAATGTTTATTTTCATAAATATTCCATCAGTATGCTATACTTTCATTCATTTACTGCCAAAATATAGCTTCAAAGTAAAATGCAATTAATTAAGAAATTATCATTAAACTATCACTTTGGTTAGAACCATGTAGTACAGTTATTAAGATATGAGGGACAGAAACTTGTATTTAAGGTTATCTTAATATCTTAAATTATTATGGAGTTTAAACTTGAATGCTGGATTTTTTTTTACTATAAATACTTTTTTATTGGATATTTTTTTTATTTATTTACATTTCAAATGTTATCCACTTTCTCGGTTTCCCGTCCATAAACCCCTATTCCATCCTCTCTCCCCCCTGCATCTAGGAAGGTGTTCCCCTACCCATCTACCCACCCCTTCCTGCCTGCCCACCCTGACATCCCCCTACAATGTGGGGGTTCGAGCCTTGGCAGAACCAATGGCTTCTCCTCCCATTGGTGTCCAACAAGGCCATCCTTTGCTACATATATACTGCTGGAGCCATGGGTCTCTCCATGTGTATTCTTTGGATGGCGGTTTAGTAGCTGGGAGCTCTGGTTGGTTGGTATTGTCATTCTTATAGGGTTGCAAACCCCTTCAGCTCCTTCAATCCTTTCTCTAACTCCCCCCATGGGGAACCCATTCTCAGTTCAACAGTTGGAGGTGAGTATCTCCCTGTGTATTTGTCGTGCTCTGGCAGAGCATCTTGGGAGAAGTTATATCAGGCTCCTGTCAGCATGCATCTCTTGGCATCCTCAATAGTGACTGGGTTTGGTAGCTGTATATATATGGGTTGGATCCCGAGGTGGGACAGTCTCTGAATGGCCATTCCTTCAGTCTCTGCTCCAAACATTGTCTCCATATCTCCTCTTATGAATATTTTTGTTCTGCCTTCTAAGAATGACTGAAGCATCTGCACTTTGGTCATCCTTCTTCTTGAATTTCATGTGGTCTGTGGATTGTGTCTTGGGTAGTCTGAGATTTTGAGCTAATATCCACTTATCAGTGAGTGCATACCATGTGTGTTTTTCTGTGATTGAGTTACCTCACTCAGGATGATGTTTTCCAGTTCCATCCATGTACCTATGAATTTGATGAAGTCATTGTTTTTGATAGCTGAGTAGTACTCCATTGTGTAGATGTACCACAGTTTCTGTATCCATTCCTCTGTTGAGGGACATCTGGGCTCGTTCCAGCCTTTGGCTATTATAAATTAGGCTGCTATGAACATAGTGGAGCATGTGTCTTTGTTGTATGTTGGAGCATTCAGAATGCTGGAATTTAATTCCAAACTACCATGGAATTTTATAATTCATGTCAAACTTATTTGTATCCTTATATATTATGTTATAAGCCAAATATACATTATGAACCAAGTTGTCAAGCAGCCTTACTATGGGCAGAAAGCTAAAGTCCTGATTCTCAAAAAAAAAAAAAAAAAAAAAAAAGCCTCTGTCCCATTAATCACCCATTTCCATTTGTTTTATTTGCAACAGATAAAAGTCATGGTGGTTAATTCATCTTTCTTTTGTCTCAGGTACCAGGTAATCATAATATTAACAATTTATATATTTTGCTACACCTTATTTAATTTACATGGGCAGTTAGACATATCAGCATGTTGGAAGGCCTTCGTTTCATAATTTTGTCTATGGGAACCCTGTTGCATAAATCGTCCACACGAGGGGTAGCCATGGGTGAAATGGCCTTTCTTATTAAATGTCACAAGATTTAATGTCAAAGTATAATTGGGATGGAAGGATAATTGCACCAAGCTCAACATGCCTTTTTCTGCTAACACATTATTAATCCACAGGAGTGTTAAAATATGTTCAATAAAGGCACCATTCACATGGAAATTGTTGGCACTTGCTAAAAATTACACTATTTCGCGGTTCGGCCTTGAGAATATCACAGCCAGCATGATTTTTCAAATGAAATTATAGTAGAAGGTCTCACTGAAAAATTTCACATTTGTTCTCAAAATATGTTTTTAAAGAATTGGAAATGTTCTTATGCCTGAGGCACTACTATATTCTAGTATTGTACCAGTGATGCCACAGTTCATGCTTGGGAATTATGCAAGTACATGCGAGCTATGCTTACTTGCTATGAAGGAAACAAATAACAGGATGATATAAAGGTTATCTTACAGCATTATGGGGTGTCTGAATGAATACGATCCAAGTTTTAAACTAACCAATGATTACCTAGCTATTAGCTAACTAACTCCCTTTATGTACCTACTCTGAATCATCTAAGGATTCATATCACACATTTTATGGAATCACAACCTCCTAGACCTAATGTAGGGTGACCTCTTCTTCATGTGCAATCTGCCACTTTCTATGTGAGACCCTTATTCCTATTACAGGAGACTGTAGGACAAAATTCTCCACCTTCAAAATTCAAATGCATAGTTTTTCAATATTTTTTTTCAGCAAACTTCGCTTGCAATGGGTTCTACCAACTGTCTAACTCCTGCTTGCATGCTTCCTATTTGATATACTTACAATAGAATTCAGTTGTTCAAACCATTCCCCCACCCCTTTTCCAGGATGAACCAAATCATGGCAGTGTTTTAATTTTCCTTAATGAGTAAATTAGAAAACTCCTGACAGTTCTGATTTTGATACATCTCCCATAAGACGTGGTGATCCAATTGATCTATTTGGTAGAAAGTAAAACTAAAGAGCAACCACTATCGAATCAACCAGCTGTTTGTTCAGAAAACTACATTTAATAGGATGCTACTTTCTGAGACAGCTCTTACAGCATTTAAGAACAAAATTTGGTATAGAGTACTTGAGGAAAATACTAATGAAGGACTTTATGGGAATAATGTTTCATGGGTTTTAAAAGTGTTAGCTGTCTATGCATATTTTATAGTATAATTTGTTTGGATTTAATTTAGTTATAATAATAGTAATTTTCAATTCAGCGAGGCAACTTCCCCATAGATTTCTTTCAATTATGAATATTTGATCAGGGCAGAAGCAGACATGATTGAAAAGCTTGCAGCAAATGATCTGCCCTAGCCAATTGTAACTCAAAGGAATGACAACAACTCAACCTACCCGTTTGTGGAGAAGCGCTGGAAGATGCAAAGTCAGAGAGAAAAAAAAGTGGCATTTAATCACTTAAGACACCTGGACTGGGGACGAGTTTACAGGTTACAATTGGGGGCTGGGAGCTATTCACAAAGCCATATAATATAATGAATGCATATGTGAATTCTATCACTATATCTTTCTTATGGTTTGTCAGGCACATAGAGATGTTCAGAGTCTTGTGTAATTCAGTTTTATCTCTATAATATTCTATCTCTGAGTTAAGCTTTAAACTATAATATTTGAGGATATTCTATATATTTCTGTTGTTTGAGTTTTGCATAAAGTCCAAAGGACAGCAAGATTGCAGTGTGGTAAGTAGGAATTGTGGTTAAATAACATAATTTTCCTATTTCTTTCAACAACAGCTGAAGTCTACGTCTGTTTTTCTTGAATCTTGGCCTTCTCCAACACTTGCCTTAACTGAAAGAATGTGACAGAAATATCACAGTCTTCCAATGTTACTGGCTCTGAAGAGATCTGCAACTTTTGCTTTCATGCTGAGAATGCTCCTATTTCAATACTAGTCACCATCCTATCAAAACCTCATTGGGCACCACATTGAAAACCTCTGGAAGATACAGCAGGCACTCTGGCTTACAGCCTTTTCCTGGTGCCCAGGAACTAGTCAGTCAATACCACTCCAGCCAGGGATACAAATAGCATCCCCCAGTCCTAAATGGAACCACAATCCTAAACAATAATACGTGGAAAAGGAGAAGCACACAGTGACACACATAGAGCCAATGTAAGGACACAAGAGATGTGACAGTGCTTTCATTATCTGAAGCTATTGAGTTTGAGGGTATTCATTAAAAAGCACAAATAGAAGCCCTTAAAGAGGAAACACAAAACTCCCTTAAAGGATTACAGGAAAACACAACCAAACAGGTGAAAAATTAAACAAAATAATACAGGATCTAAAAATAGAAATAGAAACAATGAAGAAATCAAAAAGGGAGATACCCTGGAGATAAAAAACCTAGGAAAGGGATCAGGAGTCACAGACAGATGCAAGTATCACCAAGAGGACACAAGAGAGAGAAGAGAGAATCTCAAGGGCAGAAGATATCATAGAAAACATTAGCAAAACTCTCAAAAATAATGTAAAACACAAAATGCTTCCAAAACATCCAGGAAATCCAGGATATAATGAGAAAATCAAACCAAGAATAATAGGTATAGAAGAGAGCAAAGATTCCCAATGTAAAGGGCCAGTAAATATCTTCAACAAAATTATAGAAGAAAACTTCCCTAACCTAAAGAGAGAGATGCCCATAAACATACAAGAAGACTACAGAACTCCAAATAGATTGGAACACATAAGAAGTTCCTCCAGTCACATAATAGTCAAAACACCAAATGCACAAAACAAAGAAAGAATCTTAAAAGCAGTAAGGGAAAAAGGTCAAGTAACATATAAAGGCAAACCTATTAGAATTACACCAGACTTCTCACCAGAGACTATGAAAGCCAGAAGATCCTGGGCAGATGTCATACAGACCATAAGATAACACAAATGCCAGCCCAGGCAACTATATCTAGCAAAACTCTCAATTAACATAGATGGAGAAACAAAGATATTCCATGACAAAACCAAATTTACACAATATCTTTCTAGATACATGGCCCTATGAAGGATAATAGAAAACTCCAAAACAAGGAGGGAAACGACACCCTAGAAAAAGCAAGAAAGTAATCTTCTTTCAACAAACCCAAAAGAAAAAAGCCACACAAACGTAATCCACCTGTAACATCAAAAATAAAAAAAAACAACAATCACTATTCTTCAATATCTCTTCATATAAATAGACTCAATTCTCCAATAAAAAGACATGGACTAACAAACCGCATAAATAAAAACGACCCAGCATTTTGCTGCATATAGGAAACACACTTCAGTGCAAAAGACTGACACTACCTCAGAGTAAAAGGCTGGAAAACAATTTTCTAAGAATATGGTCCACAAAAACAAGCTGGAGTAGCCATTCTAGTAACAAATAATATCAACTTTCTATCAAAAGGTATCAAAAAAGATAAGGAAGGACACTTCATATTCATCAAAAGAATCTGAGAAAATTCAAAAAATCATCAGATCCTACTGCAAAAGCCTATATTAAAAAAAAAAAAACAAAAAAACCCCAAAAAACTGGAAAATCTGAATCTAGACTGATTCCAGGTACCAAAGTTAAATCATGATAAGATAAATAGTCCCATAACTCCTTAAGAAATAGAAGCAATTATTAAAATCTCCCAAACAAAAAAATCTCAGGATGAGATGGGTTTATTGAAGAATTCTATCAGACCTTTGTAGAAGACGTAATACCAATACTATTCAAACTATTCCACAAAATAGAAACAGATGGATCATTGCTCAATTCCTTCTGTGAAGCCACAATTATGCTTATATGTAAACCACACAAAGACCCAACAAAAAAAGAAAACTTCAGACAAAAATCCTTTGTGAAAATAGATGCAAAAATACTTCATAAAATTCTCTCAAACTGAATTGAAGCAGACATCAAAATTATCATCCATGATCAAGTAGGCTTCATCCCAGGGATGCAGGGATGGTTCAATATACAGAAATCCATCAACATATTCCACTATATAAACAAACTCAAAGGAAAAAAATCACATGATCATCTCATTAGATGCTGAGAAAGCATTTGACAAAATTCAACAACCCTTCATGTTAAAAGTGTTGTAAACATCAGGAATTCAAGGCCCATACAGAAACATAGTAAAAACAGTACACAGCAAAGCAGTAACCAACATCAAACAAAATGGAGAGAAATTTGAAGCAATCCCACTAAAATCAGGGACTAGACAAGGCTGCTCACTCTCTCCATACATAATCAATATAGAGCAATCAGACAACAAAAGGAGGACAAAAGGATACAAATTGGAAAGGAAGAGGTCAAATAGCCTTCCTCTGCTCAAAATATAAACAGGCCGAAAAAGAAATTAAAGAAACAACACCCTTCACAATAGTCACAAATGATATAAAATATTTCTCTATGACTCTAACCAAGCAAGTGAAAGATCTCTATGACAAGAACTTCAAGTCTCTGATGAAATAAATTGAAGAAGATCTCAGAAGATGGAGTACTTCCTGTGGTCATGGATTGGCAAGATTAATAAAGAAAAAATGGCCATTCTGCCAAAAGCAAACTACAGATTCAAAGCAATGCCATCAAAAGTCCAACTCAATTCTTTATAGAGTTACAAAGAGCAATTCGCAAATTCATTTGGAATAACAAAAAACACAGGATAGGAGAAACTATTCTCAACAATAAAAGAACTTCTAGGGGAATCACCATCCCTGACCTCAAGTTGTATTACAGAGTAATATTGATAAAAAAAATGTATGTTATTGGTACAGAGACAGGCAGGTACATCAATGGAATAGAATTGAGAACCAGAAATGAACCCATAAACCTATGGTCACTTGATCTTTAACAAAGGAGCTTAATTAAGCCAATATAAAAAAAGATAGCATTTTCAACAAATGGTGCTGGTTCAACTGGAGGTCAGCATGTAGAAGAATGCAAATATATCCATTCTTATCACCCTGTACAAAGCTCAAGTCCAACTGGATCAAGGACCTCCCCATAAAACCAGATATACTCAAACTAATATAAGAAAAAGTGGGGAAGAGCCTTGAAAATATAGACACTGAGAAAAATTTCCTGAGCAGAACATCAATGGCTTATATTCTAAGATCAAGAATTGACAAACGTCACTTTATCGATTTTTACTGCAAAGCCTCAGTAAGGCAAAGGAAACTATCATTCGGAGAAAATGGCAACCAACAGATTGGGAAAAAAGATCTTAACCAATCCTACACCTGGTAGAGGGCTAATATCCAATATATACAAAGAACTCAAGAAGTTGTACTCCAGAGAATCAAAACACCCTTTTAAAATTGGGATACTCAGCTAAACAAAGAATTTTCAAGTGAGGACTATTGAATAGCTGAGAAGTGCCTATAGAAATGTTCAACATCCCTAGTTGTCAGGGAAATGCAAATCAAAACAACCCTGAGATTCCTCCTCACACCAGTCAGAATGGCTAAGGTCGAAAACTCTGCTGAAAACAGATGCTGGTGAGGATGAGGAGAAAGAACACTCCTCCATTGTTGGTGGGATTCCAAACTGGTACAACCACTCTGGAAATGAGTCTGGAGGCTCCTCAGAAAATTGAACATTGTACTACCTGTGGAGCCAGCTATACCTCTCATGGGAATATAGCCAAAAGATGCTCCAACATACAACAAAGACACATGCTTCTCTATGTTCATAGCAGGCTTATTTATAATAGGCAGAAGCTGGTAAGAACCCAGATGCCCTTCAACAGAGGAGGAGATACAGAAAATGTGGTACATCTACACAATGAAGTATTACTCAGCTATAAAAAACAATGACTTCATGAAATTCATAGGCAAATGGGTTGAACTAAAAAATATCATCCTTAGTGAAATAACCCAATCAAAGAAAAAAGACACATGGTGTGCACTCACTGATAAGTGGATATTACCCCAAAAGCTTGGATTACCCAAGATAAAATCCACAGACCACATAAAGCTCCAGAAGAAGAACTAATAAAGTGGGGATGCTTAAGTCCTTCTTAAAAGGGGGAACAAAAATATTCATAGGAGGAGATATGGAGACAATGTTTTTAGTAGAGAAGGAAGGAATGGCCATTCGGTAACTGCCCCACCTGGGAATACAAACTATATACATAAAGCCCAAAAGAAAAAAAACAAAAACAAAAAAAAACAAAAACAAAAAACCAATCAGTATTGGGGATGCCAAGAGGTCCATGCTCACAGGAGCCTGATAAAGCTGTCTCCTGAGATGCTCTGATAGACCATGAACAACACAGAGGTAAATATTAGCAGCCAACCACTGAACTGAGAATGGAGTCCTCATTGGAGGAGTTAGAGAAAAGATTGAAGAAGCTGAAGGGGATTGCAACCCCATAGGAAAAACAATACCAACCAACCAGTACTCACAGGGACTTAACCACCAACCTAAGAGTACATGGACTGAATATGCTCAGATTCTGTTGTTATGTCTCCCTTTTCACTTCTGACTTTTTTAATTTGGATACTGTTGCTGTGCCCTCTAGTTAGTCTGACTAAGGGTTTATCTATCTTGTTGATTTTCTCAAAGAACAAGTTCCTGGTTTTGTTGATTCTTTGTATAGTCTGTTTTGTTTCTACTTGGTTGATTTCAGCCCTGAGTTGGATTATTTCCTGCCTTCTACTCCTCTTGGGTGTATTTGCTTCTTTTTGTTCTACAGCTTTTAAGTGTGCTGTCAAACTACTAATGTATGCTCTCTCATTTCTTTGGAGGCACTCAGATCTATGATTTTCCTCTTAGCACTACTTTCATTGTATCCCATACGTTTGGGTATGTTGTGCCTTCATTTTCATTAGATTTAGAAAGACTTTAATTTCTTTCTTTATTACTTCCATGACCAAGTTTTCATTGAGTAGAGTATAGTTCAACTTCCATGTACACATGGGCTTTCTGTCGTTTTTGTTGTTATTGAAGACAAGCCTTAGTCTGTAGTGATCTGATAGGATGCATGGGATAATTTCAATCTTCTTGTGTCTTTTGAGGCCTGTTTTGTGATCGATTATATGGTCAGCTTTGCAGAAGGTACCATGAGGTGGTGAGAAGAAAGTATATTCTTTGGTTATAGGATGAAATATTATATAAATGTCTGTTAAATACATTTGGTTCATAACTTCTGTTAAGTTTCTCTATGTCTCTGTTTAGTTTCTGTTTCCATGATCTGTCCATTGATGAGAGGGGGATGTTGAAATCTCCTACTATTATTGTGTGAGGTGCAATGTGTGCTTTGAGCTTTAGTAAGATTTCTTTTATGACTGTAGGTGCCCTTGTATTTGGAGCACAGATATTTAGAATTGAGAATTCATCTTGGTGGATTTTTCCTTTGCTGTTTATGAAGTGTCCTTTCTTCACTTTTTTGATAACTTTTGGTTGGAAGTAGATTTTATTCGATATTAGAATGGCTGTTCCAGCTTGTTTCTTTGGCCCATTTGCTTGGAAAGTTGTTTTCCAACCTTTTACTCTCAGGGGGTGTCTGTTTTTGTCTTTGAGGTGTCTTACCTGTGTGCAGCAAAATGCTGGTTCATCTTTACTTATCCAGTCTTTTAGTCAATATGTTTTTATTGGGGAATTGTGTTCATTGATATTAATAGATATTAAGGAATAGTGATTGTTGCTTCCTGTTATTTTTGTTATTAGAGCTGGAATTCTGTTTGTGTGTGTCTCTTCTTTTGGTACTGGTCCAGGGATATTACTTTCTTGCTTTTTCTAGGTTTTAGTTTCCATCCTTGTGTTGGAGTTTTCCATCTAGTATCGTTTGTAGGGCTGGATTTGTGGTGAGATATTGAATAAATTTGGTTTTGTCTTGGTGTCTCCATCTATGTTAATTGACAGTTTTGCTAGATATAGTAACCCGGGCTGGCACTTGTGTTATCTTAGGGTCTGTATGACATCTGCCCAGATGGTTTTCATAGTCTCTGGTGAGAGGTCTGGTGTAATTCTGATAGGTCTTCCTTTAGATGTTACTTGACCTTTTTCCCCTACTGCTTTTAAAATTCTTTGTTTTGTGCATTTGGTATTCTGGCTATTATGTGACAGGAGAAATTTCTTATGTGGTCCAATCTATTTGGAGTTCTGTAGTCTTCTTTTATGTTTATAGGTATCTCTCTTTAGGTCAGAAGCTTTCTACTATAATTTTGTTGAAGATATTTACTGGCCCTTTAAGTTGGGAGTCTTCACTTTCTTTTTATAGCTTTTATCCTTAGGTTGTTCAACTTCCATGTATATGTGGGCTTTCTGTTATTTTTGTTGTTATCGAAGACCAGCCTTAGTCAGTGGTGATCTGATAGGATGCATGGGGTAATTTCAATCTTCTTGTATCTTTTGAGGCCTGTCTTGTGACTGATTATATGGTCAATTTTGGCGAAGATATCCATTGTGTCCTGGATTTCCTGGACGTTTGTGCTAGGAGCTTTTTGCATTTTATGTTATCTTTGCTGGTTGTTTCAATGTTTTCTATGGTTTCTTCTGCCCTTGAGAGTCTCTCTTTTATCTCTTATATTCTGTTCATGATGCTTGCATCTATGTCTCCTGATCTCTTCCCTAAGTTTTCTATTTCCAGGGTTGTCTCCCTTTGTCCTTTCTTTATTGTTTCTATTTCCACTTTTATATCCTTGATGGTTTTTTCCATTTCTTTCACCTGTTTGGTTGTGTTTCCCTGTAATTCTTTAAGGGATTTTTGTGTTTCCTCTTTAGGGGCTTCTATTTTTTTTCTTGTTTTGTCCTGCATTTCCTTAACGGAGTTATTTATGTCCTTCTTTAAGTCCTCCATGATCATCATAAAATGTGATTTTAAATCCAAATCCTGCTTTTACGGTGTGTTTGGACATCCAGTATATGTTTTGGTTGGAGAACGGGGTTCTGATGATGCCAAATAGTCTTGGTTTCTGTTGCATATGTTTCTGTGCTTGCCTCTCGCCATCAGGTTGTCTCTGGTTTGAATTGCCTTGCTGACTGTGAATGTGGCTTGGCCTTCCTGTAGGTGTGTGTATCAGCACTCCTGTAGACCTGTTTTCTTTCAGCCAGATCTGGGAAGAAAGAGCTCTGCTCTCAGGTGTGTAGGCACTCCTGGCAACTGTCTTTCAGCTCTTGGAGCAGGTAGAAACAGGAAGGGTCCTGCCCCTGACTGCTCCTAGGTCCCTGTGCCCAGTGGGCACAGATGGCACTAGGCGATTTCCTCTTGGGTCAGGAATGTGGGCAGAAAGTATTTGCTGAATCTGATATCTCAGAAATGTCTGCACTTCTGATGGTCCAGCTCTCTCCCCCATAGGATTTGGGTACAGAGAGCTGTGGTACTGGTTCAGTTCAGTTCTGGGTAAAGCCAGAAACCAGCTGGTTCCTGCTGCTGACTGCTCCTATATTCCTGTATCTAGAGGCACTATGCAGTTTCCTCTTGGGCCAGGAAAGTGGGCATAAGTGGGCATAAGTGGGCATAAGTGGCAGTCTGTCCTTAGGTCTCAGGGTTTTCTGCACTTCTGGGAATTCATCTTTCTCCCCCATAGAATTTTGGTACAGGTAGCTGTGGGATCGGTTCAGTTGAGTTCTGGACACAGCCAGAAACTACAAGTGTCCTGTCCCAGAGGACTTCTGCCTTTGTGTCCTGTTGCCACAAGGCAGGTCACTTGGAGCAGAAAGGTTGGTCTTACCTCTGCTCTCAGGTGTGTAGGCGCTGCAGGCAACTGTTTCCTGAACTTTTCTTGCATAAATATAAGCATGAGATTGAGACAGGATGTGCCGTAAAATAATATACGACCTGTGTGGATGACTTACCTCTCAAAGGCTTCTTTACTCTTCTTGTTTCTGACCTTGCCAGATTTCATTTGTTCTCCACCCGCTACATTTTCCTCCTACCCTTGTGGACATCATATAACATGTATCACACATAAGCATTTGTCACAATTTCCCAACCCTTTTAGGTTTCCTGTATCTTTCAGATGGTATATATTTTTAACATTCTTATGCTATGATTTCACCACCAATTGTAGTCTGTGAGTAGCTTACCCCTTAAATCCATGACATTTCACAGACACCTTTTACATATCCCTTTGTGGACCTTCTGTCTCTAATCTGAATATCCGTTGCCATGGAGAGTGGCACTAGAAATAATATTATTTTGATTTCTGGTAGATAAGTGCATATAACTTTTCCACATGGCAAATGAGGGAAGATTACAGAAATCTACAAAACAAAATAGTTAGGCGATTCTATGTAAATTTCCTTATAAAGAGGATACTAACAAAATACAAAATTGCATATTCAATAACTAATCATCCCTTTTGCTTATGATATTTAGTTAAGCTTTTGAATAATGTGAAAGTTCCTGCTTCAAGGGTGGCAAATCCTTGCCCTCTTCAGTGTGGTATACAATAGATTATTTTAACAAAGGAGGAGCCAAGCAATTATCATAGTACACTTGGCACCAGCACTTTAAAGTTCCTTTGTCTCTAGAAGCTTCCTTTTCTCTCAGGAGGTAACAATCAGTTTATGAATAGACTACTAACTATGCATTTTCAACATGGAGAAAATGATTACCATGAATTAGGCTTATTTAAACTTCAGTGTGAAAATATGACTGGTTCATGAGGTTTACTCTCGGGCATAGTAATCATTCATTTGCTGGATGGCTTTGCCTCTGTAAAACTTCTGATTTTTGGTTTGATTGCGATAATTCAATTAAAGATAGCCAGTTTGAGTTAGTCCCCAGTGTAGTAGCTTTGTTTCATGTGACTTTGAATTTTGGGAGGACAGGGTTGTATATTGTAATCTAGGGTGATCTAGAACGTTTTATGAAGCCCAGATAGGGTATGAATTTGAGACTGTGTTTCTGCTTTACCTACTGTGCTTGGGTGAATGGTATTTTGTTGATGACATTAGTTCTATCAGTTGGAACAAATGTGTTTCATGCTCATTACATAGTTATGTGTGTATTGGCTCCCTGTTCCTACATGACAGCAGCCATCCTTTATTTTGATTATAGCAAAATCTCCTGTAGAGATAATGCAGAATTTGGAGGAAAGGAGACATGATTCTGAGAGCCAGAACATATATATATATATATATATATATATATATATATATGGAGAGAGAGAGAGAGAGAGAGAGAGAGAGAGAGAGAGAGAGAGAGAGAGAAATGGCTCTGACTATATATACTTGAGTAAGGATGCCAAGCTTACAGTTCTAATTGCTTAGAATATTCTAATTTATCCTGGTAGTAATACTTATATGGACAGAGCATAGAGATTACAGGTGTAAAGGGGAAATTTTGCCCGAAAAGTATCCCAAATTTTAACATTACTGGATTAATATTAAACTTTCACAAGAACCTCTTCACAAAGGGCAGAATTATCTATGTTATCTAAGAGGAAACTGAGACTCAAGAAATGTCCTGCCTCTCTAGGAGACAATCTAAGACGAGGTTAATAAAGAGCTGATACTTTATATCCTTTGAGAGCTGGGCTCTTGGCCAGAGAGAGAGAGAGAGAGAGAGAGAGAGAGAGAGAGAGAGAGAGAGAGAGATCATCCTTAAAGTACATTTGGTATTATGTTAATAATAATAACGTGTATTATGTTAATTTGGTTCCCAAAATTGCATGAGAATCTGCATGTAAGATGCTGAGGGTCCCTGCTCCCAGTTGGCTTTGACTGGTAAAGAAAGTTGCCAGCAGCCAATGACTGGGCAGGGAGACAGAAGCAGGACTTTTGGCTTTGCAGGCAATGGGACTGAGAGGAAGAAGGATATAGAACTGCCATGCCAGCAAAGGAGTAAGATCCAGGCCTGAGAGGTGCCGAAGGGAGAGCATACCAATCAAGCAGTCCCAGGGGGCCCCGGTATTGGGTCTAGGGCAGCAAAGATGGAATATAGATTTTAACAATAACTTATTGGAGGGGAGGTGATAGCCACATGGAGGTTTGAGCGTGACCCAGTCACTGAGTTGTTTAAGGCATACTAAAACATAAGGCTCTCTCTCTCTCTCTCTCTCTCTCTCTCTCTCTCTCTCTCTCTCTCTCTGTGTGTGTGTGTGTGTGTGTGTGTGTGTGTGTGTGTGTGTGTGTGTGTGTGAACGTGCCACACGGGGATGTGTGTGTCTTTCATTCAGGAACCCAGAACATTGGGGCAGGCAGCAAGCAGCAATATGAATAGAAGTTAATTGGCAACCACAATGAAAATACAAAAAAGATAAGCAGGTGAGCAGAGGTAAGAAAAGACACCTCCCCCAAAGAAAGACAGGCTAGAGCACATCTGCTCAATGCTAACAAATACCTGTAATTAGCTATCCTAACAGAAGGCATGTCTTAAAATCAGAATGCCGGATGTACTGGAAACTACACTTGTGTGTAACTCTTGTTTCTGATCAGGAGGACCAAGGCAGATCTCTAACTAGAATATGAAAATGACAGTTAACTTATTATGCCTGAAGTGCAATGGACCCACTCTTATGGATACAGTGCACCACAAACAGCAAAAACCTTGCTAAAGAAATATTCAAGGCTTGCTGACCATCTTATTGGCAATGCTCTATAGAAGCTGTCATTGACAACAATATAATTAAAATAGCCTTCCTTAATGACAATAATAATTTGGTTTTTAGAGTCTCATGATATATTAATTATTAATGTTCATGTTTCTTCTGTCTCTACCTCCTGAATGCCAGGATATAAGTATATTTCAATACATTGGTTTTCATTTCAGCTCAGAATTTTGTAGAGGAAATCGAAAGATTAGGATAAATACATAATTGTCAAAAATATCTCCAAAAATGTGTGGCTAAAAGAAATGTTTTCTTACTTAAACTGGTATGAATAGCATGACTTCAATCTGATTTACTGGCCTACTTTTCCTCACTGTGGTCTTACAACAAGACTCTTCCCTTTCCTGAAAGTTTAAAAATATTTTTAGGTTTTATTTCCAAGTCTGCGATTGACTAAAAATAGAATCGTAAGGCTACATGTATAGCAGCCTTATTCCCCCCATACATTCCCTTCAGTCAGTTGAGTCTTCTGGAAGTCTCCATCTGTATGACACTCTAGCTTTCTGTCTCTCAACATGCTCCCTTTACTGGGAGCTCATTTAGTCCTGGAACGTGCTAGCTAAAGCGCTCAGTACACGGCTGTCGCTGCAATCTGCCTCCTGTCCTTTACTTAGCTTCCTCACATTCTTCTGGGAATGGAAAGGATTTTCCATACTCTCTGACTGTTTTCACAGAAAGTCGCTTTCAGAGTAGTAGGAAAGTAGGAAACTAAGTATAAAGAAAAATAACAGTTTGTTTTGATGGCAGACACTCACGGCCAATGTTTTTAAAACTGGTTCAAGGATGTGAGTCCTGAATGTTCATAGATGTTTTAGTCGAGACTGAAACTTAAAAGTGGTGTTTTGGATTCTTGATATAAAATGCCTTTCTCATTTTGACTCATGATAAAATATAATTTGAAAGTTAGCAATTTAATATACAGTGCTAAGTGTTTTCTGAAGGGTGCTAGAGAGATTACCTTTAATATTTTCATGCTCACGCTCATCTACGTCTGTGTTGAAATTAAGAGCTGAATAAACAGGAAGCATTCGGAACAGAATTTGGATGTGTTACTTATGGCTAACCCACTCCTTCTAAGGCCCAGCAAACACAGTACCTAGCAATTTAAAACTAATCGTGTTGCTTTATGTTTAGCATGGGGGACTCAGACAACCGTACATCTCCAGATGTATGAGCTACAAGATACCAAGCTTATCTCATAGTCCAGGCCAACTCCACTCTACATCTGACGCTGTCCTTGATAGTCATCCCATGGCCCTCCCATTTCTAACTGTGCTGGGGTCTCCACTGAGACTAGGCTTCAACTAGGCTTCAGATTAGGCTTCACTAATGATCTTTCCTGCCCTCTGCATAAAGTCCAATCCTGCACACTGATCCCCATGACACTTCAATGCCTTCAGAGCCACAAGAACTATGGGGAAGACTCTTATCCATACACAAGTTTGCCAGACTGAGATATGGTCTTGGCCTCCTCTGGACCACAACATCTGTATTCTGACCATGAGAAAATACTTCCCAAAAGATTTTGCTTCAGTGACATTAGTGTTTTATTAATCATAGCTGATTTTCACTTCCTGCTAACAAGCATTCAGTGTCCTAGAAGAACCTGGAAGATTTCACTTCCACAGATGCTTAATTGAAAATACCAAGCACATAGCCCAACAGAGCATTTACTTCTCGTCATATGAACAACCCATGTGGAATATTTGAGGGCTTCTCAAACTTTGGGTTATGCTTTGCTTCGATTGTAACTATGCCCTGATTCATTTTTTTTTAATAAGAAAAGATATAATTGACTTTAAACATTTTTTATTTTATTTTATAAGAGATAACCATTAAGAGACTTTTGGATTTTAAAAAAGACATTGGGCTTTTAAAGTATCAAACTTTTTAAAAGACTGTGGAACATTTAAAGTTGGACTGTGTTTCATATGTGATATTAAAAAGATACCTTGGGAACTCAGAAAAGCTATGGTTTAAGTGTTAGTTTGTGCATGAAATTGACAAAGGTGGGATTGTGAAAGCTAATTTTGGTTTTCAACTTGACATACCAAGAAAGAGGGAACCTCAATAAGAGCTTCCTTCTTCAGGTGGGCAGGTTCGGATGTAAGTGAGCTATTTTCTTGACTGTGAATTGATGGAGGAGGGCCAAGCTCACCATGGGTTGTGCTGTCCCTGGGCAAGCAAGCCTGAACTATATAACAGAGGTATCTATGAGCTCAGGAAAAAATCAGTAAGCAGTGTTCCTCTATGGTCTGTTTTTCATTTCTTGCCTTGACTTTACTTGACAATGAACTGCAACCTGTAAATGGAAATAAAACCATCCCTTCTGTGGGGGTACAAATATTCTTGGGCCAGGGAGTGTGATTATTAGAAGATGTGGCCCTGTTGGAGCAGGCATGTCACTGTGGGGGTGGGAAATGAGACCCTCCTCCTAACCTTGTGGGAGCCAGTCTTCTCCTATTGGCCTTCAGTTGAAGATGTCGAAATATCCACTCCTCCTGCACCATGCCTGCTTGGATGCTGCCATGTTCCTCCTGCCCTCATGATATTGGACTGAACCTCTGAAACTATAAGCCAGCCCCACTTAAATGTTGTCCTTATAAGAGTTGTCTTGGTCATGGTACCTGTTCATATTAGTAAAACCCAAACTATGACACATTCTCAACTTGCTTTTGTTCATGGTATTTACCATAGTGATGAGAACAAATGAATACACTTTCTATTCTGTTTCTACTATGCCTTAAGCTAGCTTTGGGTAAGTTAACTGAGCCACTGAACTTCCATTCTTTCATCTGTAATATGCGAACTCTGTTATTTATTCCAAATAGTTGTTTTAGGATTAGGAAAATGCACACAGAACAGTTAAGAGGGCACCTGAATTTGGAAAGTGATCAGTAACAGGCATTGTAATCTCCTTAGTAGAGAGCAGCCTTACCAGTATTATAGAAGCAAGTAATAAAATTAATAAAGCAAGATTTAGCTGAAGCTAACACTAACAATTTTTTTTAAAAAGTTGAAGTATAGAGTGGTCCTTAAACCCAATTAAATGGTGGTTAGTTACCACCATAGCATCTAGACATTGTTGAACCAGTTGACATATCTTGTAGACAGGTGAGTATTGTGGCTGACAAGGTCCATAGATGGATGACATTAATAATTAGGGTTTTTTTCTATACAAATCAGACTCCAATTTTGGTAACTCTTTGCTTTGTTTTGGCTTTTTTTTAAAGAATAAAAAGATTGGAGGGTAGTAATGTGATTGAGGAGGTATCTGGAGATGTTAGGATAGGAAACAAAAAATTATGATAAAAATATTGTATGAAATTCTTAAAAAATAAATAAAATATTAAAAACCTCAAGTATTTTGGGAAATGACAATGTGTAGCCTGGAACTAAAGCACAGAGATATTATGATCTCCTCTATGACTGGAAATTCAGCCACAAAAGAAGATGTAGTTGACCTCAGCAGAAGTCAAGACAACAAAATCTGACAAAGGAACCTGGTTGGATAGAAAAGTGAATTTGATTTGATTTGATTTGATAAACTTTGTTAAAGAGCCAGTATAAAAAAAGCACATATTCTCTGATTCTGCCTTATGAAATGACCATCACAGCTATGTCTATACATTAGCAGCTGCTTAGAAAGGGGAGGAGCAATATTAATGAATGGTCACATAGGGAATAGTGCTTTCTTGTAAGATAGTAAAAGTCATCTAAAATTGATCGTGGTGATAGGGGCACAACCCTGTGAGTAGATTATAAGCCACTGGATTGTACTTTGAACAGTTTAATCCTCTAATATATGAATTTAACTTTATGGATCAAAAATAATAGGAAATAAATATAGGAAAAGGCTACATAAGCATGAAACATTGTCATTACCCTAGGCCGTTGACCTCTCTGCGTAGTATGGCAGTTTTGGTAATGGGCTGAAGATTATTGTTGCTGGACATATATCAGCATGATTATTTCTTAGGTTTCTGTTTAAGGTTGTCCCTAGTATCTCTCTCTTGATTGTATCTGAAGAACATTTCTCCTCTGAGTAACTTTAATTATTCTAAATTGTTTCTCTCTTTTTATAATAGAAATAGTTTACCAAGTAACACAAAAGTAGTTTTTCAACATGCAATATCAAATGCTTACAAAGACAGGTTATATATGAAAGATGCATTTTACTAGAGAACAGAGAAATGTTTTAATATTGCTTCTGTTTTTCCCCATCACTATAATTAATGATCAATAGCAAAATACTTAATATGCAGTAGATTACTAACTTTCCTGCAGAAAATAACCAGTTAGAGATGGGAATAGAACACACAGACACAGTTGGTAGTATAGCCAAATTATTCAATGTTTTAAGAAAAACAATTTTGGCAGTAGATGGGATATACAGTGAAATGAATTTGAGTTTAATTTATGTTTATCTAATGTTGATTATGTATAAGATGCAAAATGAAATGTTTTCCCACAGGCTGACGCAGAGTTTGGTGACATAAATTCCAAATACTTGGGTTGGGGATATTCTTGTGACATGTGGGTAGAACAGATCACACACACACATAAAAATTCTGTTTTCTGCAATGCATGAATAATGAAAACCTGCCTCTTTTTGACACCCATGCTTGTGGAGTCTAATCTGTAGGGAAGCTGATAACAGAAACCAAAACAAGAAATAGATGTATCTGGTTTGGGATTTGTTATCTTTGTAAAGAGGAATCTCATTATGTGTCACTTCCTAGGTTGCTTTATCTTCAATTACGATGAAATATGCTCCGTATCCTTAAAGTCAGGCAAATAACAAGGAAAAGAAATGAAATACTGTTCTTCCATAAAATATTAGTTATGGTAATTTCCGAATCACAGAGAACGGCATACTTCGTAGCTGCTGTAGTAACTGAAGTGCAAGACAAAGGCTACAAGGGATGAACAGAGAAACCCAATCTATTTGTTATTGTCTCATAGTGAGCTAATACCCAAGACGTTTCAAGCATTTTGGGGACCCTCTCTTGGCTAGTATTATTTACACACACACATCTGTATTCTAATAAAGGAAGCCTTATATGAAAGACATTAGTGCTGACACATCATCACTTGAGAATGTCCTGGAAAAAATGGCTTAGTCTTATTCTTCATAAGTTCAAGTCTGTGATTTGAGTATTTTTCTAAATATCTCTTCAGGACAAGGAAGGGTTTCTCTCTTCTCTTCCACTTCCATTTTATGAGTATTTCTCTGTAGAAACAAAAACCCTTCATTACCTATAACACATGATATCTGACCTGACTAACGCTGAGTGTCTGTGTTGCTTCAGTTACAGTTCTCTGCTTTTTATGGGCTAATAGGCTTAAACAATTCCCCAAGATATTAAAATATACATATATTATATATAACTTATATATAAAATTTAAATGTATACAATACATATTTTAATATATATTTATACATCATGTTTATTTTGGAATATCTAATTTATTATATATAAAATGTGTATAGTATATATGTATATTCTATGCATAATGTGATTGTATACAACAAAATTCAAAAGCATAAAGTAATTTATCTGCCAGGTTATTTTAGTTTTGCTTTACTAATGGAATAAACATAGTTGCATCTAGCAATCTAAATCCAAAGAATTTAACAGAAACAAGGAAGTGCTATACTTTGATCTAGGCTCCAGACACATACTGTCTAAATACCAATGTCTGAGTTCCCCTGACACTGGGCATTAAATGCAGGAATAGATTACCAAGCTACTTATTGTATTTGGAGATGACATCACAGAGATTTCATCCTGTATGTTTGACCCCGGATCTTAAAGAGTGACCTTAAACAAACACACATAAAATTGCTACCTAGATTTACCCTGTATTTTTTTCCTTAATGAAAGCATGTAAACTCTTGCTTCAATGTTTCTGATTCCCTGCATGATCCGGGAAGCAGGCTAGGCAAACTGAAAATATCTTAAGGAAGGTAAGTGATAGGCAGAATGAGGAAATCCAACAAGTCCCTTATTTCTCTAAGACACCATCTCGGTGTCTACTGACCATACCACTTTACACTGATTTTACACATTGTATCCCTGAAAGAAAGCAATGACGATGGTGAATGGGAGTTAGAGTTTATGAAATGGCCTTTGAACATGCAAAGGGAACTACATTAGCAGCCATGGCGGATGCTAGTATGGACACTTGTACCTAATCTGAGGGTTTACTCTATTGGCCATTAAGCATGGCCACTGGATACAGCATGAATCCCTTGTTGGTTTCCTCATTTTTAACATGAAGAATTGTGTGAACTTGAAACTGTAGCCAAGGTCAATTCTGGATTTGCTTAATTTTTATACCTTAAAAATATTGTTAATCACGCTATTAACTCAAACAATTCTGCAACCTATGCAATTCTTGCTTTACAGATAATTACATTGAAGCCTTCCCCAATGAAAACTATATTAAAAAAAAAACCCATGTGATTTAGGTTCCTTACCAATTATGGGACTTGCTGTAGTTATACTAACATAAATTTTAGTATTATGGAAATTAAAGTATTCCACAATATTTTTGTTTATTTTATACCCAAGGGCAGAGAAACTATGTAGATCTTAATAACAACAAACCCATCCATAAACGATTTAATATTTACTAGGCCATATACCATCTTAAGTGGAACTTACTCTGATTCAACCATACTTCCCTTGGTATGAATGTACCCTTAAGGAGGCTGCTAACGTGAGAAACTTAAGAATATCATTAAATACCAGGTAGCGAGTAGCTGGCAAAACCGTGTTTAGAATTTAGATAGAAACAACTCCCAAACCAGCACCTCTACAGCACAGCTCACTGTCAGTCTTTTTCAGTCAAATAGGCAAGTGTGTGAAAAGGTATCTATATCTGAGCACAGTGATACAGTGAGCAGCTTTGTCAAATAAGACACCTGAGACCTCAGGTACTTCCTCTTATAATTGGCATGCTGAAGGGGAAAAACAAGCCATATTCGTCTCTGAGCTTAAGTTGTTCTCACAGCACTGCTCTCAGCTGATGCTCAAGGCATTGCCCTGCAGTCTAAATAAAACAGAAACATTAGAAATATACCCATGCTCTTCTAGGCTAAAAGGAAGACATTTAATTTCTCTCCTCAGGAGACCACACTGCAAGTGCACAAACTAATTAACCATTAGCAGCTGAAGGAGGAGACAAGGGAGTCATGCACAATTATATCTTCCGAGAAGGCTCAGAGGACTGCTTCCTTTCTCTTACAAAAGAGCAGTATTAATGATAAGAAGTTGGGAGAACTGAAAAGCCCAAATCTTGCTGGAATGAATGAGATTAACCACTACATGTATACACTGGCACAGAGGAAGACAAAACAGTCCCTTAAATGTCTCTTGCTTGGATCGTTGATATATAAACAGAAAAACAACTTTTAATTTGTATTATATCAGAATACAAAACCTTATATTTTTAATTACACAAGTGTTAAGTTGAGTCCTAGTTTCATTCTGTTGCGATTAATGCCACAAATAACTTTTCTAAACTGGATAATTTCAGCTCCCCATGGGGCACTGACACCCCTGACATAGGGTGGTCAGTGAGAACAGCATTATTGCTAGAGTTTTCTTTGTATTTACAGTGTGGAGCTCAAAGATTCTCCCATCTACACTCTTCCTGTTAATAGAACAAATGGGGAATATTTTGTATAAGTTTCCCTGTATATAACTGTACACTATAAAAAAAGCAATAGTAGTTTAAGATATTTTTGTACAATCTGAAGTCTTTACTTGCTTATGACCTAACAGGACAATGCCTGAACTAATTTGGCTTCATTCTAAGAAGTATAATTGTTAAACATGGATGAGTTAACATCTGAAGTATGATGTGAGTACAGCAATCAGCTCAGATGACTTATTAGTGTTCCCTTTCTCCCCCTGGGAACTCCCACAGAGCTCTTTTAGTTCTGGTAATCTTCCACATCATCATTGTCATGGCTTCCTGAGGCCTTTGCCAACATGATGCCCTGTCCCATTTCCCTGAACGGATCTTCCTCCCAACCCACTACTCTGCTTTTTTATAAGTTCAGTATCCATGCTGTTCTGAAAGATGTTTTTGTCAAACACCTATCACGCCAGAACCTCTAACTTACCCCCTCATCCCCTCCCCTTGAAGTTAGTTTGTGCTTCTTGCAAGGAAGCTCATTCTTTGTCAAACTAATGTGAAAATTGGGGTCCCCATGAATTAGTGATGATCCAATTGAGAATACACATCAAATTTTCTCCATCATCTGAGATTTACATATTTGCACTTGCACGGCTATAAATCCAAACATAATTACATGTCCCTCTAACATCAGAAAGTACAGAAAACATTCTGGTAGATATTTTTCTCGATAGGCAAATTTGTTTTATAATATGTTGCAAACCATGTATAGTCAAGTCACACTTCGGGAAGCATAGGCATAATTTCAGTGTATGTTGGTGATACTGTAGACTGTTGTCCTGGCAATACTGTACACACCATTCATTTACTGTTAATAATGCCATCATCTGTATGCATGCACACAACAGAGAAAGAAAATGACCTGTGGTTTACTGAGCATCTTGTACCTTAATTTGTCTAATGCAATACAAAAAAGGAAGTAGTGAAATCTGTGATCTTTTAAATTTATTTTATTTTAGTTTTATTTTATTGTACAGAGCATCTCTTATAAGTATCATCTGTTAGTAAAAAAAAGCCTATGGACAATGAGCTGACGCAGGAAATAGGGGCTGGCAGAGAGGATTCTGGGAAATAGCGAGCAAGTAAAGAGAGATTTCAGGGAGGAGCTGGGAAAGACACTAAGGAAGAAACAAAGGAAGAAGTGGCCAGGAATTACCATGTGGAAGCCACAGAGTAGTTTGAATGGGTTATTTAAGTTATGAGCTGGTTGAGGAATGCGCCAAAGCTTATGACTTAGGGATTTAATATTAAATAATTAGTTTCAGGATCTTTTTTGTTAGGAACTAAGTGTATGGGAGGAAAATGGATTAATTATTTTATAGTGTTGTATGTGTTTAAGTGTTTTGTCCGCGTGTACATATGTGCACCAATGTACACAGTAGGGTTGGAAGAGGGAGTTGGATTCCCTGGGACTAGACTTGCTGATGATTGTGAACCACTGTGTAAGTTCTGGGGACCAAACTCAGTTCCTCTACTAGATCAACACCAGCCATGTCTCCAGCCCAGTGCTGGAGACATCAAGACATCAAGTAGGATTCCCACAGCAAGAACTCACTCCTGTAATAACTACCAGAATATTCTATCCTGGCCCTTTATTTGTCTTGCGTTCTACAACTGCGATTAAATGAGTATTATTCTAAGCCAAGTATACAATAGCAGTTCATTTCATCTTATTACTATAAATACTGAATATTCTGCCGTATTGTTTATGTTAAATCCTAGCCTTAGGTTGGTTCAGACAGGATTGTGATTTAAGCTTGTCTTTTCCTGGTACCTACTCAATAGATGACCCTGGTATTTTTGTCTTTACCTCCATCCTAGCTTTTTCTATTATTTCAAATAATTCTTCTGAAGTGACTCCTTACTAAATTACTTCTTGCTCTGAGTGCACAGTACCTTACACCACCCATGACCTTGGTGTTGCCTTTCAGTCTTTTACTTCTTAGACACATCTATCACCGTATGTCACTGAAAATTCACTTCAAATTACTCTTCATTTCTGCTTAGTTTGTCTCACCAATCTTATCTCTGACTTTTGATCCCATAAGCCCATAAGAGTTAATTTTATTTAAAAAAATAACACTTAAATTAATTTACTACATTCCAAATTCTGGTTTTCTGGTCTACTCCTTACAGCCACTGCTCTAATTTGTGATAGACATTTCGATTTTTAAAAATTAATTGTAGCATATATTGTGGACCAAACAAAACAGAATTATTATGTATGAGTGAAAGTGTTTAATAATATAAATGGTATTTTTGTATGTGGATTTTTGCATCTTATTTTTCTCATACACATGTACTATGCATATAAATAATTCAATTCATACATGCATATATCATATGAATTTGGTATATTTTTATGTAACAGTCTTTCTTCATTCATGTGTTGTTTAAGTTTTGTCTTTTTCTGTTACAATAACTTTATTTAATATCCTTGTATGAATACTGTTGTACTTAACATTTTGTTATTTAAAACTTAACGGTGGGTTACATGTTATAGACAGCTTCAGTTTTCACATTGCCTGTACAGAGACTATGCTAATGCTCTATTATCTATATTTTTTTAGCATTTCATATGACTTCATATGCTTGCCTAATGTTTATGTCCCTTACTACCTATTCCTACCCCCACTCACGATTTTGTCATCCTGATTGGTGAATGGTATGCCATGCCATTATGCCTACTTTCAGATTTTTTTTAACTAGGTTTAATAATGACTATCTTTTTCTTGTACTGCTTTTGTTGACTATATTTCTGCTATCCAACTTTGGAATATATTTTTATATTAGTTAAGGAAATTATCATCTCTTTTTCTGTATTAGGTACTGCAAATATCTTCTCTATATGCAGACTAGCTAAATTCTACACTCAGGGTCGATGCTGTAGCTTATGTAGAGTTAGAAATTGGGGTAGAGGGCCTGGAGTGGTAGTCCACACCTTTAATGTGAGCACTCAAAATGCAGAGACAGTTGGATCTCTGTGAGTTTAAGGCCAGCTTGGTCTACAAAGAGAGTATGATGCCTTCTAGAACTGTTACGCAGAGAAACCCTGTCTTGAAAAAAAAATCAGGGTAGACATGAAGGCCAAGATGGAGATGGTTAAAGCAAGGGCTAGAGGGCTCAGAATAAAGGGCTTTCTTGTTCGAGGCAGAAGTTCATAGAAAGAATTCTAAACTTCAAGATAGGACTCTGCAACGTCTCTGGCTTTGCTAACCAGCCCATAGAACTCACTGAATGGAAAGAGATTGAAAGATTACGCAATTGAGAGCTATGATTTCAGAAAATCACCAGGTCTGTTAGACTCCTTGGATCTTCCATTACATACTTAGTGGCATATTTTTTTTCACTTCCTAACTACAATGAAAGTAGGCAGGCGGGTGTATTCAGTGCTTCCCTACTATTCCCAGGGCATCTTCTGCAACGCTTGTCAGATGAAAGGCAATGGATATACAAGTTTCTTTCTCATTAGGGGCCATGTGATTGAGTGAATTTGGAACTCACTAACTCCAAGAGCAGCAGGTCAGTGATGGCATTGGCCTCATAGATTTAAGTGTTCCAAGGGTACAGAAAGACTTTGAATTGATATCTCTATCTCAGACCAAATACTACTCACACATACATTGTCTTCTATACTTGGTATAAATACACTTTTCTCTTCACACTTGTAACTTCCTTAGACTTCCCCATCCAGACATTTCTAGCTCAGGCAAAAATCTTGTCAATTAATTTTTCAATGAGTCTCTCTCTCTCTCTCTCTCTCTCTCTCTCTCTCTCTCTCTCTCTCTCTCTCCATATATATATATATATATATATATACATATATATATACACATGCACATGCACGCGCACACACACACACACACACACACACACACACATATCCATCTCCAGAGGGCTATAGAGCTGACTGCTGTATATCTTGCAGTTTCTATAAGAAGAAAAATGTCTACTGTAGGATGACATCATTACGCAGATAAAGGCAGGTACAGATAGAATGAGGCATGTCATTGAATGCAAAGGAAGGACAGGCAAGAAAAAAGTTTTAGAGAGGAGGAGGAGACGAGAGCGAGGGAGAAACAGCTGAGAGAACATGGAGGCTGATGTTGAGATTCCTCTCTGCACATTTACAGGTTGTTATTAATATTCTTAAGGGATGGATATGTACAGGGCTTTGTATGTCTAGGTGGGCAATCATATATTATCAATTGGATCAGAGGTTATTGTGTTCTGTGTTCTTTCATGTAGTGATTTAATTGAGGTCAAGAGACTGTGTGGTGGCTGGAGACACTAGGCCTTCACACAATTGAGATGTGTATGTCTGGCATGGTGGCAACCTGCCTTGGGAACGAGATGAGTAGAGAGATTTTTGCCAGGCTCAGGGAATAGCCATCAGCAGTGTGATGTAGGATGGAGCAAAGCAGGGGAGACACATTGCTGACTGAGATGAAAATATCAAACACATGTCATGGGGCACTACGGTGCAAACTCTAGTGCAGGGTAAAAGAAACCCTTAAATGATTTTTACAGCAACAGTCTACAAGGACACAAAAGGTGCCCTGTCTGTCTAACTCCATTGTTCATCATTTCTTCTCATTATCTCCCATACTTTCAGCTAGTCTACCTCCTTGGTGGCACACTCGATAAATAGGGCTTTATGATAAACTCCGTACCGCATACTATGGTGACAATAAATTTCCAGGCAACCTGTCTAAAATATTCATCTTCTCATGTATGCACCCTATCAATGCCCCAGTTCCCACTCTGTAACATTGAACAGATTCACAATTTTATAAATTCTTTCAATACTTTGTTTCCTCCTGTAACAATATAGTCCGTAAGGGACAATGGCTTTTGTTTGCTTTGTTCACTGCCATACCCAGGGCTAATCATAATGTCTAATAATTAGCATGTTCAATAAAATTTATGAACAGTATTAACAAATATATAGGTGAATGAATTCTTGTCAATCCCATTGTGTTATGAGATAAGAGACAGACAGCATTATCTGTTATTTTATATTCCCTGTTTTCAAATGAAAATTATTTTTTCTTTGATTGAAAATAGATTGCTTTCTCATACAATGTATCTTGATTATCGTTTCCCCTCCCTCTACTCCTCCCAGATCCTCCCACTTCTCCTCCTCTTCAGATTTTCTCTCTTGCTGTCTCACCATTTTTACTGTAGACATAGTATAATTATAAAGCAAGTTACAGTTAACCTTTTTTTTAAAGATATTTTTAAAAACTGTATGTGTATGGATATTTTGCTTGCATGTACATCTATGTACTATGTGTAAGCTTGGTACTCCAGACCCTAGACTTGGAGCAATATACAGTTGTTAACTGGTATGTAGATTCTGAGAATTGAACATGGTTGTTCTGAAAGAACAGCCGATGCTCTTAGATGCCTAGTAATCTCTTCAGCCCCAAACAGCATTTCTTCTTACCAATATTCTGAAAATGAGAAACACTGTTTAGACATTGTGGTTGGTTTGGCACCAAATTTATAGATATTAACATTTATTTTTGCATAAACTTCTTCAGATAATATCAAAGCCATTTGAAATGTGAGGTTTATAAGTTGATTAGTACTAGGAAATTTGTGAAATTATATTTAGTTTTGGCCACTAATGAGATCAGTTAAATTGTGTAGAACTGTAGCTTTTAATCTTAAACTCTGTGCTCACGAATCCATTGTTAATCTTTTGAAAGCCTTTTTGTATACTTTCACATTACCTTGGAGCAGGATGTGAAGTATTGTGTAGATGATAAATACACTACAAAAGACTTACTAAATAAACAAATTAGTCAGTAGCGCCTGAGGAAAAATGGAGAAAAGTTATACAGAAAATGACAAGGTTCAGAGAAAACCATGAACCTGAAAACACTGTAGAGTCATTTGGAATGGACCCAAGTTAAGCTGCCAGGGTTCTGATTATCCAGGGCCTTATAACGTTCAGTGAAAGTTCAGTGTTTTTGTACAGTAGCTGTTGCCATTTTACTGTAGTTATAATAAAATTATAAAGCATGTTACAGTAACATTTTTTTAAGATTGATTAATTTTATGTACGTAAGTACACTGTCACTGTCTTCAGACACTCCAGAAGAGAAGAGGGCATCGAATCCCATTACAGGTGGTTGTGAGCCATCACGTGGTTGCTGGGAATTGAACTCAGGACCTCTGCAAGAGCAGCC
This sequence comes from Rattus rattus, assembly GCF_011064425.1. Classification (NCBI taxonomy): domain Eukaryota; kingdom Metazoa; phylum Chordata; class Mammalia; order Rodentia; family Muridae; genus Rattus; species Rattus rattus. The sequence continues at coordinate 45,190,406 of NC_046158.1, read as the reverse complement.
AGTGCTCTTAACCACTGAGCCATCTTTCCAGCCCAACATTTTTTTTTGAAAAATAAAATATAATTTTAGTGGTGTCCAACAAAAATCCCAGACAGTATTAGTGTCAGTCTAGAAAGGCAGATTGTGGTAAAGTTATAAAACTTCAAAAAGAGCATAAAAAGTATGCTAAATTTAGGTTATTAACTTTATGTGGGCAAAGCGCACATAATTTATTATGCATATTATTAGAGTAAATGGAAAACTGTGTCCATACTAAAAGCTTTTGGTCTCTACCTTACAACTAGTAACAAAATAAATATCAATGAAATTAAATTTTTAAGTAAAAGCAAAATCATAAAACACAAGTAGTATACTCATTTATTAAAAATTGGGACACGGAAGGCTCTCCTAGAATAGTATTGAAGTCAAAACCTATTCAAGGAAGTGCAAGCAGCCATGATCCCTCCTCTACTCAAAACATCTATATGTCAAAAACATAAAAATAATTATGTATATATAAAATGACAACAAATTAATATATTTAAAGAAAAATAACCCAGATGTCCCTCAGCTGAAAGAATGGATAAAGAAAATGTGGTTCATTTACACAATGGAATATTACTCAGCTATTAAAAAACAAGCATGTCATGAATTTTCCAGGCAAATGGGTAGAACTAGAAAATGTCCTGAGTGAGGTAACTCAGACACAAAAGGAAATATCTAATAAGTATTCATTAATAAGTAGATACTAACTATAAAGAACAGGATAACCTTGTTATAATCTATTGACCCTAAGAAGCCAAATAGTAAGGAGTCCCCAAGAGGGGCTGGTCGAATCCTCCTTGGAAAGGGAAGTAAAACAGATATCATACTAAAGTTGGGTGGAAGGAGGGAAGTAGGTAGAAGAGGACATGGGGATAGTAGCAGAGGAGGGGGAACAGGTGTGTAGGAAGAGTGGGGGTGGGTAGCAGGATGTGCTAGAGACCTTGGACATGAGGTGGTGGTACAGAGGCCCCCTGTGTCTTTGGGGGTGACTCTACATGAAACTCCTCGCAGTGGGAGATATGGGTCCTGAAGTGGCCACTTCTGTAGCCAGGCTTCAGTTTCAGTTGGAGGTGGTTGAAGAAGAGGGGATGAGGAGGATGGGTTTTATCCAGGGCAGGGTTCTTCCTTCTCAGAGGAGACAGGGAGTGGGGAATGGGGGTGGAGCTGCTAGAGGGTGACTGGAAGGTGGGGGAAATGATATTGGGATGTAAAGTGAATAAAAATAATTTTAAAATAATTAAATAATATCAGAATTAGAGATTGAAATGCAATTGAAGTAAAACAACAATATCAACCAACCAGACCCCCCCAGAGCTCCCAGGAACTAAACCACCAACCAAAGAGTACACATGGAGCGACCCATGGTTCCAACAGCATATGTAGCAGAGGATGGCCTTGTCTGGCATCAATAGGAGGAGAGGACCTTGGTCCTGTGAAGGCTTGATGCCCCAGTGTAGGGGAATGCCAGGGTGAGGAGGAGGGAGGGAGGGAGGGAGGGAGTGAGTAGGAACATTATCACAGAAGCAGGGTGAAGGGGGGATGGGATAGGGCGTTGCTGGAGGAGAAACCTGAAAAGGGGATAACATTTGAAGTGTAAACAAATAAAATATCCAGTTAAAAACAATAATAGCTACTGTTGCTATTATACTGAGAAATTCATCTTGTCATCATATACTATTGAGATAGTCACTATTAGTTCAAATACCAAAAAAACTGATTTAACATTATGTACACAAGGTCCAAAAATTACACCAATTTGAGCAAGTTGTAGTTTTATAGATCCAATTTCTTAATTATGCAAACACCAGTGTAATCTGTGGCACCGATTTTTTTTCTGCTTCAACTAATACAACATTTAATTTGTTTACGAAAAGGAGACAAGAACAACATGATGATCAGCAGTCACAAGTTATTTAAATTATTTTCTATTTGTAGCTTAGGTTTTAACCAGAAGCCCTAGTTGGACACAGCACTCTAAGGGCAGCAGTGTGCTTCATGAATACATTAGATACGTGGCAGCTAAGAGGAATGAAGCAGATGCTAGTAAGTACAATGACTTCAGCAAAGTCACTGAACACATTCCTATCCCTTCCTGTCAATGCTAGCCTATCCTTTCTCCTCTTACTTCGTCTAAAGAACCACCATGATATGGTACAGCAGTGATGTCTCTGGACTCTGAAAGCTCTAAGACTTGAATTCTGTTTCTAGCAAATACAGTGACGCAGTGCATTAAGACTCCTTTTTCAGTTACACCCACACAATCCGTGAGCACATATTTTTCTATTGTATAGTGGAAAACTAGAATAGAGGCTTCGCAAATAAAACAATTCATGGTAAACTGCCTAACTTTAGGTGTAAAAAGAGATTCAGATTTTGATAACACAATGCAAATGGCTTCATGAAGAAATTCAAAGTCAGTATTTATTTACAAGGTACTTTATATACTGTAATTTCTGAGGTTAAGAAATTGTTATGATCAAAACCACAAAATACAAACAAACAAACCACAGGACCAAAACCAACAGCAATACGAATAAAAATTCTTGGGATTCTTGAAGCACCTTGCATATTTACACATTTCCCACTTTGCTGTTCTAGGATTGAAAAAACAAGCAGAGGCCATATTTGGTAGGTTCAAGAATTGTGGTTGGAGGGCAAGAGAGTCTCACTGGCTATTACTGCTCTTGCAAGGGCTTAAGTTTGGTTCCCAGTTCCCATATTGGGCGATTCGCACCTGCCTGTTACTCCAGCTTCATGTCAGTCAATACCCACATCCTTCTCCACAGAACCCTACACATACACACACACACACACACACACACACACACACACACACACACACAAACGTGTGCACATAGGCACACACCATTAAAAACAAAACTAAAAAATAGTTCATGTTCAAAGCTGCACACGCTGATTCTGTGACTGCTCGTTTCTTTATGTGTTCGTGATTCCTAAAACAAGGATATTAGTAAGTTAGTATGTGTTTCATAACGCCAGGTAAGATCATGTGTGACATCTGAAAAGAAATTACCAAGTTTTAAAAGGTGCTGATAAATAATAGTCTGATAAACCATTAAATGAATTTGGTAAACAAGTAGAATTTATCAGTGGACTAGTGGTCAGGGGAGCTGGAACGGGAGGATCATCAGGTGGTGAGGGGAGGGAGGGGAAATGGGTTGAAGGAGGGAATGGGAGGAGAGACAGTAGATTGAGGGGCATTTGAAGGATGTTTTGGAAAACTGGTGCAGTAGAAACTTTCTTACGACATATGAAAGTGATCCTAATGAAGTCTTCAAATGATGGCAAACACAGCATCCTAACTGGCCATCTCTTGTCACCAAACAAAGCTTCCAGTTTGGGGACTGGAATGACATCTAATAGAGTTGCTGGCCAAAAAGGGTCTCCTGGCAATCCCCAAGCAACCCAGGGTGTTGCCAGGGCAATAGGTTGCTCTCCAAACTCTTACAGAAAGGCTTCATTGTTGAAGATAGATTAGTACTTTTAGGGTAGCTCTGCCTGTGTGAACCAGTGGGTCTCTTGATTTGGGCGTTCACGTCCTTCTGTTGGTTTACCGCATTCGACTTTTATGTGATTGTTTTATCTTGATCCTGAAGCCACCTGCTCCCCACCCTATCCTGTCCTACCTCCTTCCACCTGCCCTCTGATTTTTATTCCCCCTTCTAAGTGAGAAAAAAGCATCCTCACCTGGGCCTTCCTTCTCCTTTAGCTTCTTTGGGTCTATGAAGGATAGCATGGGTATCTTGTATTTTATGGTTAATATCCACCATAAATGGTATACACCGTGCTGGTTCTTTTGGGACTCAGCTACCCCACTCAGAAGGATATTTTCTAGTTCCATCAATTTGCCAGCAAGATTCACGATACATTTGCTTTTTTATAACTGAATGACTATTCCGACGTGCAGACGCACCACGTTTTCTTCATGCATCCTTCAGTTAAGTGACATCTAGGTTGTTTCCAGTTTCTGGCTATTATGAAAAAAGCTGTGAACGTAGTTGAACAAGCGCCTTTGTGGGATGGTGAAGCATCTTTTGGGTGTATGCCCAGGAGTGGTATAACTGGGACTTGAGGTAGAACATTTTCCCCATTTTCTGAGAAACAACCAAATTGATTTCCAGAGTAATTGTCTACGTTTGCACTCCCACTAGAAATGAAGGAGTGTTTCCCCTTGCTCCACCTCCTTGCCAGCATGAACAACCTCTTGAGATTTTGATCTCAGCCACTCTGATAGCTGTAAAATGGCCCCTCCTACGTGTTTTGATTTGCATGTCCGTGATGACTAAGGACTTTGAACATTTCCTCAGCTGTTCCTGAGCCATTCTTGGTTCCTCTGCTGAGAATTCTGTTTAGCTCTGTATTCCCTTTTTTAATTGGGCTATTTGAGTTGGTGATGTCTAACTTCTTAAGTTCTTTATAAATTTGGGATATTAGCCCTCTGTCAGAAGTAGGGTGGGTAAGGATCCTTTCTAAATCTGTAGCTTTGTCCTGTTCAGAGTGTCCTTGCCTTTGAGAAGATTTGCAGTTTCATGAAGACCCGTTTTTCAATGATCGTAGAGCCTGAGCCATTGGTGTTTGGTTAAGGAAACTGCCTCATGTACCAAGGCATTCCAGGCTAGCTACCACTTTCTCTTCTATTAAATTTAGTGTATCTGGTTTTATTTTGAGGTTCTTTTTTATTGGACATTTTCTTTATTTACATTTCAAATGTTATCCCCTTTCCTGGTTTCCTGTCCAGAAATTCTCTACTCTATCCCCCTATTCCTGCTTCTATGAGTGTGCTCCCCAACCCATCCCTCACTCCCTCCTGATTCCCTGCCCTGACATTCCCCTACACTCTGTAACCAAGCCTTCATAGGACCAAGGGCCTCCCTCACACAGATGATACATATACAGCTGGCCCCCTGAGTCTGTCCATGTGTACTCTTTTGTTGGTGGTTCAGTCCCTAGGAGCTCTGGTTGGTTGATATTGTTGTTCTTCCTGTGGGGTTGCAACCCCCTTCAGCTTCTTCAGTCCTTTCTCTAACTCTTCCACTGAGGACCTGGTTCTCAGTTCAATGGCATTCACCTCTGTATTTGTCACACTATGGCTTAGCCTCTCAGGAGATGGCTTTATCAGGCTCCTGTCAGCATGCACTTCTTGGCTTCATCAATATTGTCTAGTTTTGGTGGCTGTATATGTATGGGCGGGATCCCAAGATGGGGCAGGCTTTGAATGGCCATTCCTTCACTCTCTACTCCAAACTTTGTCTCCGTATCCCCTCCTATGAATATTTTTGTTTCCCCTTTTAAGAAGGACTAATGCATCTAGTCTTTGTTCATCCTTCTTCTTGAGCTTTATGTGGTCTGTGAATTGTATCTTTCTTATTTTGAGCTTTTGGGTTGATATCCACTTGTCAGTGAGTGCATTCCAAATGCGTTCTTTTGTGACTGGGTTACCTCACTCAGGATGATATTTTCTAGTTCCATCCATTTACCTAAGATTTTCATGAAGTCATTGTTTTTGATAGCTGATTAGTACTCCATTGTGTAAATGTACCACATTTTCTGTATCCATTCCTCTGTTGAAGGACATCTGGGTTCTTTCCAGCTTCTGGCTATTATAAATAAGGATATTATGAACAGAGTGGAGCATGTGTCCTTGTTACATTTTGGAGCATCTTTTTGGTATATGCCCAGGAAGAGTATATCTGAGTCCTCAGGTAGTACTATGTCCAATTTTCTGAGGAACCTTCAGACTGATTTCCAGAGAGGTTGTACTAGCTTGCAATCCCACCAACAATGGAGGAGTGTTCCTCTTTCTCCACATCCTTGCCAGGATCTGCTGTCACCTCAGTTGTTTTATCTTAGCCATTCTTACTGGTGTGAAGTGGAATCTCAGAGTTGTTTTGACTTGCATTTCCCTGATGTCTAAGAAAGTTGAACATTTCTTTAGGTGAGAATTCTTTGTTTAGCTCTGTACCCCACTTTTAATAAGGTTATTTAATTATCTGGAGTCTAACTTGTTGAGTTCTTTGTATATATTGGATATTAGCCCTCTTATTTTTAGGTTCTTGATCCACTGGCCTTGAATTTTGTGCAGGGTGATAAATATAGATCTATTTACCTTCTTCTACATGTAGACACTATTTTATTTTATTTTTGTTATTTTTCTTTTTATGATTTTAGAAGCTAGTTCTTTCCTAATGAGAGACAGAAAACAAGTAGATTTGTTTGGGAAAGGATGTGGGGAGAAACTGGAAGGAGCAGAAAGAGTAGTAATTAGAATTAGGATATATTGTTCAAAAACAGAATTGATTTTTTTTCAATAAGGTGGAGAATGTCCCCAAAATAGATCGAAAATTAAAATGCGTTGACTATTTCTTAGGTTCAGCAAGATTCTAATTCATTTAGCAAACCATTGTAGAGAATGATACCCTGTCTTATAGAAACATAACTAGTGTATCTGTATACACACAAGGGATAGTGAAGAACAATTGGATGTGCTACAACAGGAGTAATTAAGGTATGATAGAGAGGAAAATAAGTCTTGGTAAATACAATACCCATTCAGATTACTTCACGGGAGGTAGGAACCCCAGGGAGAGGATAAGGTGCTTGGTAAGAAGCATAGAAATTTGAATCCAAGAACCCAGGTTAAAAAGCTGGAGGTAGCTCATAGCCCCAGCTATGGGAAGAGAGAGATAGAGGAATCCCTGGGGTTTAATGGTGAGGCAACAAACATGGATGAATGGTGAACTTCACCTAAAAGAGTCCTTCTCAAAAATCAAGAGGGATATCTGAGGAATGACACTTCAATATTATTCTTGTCCTTACATTCAGACAAAAACACATATACTACACAAACAGGCACACCACATACGCATGCATGCATGCATGCGCACGCGCGCGCGCGCACGCACACACACACACACACACACACACACACACACACACACGCACACATGCACGCACAGGCACATGCATGTGTGCATATACTTCTCCAAATGTACATTTTTAACAAAAGAAGCCAAGAGTGTAAAATGTTTAAATACAATTTATCTAATTAGACCTAAGTTTCCTCATTAAAATTTGATAAAGTATCCTTTTATGGGTAAATGAGTCCATTGTGACACGACTTTACTTTTCTACATTTGTTTTTTATGTCTTATTTGTATAATGGTAAGCTGTGTTAAATTCCAAATATGCAAGTAGAATAATATGGAAAAATTGGTAAGCTCCTTAACCACCTTGACTTCATTTATTAATATCCTGATGAGATCACTATGTGGTCTTGATTAGGGTTACAATTATTACCTAGTTCTTTGTTTTGATCGAGTTTAAATGTGTAGTTTAGGACAACTGTGAATACACGATTTACTGTTGCTGTTGTCTTGTACTGAATGCCCCCAAAGGACTCTCTGAGTTTGGTCTTCCCTGCTTACTGGAACAAGAAAGGATTAAAGGATTTTGTTCAAAACAAAGTGCATCCTACAAATTGGAAAAGTCTTGCAAAGAAATCTTTAAAAAGTTGAAATATAATAAAAGCACAGAGGAAAAGCAGATAGCTGTGTTGGTGTTTACGAAGGGAGTATGCCTGTGTCTAAACACAAGTGATTCTCAGGAAAAGCACACTGGCCAGGACTTACATCCTGCTGGTGTAGGCATGACACTCCCCAAGCAGGATCATTATTGTCCCCTCTCAATAGAATTGTGTTCCCTCATGTCCACAGCAACAGACTAACGCTGTGTGCTTTGGCACCCATTCTAACTTCTTAACTTATATTACACTTACACTTGTATTTATCACTTACAAGTATCGCAATAAGCATCTAAGTGTTTCCATTATTATATATTTTCTATAGTGTTCATGTAAAAAAAATCTTCCAAGTCTGACTTTAAAATTTTGTTACAATAAATGGATATTTGAAGTTTTTGAAGCTTTAGTGTATACACTATTGAGTACTTAGAAAAGAAATTCATTTTTGGAGCATGTGTATTTTTTTTTTGTAGTAAGTAGACTCAGCCAAACAGTTTTCTAATATATCTGTATTTAATTAGAAAATGTATTGTATTTAATTAGAAAATTTCCAAACACCAATTTAAACCAGCTAATGAGAATGAGGACCTTTTCCCTCAAGGATATTTGAAGAGCCTCCTTTATAAAGAGCATCATCAAATTGCTCATCTCGTTATTAAAGTAAATTCTTTACCAGTTCTGGATATGGCCTCGCACTCTGTTTACTTTTACATAGAAACATGACTGTGCTAAAGGCTTCTGCCATTAGTTTAATTTGATACTGCAAAATGCCTGTCTGGTTGTTGTATCTCTATTTTTTAACCTATGCCTCTTAAAATCTTTTATATGCCCATTGTGGACCATGGGTTCTGAGTCAGAACCAAAACAATGTCTTAGCAAATACAAAAATAAGGAGAGAGGAAACATCAGAAAGCCAAACTGCCTCTCCAAGTAAGCCCTTATATCTAGAGAGATGAAGTAATTGGCCTCCATCTGCATTCCATTCTACTTAGTGTGGAGAGGCAAATGAAAGCTTTCAGCGTGGTCTTAGAGAATAAGCACACTGGGTTTTTTTGCTTATCTAAGTATTATATAAATGAATTTCTGATACTACCATAGCACTAACCCCAAAGCCTGTTGCAGGAAGCTCATTACCGGAGCTGAAAGAACAGCTTGTCACATCTGGAAATCCATTGCAGGGAAGAACACTCTCTTTTCAGCATCATTTCATTTTTTTCACTTGAGGGTAGGTTTGGAGAAAATGAAATCCCCATGCTGGCTAAAAGAAGAGGAATCTGGCTGGATTCCATGGCCATTAAACTGGTCAACGGATGCTAAGACATTAACAGCTGGTGTTTTAATCACTAATGAGATAGTCAGTTTCTATAATCTGGGAGATAGACCAGAAAAACATGGGCTTGATATTCCTTTCATTGTAAATCTGTTCACCAGAGAGGAGCAATCCTTCTACCTTAGTACAGGCACTCTGTGGGCTGCTGATAACCTGCGGCAGGGGAAGGGCGTTGTGCTATCAACGAGACGCACATGTATAGGAGAGTGTCCGTCTAGTCAGCCTTGCTCTTAGCAGAAGAGGAAAAAAATGCAGACCCAAGAAAGGCTTTTGAACACTCTTATATTCAGGCCCATGTGAATCCCAACAGAGAAATACATAAATAGGAAGGATAGCTACCTTATGGAAACAATTGGAAGGTGGTTCTTTAGATAATTTGCAAGCCACATTGAAACATTTTGATTTTTCAAACCACACGCCCCTGTGTTCGTGAAATCAATGCTCTTGTTGATGAATATTCTGTTGGATGTGCAATGCGGTTCACTGTTATTTGGTAGTCGTGAGTTTTGCCAGATATAATCGCTTGATAGACAAGGTAGGCCAGAAGCAGAAAGTGGTATAAAGCATAGGCAACACAGGGAGCAGCCCATTTCAGGTGCACCAAAGGAGAGGTGCTTTCAGGTGAGTGGGAAACAGAGTAATGGAGAGGGAGCTTTAAGTGGCGAGAGGGGTAGGAAGGATGGGAAGAGAAAATAAATTAGGAGAGGGCCAACCTACCCTAATGTTTGGAAAGGCCATATGGAAGTCTATTAGTTCATGAGCATGTGTTTCCCAAACACCAACAGAAATTAAAGAAAAATTTTTTTCATTGGAGCTATTTCAATATAAAATTGAAGCTGGTGATTCTATTCAGCAAGGACCTAACTTCCTTGCACCCACAGTCTTGACATTTCCATGTTCTTGCTGTGCAGTTTTTATCATATTGGGGATATGTTATGTAGGCTGCTGTAGGAAAAGAAGTCAGCTATAGTCTAATTCCAGTACTGGAAGCTATGACATTGACCGACCTTGAAAGATAGGCCCATGTGTGCAACAATGGTATGAAATCTTTGAGGTAACCAACTACTGTAACTTAAGACAAGCTACACAGGAGAAAACACATAACTAGTTACCGCAAATCTGGCCAGGAATGTATTGTCAGGGCACTCACATGCCCCAAGAGTGAACCTGCTACTATTCTTCTATCAAATGGACATGGCATTAAATGGCCAGAATATCTCTACCTTTAGATTAATGTAATCCTCAGACCTCATCAAAAAGTTTCTTTAAGTAGTGTATGGCAAGTAATGTGGACACTCACAACTATTCAAAGTACAAAAATTAAGTGTACACAAAGGGGATCACACCCCCACACACTGAAGTTCAGGAACTATTACAAAAATCATAAAAGCCAGAGGTCAAGGAGGATGAGAATGAAATATTGTGTCCTGGACATGACCACGCTGAGGCACTCGGGAACCCACAGCAATTGTGCCTCTTTGCACAACAGCTGAATAAGAGCAAAGCCAATCAACACTCCAGCAAAGAGGTGAAATGCAGCACCAGTCTCCAACTACAACTGTGAACTTTACGGACAGTTTCCTGTTCCTGAAGGACAGAAATTCAGTTTTGTTTAAAGGTCATACATCTCCACTTGACAGTCTCATGCCCAGAATTGTATAGGGACCACAATTTGGAGACAAGGCATTACTAAAAAAAATAAAAGGACCCAAAGTTGAGGAGGTTGGAAAGTGGATGTGGATGTGTCAAGGGAAGCAATGATGTGGGGTGTGTGTATGATATTAGTGAATTAATAAAGGTATTAAAAAATGAAGACAAAATCCTAGAGGGACTATAAGAAATCATAAATTAATGACCAAATTAAGAATCTACTAGGGAAGTATGATTGTAGTGACTATTTGTAGCTTACATCAGCAGATATAAGACATAATACCTGTTAACAGAGTATAAACCCCACTGCAGCACATGAAACATCAGACTGAAAATAATCAGGTACACAGTACTCTCCTGAGGGAAATATGGACTAGGAAATGTTTCCAGTTTTGGGACTCAGGACAATGTTGCTCTAACTCATTCCATGCTTTTGAATGTGCCAATGAAAAATGAAAAGAAATGCTAGCACCTATTAAATTAGAATGCCATCTTTTAAAAATAATTTATTAGAAAAAATAGTTTTCCATCTAATGGTCGGATGAACGGAAGAAGATAACCCAGCTTATGAAAGAGATCGAGATCGTTATAATTCCCTGATAGCATGGTTCTCTTCATGATATAGAATGTAGTGAACTTTTATCAGCATCCTCATAGAAATATTCTCTATCTTTGAAGAATCCTCCCTTCCTATCCCGCCTTGGCATAAATATGAGCAGGAAGCTCTCAGGACCCCCTGTTTTCCTTCACTGGGGATAATAAGCAGATCCTCTGAACATAGATATTGAGTAAAACACCACCACTCTCTCATTACTCATAGTATATGAACTGTTAATAACATTAACCTGCTTAAAGGAAACTGCAGGGACTGATAACCAATAAAATTTGCACAAAGAAAATGTGAAAATACTGACATAGCTGCTGACCCAGTCAGTTACAGTCTGCCTGTCTATGGAGAGGTTGGGCTTGAGAGATAGGGAATACAGGTCTTTCGTCTAATGTGAAGTTACATATAGTTTCCTGCTGGGACTAAGCATTTCTCAGAATCCCAAGGTTAGAAAGTCATTTAACATAAGGGAGGAGTGGAGTGTGCTTGGTTCCTAAGGACAATTGAAGGATAGTGAAGCAGATAAATGACCAAGGACAGAAGGGAAGTCAATGGAGAGAATATAGCTTCCCGGTATCACCAACTTGATTTCTGCCATGTTCTTCCAATGGCCAATGTATGGGGCATATGCAGCAATAGATTATCACCACCAAATTCTGGTCTTCACAATTAGAAGCAATTGCAATAGCCTATAAACCATGACTTTATGCCATTTTCCTTAAACTAAGCCTAAACACAGCCATCCTGTAAAAGGTGACTTTGCAAAGGTCTAGTTTTGGTGGACCATAGTATTAATTTGCCAAAAATGCAAGAAAGTTTTGTGGAACTTCATCAATATCTTTACTTTATTCAATACTGTGTCTCATGTTTTATAAAGATGATTTTAAAATGGTACTTGAGAAAATTAATTTGACTTGCCAATTCTGATAGGTTAATTTCAATTGAAATATCAAAACCCACCATATATCAACCACTTACCCCAAGTCACGTATGAAAAGACTAAGGACTTCAAGGACAACACAACAAAAATGATCTTTTTTTCTACGCAGGAATTGATTTTTAACCATCTATTTTTATAAAGTTTATGAAGCAGACATACAAACAAAATCAAATGCATGTACTTTAGGAGTGGAAGAGAGATGAAAGAAACAATAATCATGATATTTTTTTAAGAATAACTCAGCTAAATTACTGTTTCTGCTGCAGGGATGCTCTGGCCAACTACGGGAGCATATATAGATCCTCTCTCTCTCTCTCTCTCTCTCTCTCTCTCTCTCTCTCTCTCTCTCTCTCTCTCTCTCTCTCTCTCTCAGTATCTAGCCATGTACCTTCAGTTATCCTAGAACTTGCTCTGTAGATAAGGCTTGATTTGTATGTACCCGAGAGAGAGAGATCCCTTTACCTCTGCCTCCATAGTGTTAGGATTAAAGACTTATGCTAACCTACCCTCTCTTTTTCATAATTTTGATGTCCTTAACCCAGCAGTAACAAGTCTAGCTCATTATCTGGTCCCCCTGCAATAACACTTTCAAAAGATCAATTTGTTCAAATTGCTAAGATAAACGATTTCTTGGAAACACAGTAGAGGATCAGAAATGGAAGATATAATTTCTGTATCCAGGAAGCTATGGTAGAGGGCTTTAGTGAGCTTGAAGCCAACCTCTGTTACTTAGTGATTTCTAAGCCAGCATGGGGTAAATAAAAAATGTCTTGAAAAAAAAAAAAAACAAACAAAATGAAACAAACACATAAAGACAGGAACAACACCACCAACAACAACAAAACTCAAGCCCTACACATTCAACAATGAGACCTGATGCCCAGTTTGGGCAAGTTTTAGTTCTTAAGCAAAATCGAGGAAGAACAAAATGATTGTTAAGGCAACATTTTCCGTTTATCAAATTTCAGCTAAGAAGAGGATAGGAAGGGGGTGCAGAAGCCTAATTTGAAGTGATATGGTTAAACCAATTCAGTGCAGGGCATGTTGCATTAGCAGAGAAAGGCCAACCAAATTTGGTCTCTGAACACTTATTAATAGGCAGAGTAAGTCAGTGAGCAACTGGGCAACATAAAGCCAGATTAGAGTCCTGCCGCTGCATTCTGTCTGTGGGCAAGCTCTGTCAAAAACCCTTCAGTGCTTCGGCCTTATTACTGCAAATGTATCACCATCTGTTCTCTTTGTATGTCCTCTTTTGGGGATGAAAGAAAATGCCTCCCACTATATTATTAGGTTTTCTATTATATACATCCCTATCTCTGGGTTGAATGTCGGAATGTTGCAAGGAAAAAGCAGAATATATGTCCTCCAAATGTTCCCACCACTATCAGTGCTTGCTAGCATCCCATCCTGGGCGCCACTGGCTTCCAGCCTCTGAGTTTCCCCCTTGAATATAATTAATGACAATGCCAAAGCCCACAAGTCCACCTGCACTCCCACCCAGGCTATTCCTGTTTCCTCACCTCCCTTAGGACAACTGCAGGGATTGTTAAAAAGGGAATCACTGTTACAGTACCTGTTTTCAGTTGCTCCCTTCTCTGGCGAAAATAGATATATCAGAGACTGGTGATATCTGTGCTTGATTTCCCAAGGCAGATTTCTTTTCCTTTTTTTCCTAGTAGACTATCTCACAGGATGTGGCTACATGCATGGACTACTAGCTGAAGGGTCTCAGTTAAATACCTAGTACCAGGTGAAAAGCATACTCCACACAGTATGCTCCTGTAATCCCAGAGCTGGGGACACAGAGCCTGAAGTTCGGTGCACTTCACTTGCTTACTAGCTACTAGCTGTGCTCCAAGTCTAGTGAGAGATCCTGACTCAAAACATAATCTTAACAGCAATAAAAGAAAATGCCACACAAGTGTTTACACCTACCTGTGCAAACACATACATACATGCATACACACATATATATATATATATATATATATATATATATAGAGAGAGAGAGAGAGAGAGAGAGAGAGAGAGAGAGAGCTCCAAAAATTTTAGTTAGAATGTAATGACACAATTAGAGAAAATCTTGGCCTATTTTTTTTAATCATGGTTCTGGAGGAGAATTTAAATTCATTTTCTTATTTGATATGTAATGTTAATGCCTATAATGTAGTTCTGATACAGCCTACTGGCACCATTGCATTCTGGGTTATTCTTGGAGAGTGTTAGAACTCTTGCCTCACAGTTTAACAGCTGTGACTTGGAAATAATTCTTCTACTTCATTAAAATGCCTTGGGTTTACAGAAGATCTATAGAGGGTGACAACTGAGTTGTTTCTAATAGGTCTTGATGCTTTGATGTTTCAGAGGCCTACTGTGGTGATTCTCACAGGTTTGTATAATGCTAGACACTAGTAATGGGAAAAATAGGCATGCTGGGAACTGAGCATTTTTAGTAGGTAATAATAAATCTCTGAATAAAATCATGCAGGGCAGAGCAATTTTCATTGCTTCATTTAGTCAGGGTCTTAATGTAATAATTTTTGAAGGACAACTTGACTAGTTAAGTGTCTAATAGGGTTAGAAGGGCAGAGTTTCTGTTTATTCACTAGGAAACATCTTGCCTGACTTCTCTTCACATTTTTCAGTAAATTACTATGGGGAAGCTCAGTTAATTTCACTAATTAAGAATGTTCTTAAATGAAGTAACCTTAGCATGCTACTTGATATCTCTTCCAAAACATTGCATGACCTCTGGGAAATTAATTTGAATGTTTGTAATCCCTGAAGTCATATTCTGAAGAAAAAAAAAACAAATAGGTTTGAGACAAATCAGAAACATGACTGAGCTTTAAGGAGTGATATGAGTTAGGAACAGAAGCACATGTGTCATGACAGCAAGCATGCAAGGGAGTTTGAATTATCAATGCATGTGTATTGATTAACTGAAATCCATTGAGAGCATATTTTTTATGGTGTGTGTGTGTGTGTGTCACACGTAAGTGTATATATGATCAAAGGGCATGTATATATTACCATACATATGTATGTGTGTAGGAGCCAGATATTAACCAGTTAACCTAAGATCTGGTCCCTTAGGAGCTGTCTTCCTTGTGTTCTGAGTTCCTCACATGGATCGGGTACGCTCAGATTAAATGAGCTAGAGAAGCCAGGCAGACTTGGG
Organism: Rattus rattus; assembly: GCF_011064425.1. NCBI lineage: Eukaryota > Metazoa > Chordata > Mammalia > Rodentia > Muridae > Rattus > Rattus rattus. Next base: position 45,175,134 of record NC_046158.1, on the reverse strand, counting down.
GTTCTTCCTGTCTCTTCCCCTCCTCATGGTTGAGACTATAAGAACAAGTCAGTATGTCCAAAAGGTTGTGGGAGTTGGGTCTTGAACTCCAGGTGTCTGTGTTTTGGGTATTTTATAGACGGAAGTATTTTCCCAACCTGAAAACTTATTCATTTTTCCTAGTTATTTTTATTTTTTGAATTAATTATACCATTTTCTATTTTCCATTCTTCTCTACAAACTCCTATATAACACTTCTTGTTATCTTTCAAATTCATGACTTAACTTTTTATTGGTGTTTTGTATACAGTCAATCTTCTTTGACTCTCTTTCTCTGTCTCAGTTTCTCTTGATCTGTCTGTCTCTCTGCCTGTCTCTGTCTCTGTCTCTCTCTGTCTCTGTCTCTCTCTGTCTCAGCATCCCTCAGGTGCCTTTAATTCTCTGTGTAAGGCTGAGGTCTCAGGCATTCTCCAGTTCACATTAGCGTGTTTATTGATGCCCTTCTTGATTCACTTACACTTAGGGAATCATGTTTGTGAGAAATCATGGATATAACTTCTGCCATTTCTAGGAGACAGAATCTCAGGAATCTCAAAGAAAACAAGTTCCTCTGTCTTTTATAATCTTTCTGTCCCTGCTTCTGCAATATCTTTGAGGCTTAGGTGCAGCATCTGTAGTACAGACTCATTAGTTGGGACTGGACTCTCCATCAACCCTGCATTTTGATAGGTTATGATCTTCTGTAATGGTCTTTGTCTGTTGCACAGAAAAGTTGCTTTGATGAAGAAAAAGAGCTACATTTCAGTGTGGGTATAAGAATAAATATTTATAATGTATGTAAGGATTATAGTGGTTCAATAAAATGTCATTCGCAGGTCTCCTCCAAGGTTCATGACTTCACTAGCCCTGGTGCTTGAGTAGGTTTATAGAACCAGACATGGATGCTGTGTTGTGCAGGGATTACATAGAGTTGTTGGTTACCGGCAGGACCGGCATACCACTACTGCACTCTTTGGGTTGTTGTGCTGTGTTGGTTGTTGTTGTTTACAGGTGCCATAATTGTATAGAAATGTTTGTTGTTTCCCTCAGGAATGTTGCATGACACCCTTTGGTCATGAAAGCAGTTCTCAGGGAGGAAAAGAGGGTAGTCGATTATGAGTGAGGGGTAGGTAGATAAATACAGAAGGAGTGTTCAAAAACAAACAAAAATACACTGAAGATATCTGAAAAATCTCATAAGGAATAAAAATGATAGGTATATACTTTAAAATACCTACAATATATAAGTAGGTCTGTATACAAATATACATATATAGCTTAAATAAATTTTTCCATACGGGCTGACAATGTTCTCTCCAAAAACCACTGATGATCTAACAATAATCCTAACACCATAACACAAAGAGGCAGATGAAAAGCCTTCATTTGATTATTGGTCAGGACTGTCTAAGCAGTTGCTATTGCCTTAGGTACATATTGTTGAAGGCGTTCCCTGTTGCTGAGGACACTATGTACTTCAGACTCAGGGCAGACCTCTAGGTATCACCTCCTCCATCTTTTGGTCATGTACCACTATACACAGACGGTCATTACCAAGGCAAAAATAAGGATGCTTGGTTTTAACTGACTGTATGTCATTAGTAATCTGGTCTCATCTCTCTGTTCTACATATAGATTGCTTTAGGTACAAAGAAGACAATCTTCAATACAGTTATTGGTATTTAAAAATATAGATATACTTATATTTTATGTAGAGAGGTAACAGTTTGATTTATTACGGCATTTACAGATAGAGAACCATTTAGGTGCTTTCAATTTAAAAGTTCTCCCTTCATAAAATCATTCTATATACCAAGCAGTAGATATTTTGACTCAGCGGGTAGAATGACAGACATGACAGGATTTACCCCAACATCTAAGGCAGAAAAAAGGTTTCATTGTTACTTTTTAAAGCAAACCCATAAGAGCAACAATACCAACCACCCAGAGCTCCCAGAGACTAAACCACTACCCAAAGACTATACATGGACTGACCCATGGCTCCAGCTGCATATGTAGCATAGGATGGCCTTGTTGGGGCACCAGTGTAGGGGAATGTCAGGATGGGGAGGCGGGAAGCGGGGTGGTTGGGGAGGAAAAAACACACTTATAGAAAAAAGGGAAGGGGATGGGAGAAAGGGCTTATGGATGAGAAACTGGGAAAGGGAACAACATTTCAAATGTAAATAAAAAATGTCCAATAAAATTCTTATTCAGTTACACTACGGAATCTTTTCCACAGTTGTTTATATAAGCAAGTTGCTACATATTTTAACATAGTGTGCTGAGTTTATGGGGACAGGGATATTGAAGTGACAGACACCTATGCTAAGTCCCATGTTACTAAAGACCTGGAAGAGAGTTGGAAGAAGTCAACAGCAAGACACCTTTACTCTCCCAGCCACTCCTCTTTAAGCTGTGTGACTAATGTGAAGACAGATACATCTTGCAAGGTGATGAAGCATCAAGAGGTGTGGCAGTAGTAATGGTGGCATTATTTCCTTTACCCCTTACTCCCAACAAGCAACCATATGTCAGCCCTGGAGCAAGTGGCATTGCTGAAAAGGTGTTAACATAGCCTTAGTGAGGGAGGAAAAAAGTCAGCCAAGGCAGATGACCAAAGGCAAATAGCAATAGTTCTCCATCCACTCATCCTGCTGATAGCTTGTGGACGACTGTCCTATTCAAGTCATTGAGTAGACCTGAAACCTCTTGCTAGTGTCACTGTCCTGAACTTTATTTATTTATTTTTAAAAAGATGATATTCTAATACCTGTGTTCCTTAAAATTCTCCTTAGCTGTGTCTTTTCAGTTCACAGTTGAGATCAGCAATTAACCAGTTTAGTCAATCAGAGCAGTCTAATTAAGTTTTTAAAATGCACTGTTTTAATCGTAGAGACTTATTTCTCCATACCCAATATTTATGCGATTAAGAGATTATGTACAGGGTAAATTTTAGATGTATTAATTTTTAAAATAAGAAGAAAAACACATGTTCATTACAAAACATATGAACAGTTTTGGGAAAGGCAAGAGTTTTACTGTTGGCAACAAAAAAGCCGTATTGACAACTTGCAATGTCACATGAAATTAAAAACTGTTGACTGTCCTAGCTTTTTTATTGTGTGAAACATACAATGTATGTTTTATTAAAATACTTAATTTGTAAGTCAATTTCGATACTTAAATTGTAAGATTTAATGAGAAGGTTCACAGCTTCCACTCAGAATGCCAAACGTACCTGTATATGTGCTTATAAGTTCATAAAGTTGGATGGAGTTTGGCTCTGGTTAATTTTAGTGTGTGGTATTTTAATTTATTTGCAAATATTTTTTAAATGGCTCAGTTTATAATCCTGGATATAAGATTCTGAATATGAGAATGATAATAATATTGTGTTTCCCTCTGGTTCACCCTCTAGAGATAGGCATTTTCCAAGTGGGTGAGACAATTAAGCCTATGGACTGCATATTTTAAAGTGTATGTAAGAGGTTGTTTGGAGCCAGACACTGTTAGTTTGTAAAAATGTATTTCAGAAAGCCATGCTATTCACACGTACAAGACAGAGCTGTGTGAGCGGCACGATAATCTTGTTAAACAGACGTAAAGCTGGTTGAACCTTTTCATACAGACAGTGAGACTAGTGGATCTGCTTCACCCTGGAAAGGAGACCCTGCTGGCATGCCCAGTAAGTAGCTCTGTCCTCAGTCATGTACTGATAAACATTATTATGAATGACTTCTATGAAAATGGAGAAGACATCTCTGTCATGTATTTAGGTCTGGCCGAGCTATGTAAAATACCATGATAGGTTGTAGTCAACAGCATGCATCTACATGGTCAGTGAAAGTCTCCATCCACTCTTCCTCCAAGACAATGAAGCCAGCATTTGACAATCCTAACTCTTATATAAAAATATAGTTTCAATTTAGTCATTACAGGGTTCACATCCTTGTTTGCATATTTTCATGCATTACATAATCCTTCAGTCACTGCAATGTAGAGAGCCTTTTGGGGCTACTTGCTTCTAGACACTTGGCAGGAACCTGACATTATCAGGACTAAAGAAAAAGCCTCAATTGGGATAAAACTATGGTATTGGTACAGAGACAGACAGATAGACCAATGGAATAGAAATTGAAGACCCAGAAATTATGGTCACTTGATTTTTTGACAAAGGAGCCAACCATCCAATGGAAAAAGATAGCATTTTCAGCAAATGGTGCTGGTTCAACTGGAGGTCAACACGTAGAAGAATGCAGATCCATGCTTATCACCCTGTACAAAGAAGTCCAAGTGGATCAAGGACCTGCTGGACACACTGCCTAGGAAGCATCTGGAACACATGGGCACTGGAAAAAATTTCTGAACAAAAACACCAATGGGCTTATGCAAGATCAAGAATCACAAATGGGATAAAAACTACAAAGCTTAAGGCAAAGGACACTGTGGTCAGACAAACGAAACTTTTACCAATCCTGAAAGATAGAGGCCTTATATCCAAAATACAAAGAACTCTCTTAAAAAATGGGGTCAGAGCAAACAAAGAATTTGCTGAGGAATGCCGAATGGCTGAAAACACCTAAAGAAATGTTCAACATCTTTAGTCATCATCAAAACAACCTGAGATTTCACCTCACACCAGTGAGAATGGCTAAGATCAAAACTCAGGTGACAGCAAATGCTTCCGAGGATGCCAGAAAGAGGAACACCTCCATTGTTACACTGGTTCTGGAAATCAGTCTGAGGTTTCTCAGAAAATTGGACATTGAACTGCCTGAGGATCCAGCTATACCTCCTTGGGCATATACCCAAAAGATGCCCCAACATATAAAAAAACACGTGTTCCACTGTTCATCGCAGCCTTATTTATAATAGCCAGAAGCTGGAAAGAACCCAGATGCCTGGATACAGAAAATGTGGCATCTACACAATGGAATATTACTCAGTAAAAAAAACGACGACTTCATGAAATTCAGAGGGCAAATGGTTGAACTGGAAAATATCATTCTGAGGAGCTTCAATCACAGAAAGACATACATGGTATGTTTGATAAGTGGCTATATTTGAATTACCCTAGTGCATTAACAAATGAAACCGATGATTCAAAATGTCACTTCTTTTAAAAGGAACAAGAATACCCTTGGCAGGGAAGAGAGAGAGGCAAAGATTAAAACAGAGACTGAAGGAACACCCATTCAGAGCTTGCCCCACATGTGGCCCATACATATAGAGCCACCCAATTAGACAAGATGGAACCTGACAGGAGCCGGATTAGATCACAGCAAATACAGAGGCGAATGCCAGCAGCAAACCACTGAACTGAGAACGGGACCCCAGCTGAAGGAATCAGAGAATGAACAAGAGCTTGAAGGGGCTTGAGACTCCATATGTACAACAATGCCAAGGCTTTATACATGGACTGACCCTGACCTGGGGTAGCAATGAATATCCTAGTAAGAGCACCAGGGGTCCTGTTAAGACTGAACCCCAGTGAACTTGTCGGGGGAGGGCGGCAATGGGGGGAGGGGGGAGGGGACATTTACAAATTTGAAATACCAATTAATAAAAAAAAAAAAAAAAAGCCCAGGGCAGGAATCTGGCTTTGGGCTTGGGCTCAGGTAAAGGGCTCAGTTTAAGAACATTTACATTTGAGTTGATGCAAAGCTCCGAGCAGGCTCAGTGGAAGCAGGCATGGCAGTCCTTTTGTCTGGCTCATCCTGACCAGGCCTTAGAAAGGTGTTTACAGGTTTTTGATTATCACCTTGCTTGTTCCTCAACTCCCAACTGATCTTATCATTCTGCATGGTATAAAAGCAGATTAGAAAATAAAACATCTGCTTCAGCCTCAGAACTGGCTGGAGTCATGTTAAATGTTGTCTAATTGTCGTTTTTCTTTTCAATCCTCACTCTGACCTGGAGAGCCTGTTGACTGACTGAGCTGGCTTGGTCACTGCAATAGGATGTCCATTTGCTTCCCATTTTACCTATGAAGGAAAAAGTACCATGATCCCCACAGATCAGACAGACAACACACAAAGAGAGAAGTTGTGACCAAAGTTCAGACCATTTAATAAGGCACTTTATCATAAACTATAAAATAATATAAACAAGTGGAGGTTGTGAAGAGAAACACATTTTAACAACTTTTATTTATACACAAGGCACCGTTTAAGTTAGAATAACTAATAGAATCTCGAATGACATTCATGGAAGAAATTCACTTGAATAAGAAAGTTAAGATCCTTCTGTTTCTAGGCCTTCATCTCACCCTTCCCTCCCTTATGCTCATAAATGTTCTTAATGCATTCATGAAGAAACAATAGCATGAACTAAGAAGGGGGTAACTCAAGCCCAGTGCGCCATATCTCCAGAAAACTTCTGCAGTGGATGCAAACAAAACAGCAGATAAAGGAAGGTTGTGGTTTCTGACTTACTGGTTTATCTGTTTCTATAACTTATACAGTTTACGGTGTCCTCCACCACATCCACTGAATGACCTTGAAGTTTCTCGAACAATCAAACCCTCTTTCAGTGTTCTTTTGATTTGGTCACAGTGTTCTCCTCTTTCTTCTCCATTGAATGCAGCCTGTACAACAATGCTAAGGAGGAAGAATTGGGCTGTGATTTAATAGGCTTTAATTTATTCTGATTATTTAGGATTAATAATTGTAATCAGATTTCCCTTTGAATTTTAAATTTAGGATCGGATTAATGGATTTTCAACTAGTTTTGAAGGTATTATTTAAATACTAAAATGACCTTGTAGATTGCTTTCATTATGAACTTATAAATTATAAACTATAAATTGCAAAGCTTAGGTTTTATGGCTTTGAATTCAAAATAAAGATATATATATATATATATACTCATTTTCTTAGTATTGACAGAAAGTAAATTATATAAGCAAAGAAATTCTTCAAACAAATGGCATGCTTCTGGAATCACAATGCAGTTTTAATTTCAATCTCCTCACTTAGGAAGCTTACCACATTCCATTGTGTTTTATAAATTCATATACTGAATCGTTTATACAATAGAAAAACAACACTGGAAGTTAGAGTCCAGACTATGCACAAGGGTTTATGCTTAGGGCTGTACCTTTCCAGATTGTCTACTTATAAAATCCGCATAACTCTGAACACCGTAAGCCAATCTCCTATGTTCTGTACACTTTAGAAGAATTACTGTAATATGTTATTTTGTACTTGATTCCCTGTTTCAATGAACTTCAGATTCTATACATTATTTGAACAATTAAGTATAATAGGCCATTTTTAAACATGAAGACAATGCCAATTAGAATTCTCTAGATAAACATGTGTAATTATAGTAATTACAATTTAACAATAACTCACTGGTACTTACTATTATAAACTCATAAACTATTATTCAGTACCCCATAAAACTCAAAATCTAATTGAAATTGCTAGTTTAGCACAATTCCCACAAGCCATCATTCTTTAATATTCTGGAATGAATGAGATTTTTCTTGAGCTATTAATTGACACAGACAAGGGATAACCACCGGAACGATTCTGCATTATGAGTAGCAATTAATCACGCTGCCTGTCAACTCTAGTGTCAAACAAAATTCTATAATCTTTAAAAATTTTTTTTTGTAAGTTTGTACATTTTCATGTTTCAATTCATTTAGTAGAAACAGAAAGTAGATTTCTGGCAAAGTCAAGTAAAACTCAGATAATGTTTAGGAAAATATGAGTATGATATTGTCTTAGTTAAAGGGGCTTTTGATTTTCTGCTGAAATTACACTGAGGATTAATCTGTGTTTGTACACCGGGGAAATACCTCCTCGTCATATTTCGCACCTTCTTTTCCTTAGGGAGCATGCCTCTGACCATAGATCACCTTCCTGTACAGCAGGCAGTGCAGAACTGCACAGGAAGAAGGCACCTAGGGAGAGGAGCTTGGGCTAACATAAGGGGAAACATTGAGATGCTTCAATTCCTCAGTGTCTCCTGGAATTGGAGTGAGGAAACATCAGGATTCTATTTACTTTCCCCTGTTATTTCTAATAAACAAAGCAAGTGGTGTTTTTCTTTCCCTGTAACTTACAGGAGCATCTTTACCATACCGTCTGCTTCCCCTGCAACCCTTCAAAAGTCATAAGGAGGTTCTTTTGACAACTGCAAAGTGATCTTAGAACTAAAACTATTTATTATATTCATCAAAACCTAAGCCTGCCCAACTACCAAGGGATAACCCCAGCTCAAATCCTAAAGGGAAACACTGTCAAGTGGAGATAGTGACCTTACTGGGCAGATTTGCACTAGATAAGCAAACAGATTCATAGGCTTCATTCAAATATTCGAGAATTTCAGGAGTTTGGTGGGGGAGACTTTGCTGAAAAAACTTTTATTTCATTTACTATGATTGTACAGATAGATTGTGGCAAGGTTAACTGAAAAGGAATTTTTCAATCACTGAAGGAAAAGAGTACCTATTTCCTCTGAGACCCAAAGCTGAAAAAGACACAAACCAACAAAGAAACATCTCTGAATGAGTCTTCCTATACAGATGGAAATGTCAACTCTTCAAAGAGCCAGGGTCTATGTGTGATAATTAAGAGGGAAAAATTCCATAGCAAAGCTATGTACTTAGAAAAATTTCAATGTAAACTATTTATCTATTACATAACTTACTATATTTACTAGTTTGTAAGCAAAACAACTTACATTTTAATTATTGGGGGTTTTTGTTTTGTTTTGCTTTACTTCTATTTGTAGTAACTACACTAACACTCATTATTATTGACTCACGACAGCAGAAGCAGGTAACAGTTATGACTTCTGCTCTATGCTGCTTAAAAACTGCCTTAATATAAAGGACACTTCTTTTCTCTTACTATTTTACTACACTGGAATTATGGAGTAGTTTTGTTGTTTCCCTCATAAATTCTGTGTTTTCTGCTCTGATTCTGGATTCTTCTTTCTCTATTTCCTCCCCTATTGTATAGTATTCTATAATACGAAGTGTATAAATCACTCAGAGCAGTGGGTTAATTACTATCAATTCTCTGTAATTATAGGTTTCGGTGAAACTATGCTGACAATGAATACTTAATATGTAAACTTTTTAAAATTCAGGACAAGAACAGAAACCATAATTATTCTTGTTGATTTGAAAGGTGAGTTACTCCTGGTCTTTGAAAATTCAAGGTTAAAGAAATCTAGTATAAATTGACACATAATTCATGTCTTGACACATAATTCAGATATCTGACCAGAGGCCCGAGCTTCTGAAGTGAGTCCCACCTCATACCTCTGTCTAGAAGCCTCTGGATTAGCTTCAGGAAAGACTTCTCTTCTCTAATAAAATGGAAGCTTTGCCTTCTCACACTGCCTTTGAATTAGAAGCATAGATTACACATAGTCTTCCCCGTGCCCTCTCCAAACCTAGCAAACATCTGGCTGTTCTGGTGACATTTAATAGAAGAGAGATGCCCTTTCTAGACAGTTTGTGTCCCTGTCACATGTCAAATTACATTACTGGAGAAGCTCATATCTGATATACAGGAAAGCCCTGCCCTACATTGTAACCTACACAGAATGACCTTTTAGTGTGAATGCAGAGACATTCATTGAGGGCAGATGCAAGACAAGTTGATACAAGGAACTTTGTGTTTTCTCTTGAAGTCTTGATAGGTTGTTCAATGTCCTTGTAGAAATCTCCCTCAGCAACAGAGTAGATTTCTTTCAGGTGTGACATTAGGGAGAAAAGCATAGAAGATACAATGTTTCTCATTACTGAGATGAGAATTATGCAACTTCACAGGTTTTCAAAAATAGCCTAAAAGAAAGTTACTGTGAGGGGTGTAATTATGTATGAAAAGTAACAAAATCTATGCCTAGGAAACTACATTTGTTCAACAATTGAACTGTATGATGTTCTTATAACTCTGGTCAGATGATGAACACTGAATATCTCCAGGAAGCCCAGAGCCACATTTAACTTGCTCCTTATGTGATAATTCTTTGTTTCAAGAAGAATGATTGAAATTTTTATGTTTTAAATATTAGCATGCGGTTTTGTATTTATGTATCTGACTTCTAAGAAGCAACATTGTAGCTATAATGATGAAAATCCAGAATACTTCTGTTCTTAATATATATTTTATTGCACTAAAATTATAACTTCAAGAATCATGTCTTTGGTCAAATGGTCCAGAGAGCTTAAGACATCTTTCAGATGGCCTTGGATTATGTAAAATGTATAACAACCATGTGCCTAACAGAAAACTATTCCTATATTTACAACCAAAGGATTACATTTGTCTGAACACATTTTGGAAAAATAATCAGATATTACTCCATAGTTTTGCAGATTATGTTCCTTATCTTTTTAAGTTTTAAAATCCAATTTTCTAATCACGGAAGACACTGTTCGAATATTAACTTGAAGCCGCAGTCTCTTCTGCCTAAGAAATAGAGATGCATTTAAAACCTTTGCAGGGGAAAGGTCAACATCCCTTGTAAAAAGGCATCCTGAGACATATGAACGTAGGAATCACCAAAGAAATGTTAAAAAATGTATTTCCCAGCAATTGCTTTATTCAGAAAATATATGAGCGACTAGAATCTCCACTCAGTGGAGATGACTCCACTCGTGATTCCAATATTCAAAACGTGTTTAAGATTATCTGAAGAGGAGAATCCAGGATTTATTTTATTTAAATGTAATTTTGTCCCACTCAAAGAGGGCAGATCCACTGGTCTGTTTCTGGAAAGTATGTGTGGGCCACTCAGAATAGCTTAGGAAGCCCCGTTCCTTACTTCACAACCCACTTTCTTCGAGCCCATCCAGGCTTTACTATCCCATGCTACTTCCTGATGGTGTGGATTCAGGTTTATTAGGTTCTATCTGACCCAGTTAGCAAACCCCAAAACTTCACAAAAACCTCACACTATCCAGTAAAGGACATTATATCACATGCAGAATATTAGTTTTAAAATCATTTCCAGAATTCTGAGAACCTGGTACAAATTTGATTTTTCTTCTCATTTTGTTCCTCCATGTTATTTTATCCTAACCATGTATTTTCAAAAATAGTTTCAAAGGACATTTTTTTTGTTTCTGGTAACCCAAAGCTTGTCCTTTTTATAGTACTACAGGTCAGATCCATGCAATTTCAGAGGTGTGACATACTGTAAAAGACACAGGTTATTGCTTTAACTGGAGCATGACCTTTCACTGCGCTTAGATTGGTGAATGACTTGGGAAGTCCTCCAGTCCAGAAGAAGGAAAAATGTGCACAGAAAAATGTGATACAATGTGTGGTGGGGTTTCTGTCTCCTGTTTCTTGAACTAGGAAAGCAGCTGGCAAGTTGGTGCCATGTCATAGCTTCCAGTTGACCCCGATCAACAATAAGACACTGTAAAAATGAAGCCAGCAAAGAGGTGTGACTCTTTACAGGGTAAGATTTCAACAAACAGTCTTCTCAAACTGTGTCAAGCTAGGTAAATGGTTTATGTGGAACAGAAAATAAATGATACTCATTAATTCACTCATTCATTCATTCATTCTCAGTGAGTTCAAGAGTCCAATACATGGCTTCTCTTCAGGTACCAATTATAAACAGACACAGGAGTGGGTGTGTTCATGTGCAGGCCATGTTCACCTTGACAAGAGACAGAGGTAGGGCTCAGATCAGAGCTCCTGTATCTTCCCTTTTAAAATAAGAATGGAAGAACAAGGGTTTCTTTGTATCTGGAAAAGTATATTGGTCTGTTTTGAAATCTAAAATGCAATGATTCTCTTCTCGACTGAGTTTTTGAACCAAACACTCCAGATACTAAATAATGTATAACAAACATACTATCATAGTAATGTAGAATAACATGAATCCTCTGTCCAAATATTTTATTCCATTTAATTACAGTGATATAGCTCTAGTTAGGAAGGTAAAAAATAATCCACGAAGTTTTATGTGAAAAAGGGCACGTTCTTGGCAGAAAGGGCATTCATGGTCATGTGTGCAGTTCAAAAATATGTACAAAATAAGAAACTTAAGTGAAGGTGACAAGAATTATACAGTCCAAAACCAAATAGTCTTTGTGGTTTATTTTTGAAGATATAAGCAGAATTTCTTAAAAACACCAACAAACACAACAAACTAACTAACAAAAAAAAAAACAAATTATTGCAGATTATTGATTAACGCAAAATACTTGCCATGAAAATATTTTTGGTACTAGGTAAATGCTTTTATTGAAGAATGTAGAGTGACCTTCAGTATTTATTCATATTTGCTAGAATTACAGAGATCAGATACTCATCCCTTACTGGGGACAAGGGTTCCTTTTTATTCCTCTCCAATCATTTTCACCCTCTTCAATTCCAGCTGCAAGACGCACACAGTCTTACATACGTTGTAGGGCACTATGAATATTGCATGCAATCAGTAGTGTATAGTAGGAAACTGGTCATTAATAAGGAGCAAATCAGGCTTTCTACAAGAGGACAGCCATCCCTAAGTGGTATCCTGTACCCAGAAGAATGGCCATATTGGTTGTTCATCTATAAAGTTGTTGGTAAGGACATTTCTCAACAAATGGCCCTATGGACTAGGGAGAATTAAAAAAAAAGAACAAAAACAATTTATCCCCTGGACTTGTTTTTACAATGTCTGGTAACCAGCCCTCCACGCTCTATTCTTAGTTTGAGAAAGAGGTACAATCCTGAATTCAAATAACTTAATAGAAGTAAACCTTTTTGAAAATGGAAATTAAAGTGACATTTTAAAAATAGGAATAACTAAAGACACTCTTAAATTACTCTAATTTCTTCATCGTGTCCTTAAATTACATTTTAAATACTTTAGCGTGTGTGCCTGATAATCATTGCTTCCTCATTACTGTCTACCGTAGACAGACAGATAAGGAGATCTTCCCGATAGTAAAATATTTAAAGTGTTTCGATCAGTTCACACGAGAATGGTTATCTTCCTCCACTTCAGTGCTCATTGGTACTGTTTGAGAAATCATGATTAAAATGCTATTCTTTTTATCTAAACTCTTAAGTGGGTGGATGCCTTATTATGCCTAAATTATTATAGTAAATGTATTCTAGATGGTGTTGCTGGATCTTTCCACAGAGAGACTGTTCTTTTCAATGTTTGCACCCCTAATCACTAATTAAAATAAAAACATTTATTTATTCTAATTGTTTTTTTTAAAAACAGTAGTTTACTAGCAGTTCCCTTTAGTTCTTTCCATGTTGTCTCTGAAGTTCACTGGAATAATCTGTTGAGATTCTATGCTGTTGAAATACTTCCTATTTGACGGGTAGAGTGGCCAGTGCACAGTGCACCATGCATTCAGGCTCTGCTGCTCCATTATCCCTGTTGACTCATTGTCGTGTTGGTATAATCAAAATCTATTCAGACCGAGATGATTGCTCAATATTTTTGGAGGATTCCTCCTTCATCTTCAGTGCGTTCCCCAAGGAAACAGGCTGTGTTAACACACCATATGGTAAATGGTCTCCATTGGAGCAGCACACTGTAGCTCCTATCATATGCCATTTCACAATATGACATGCATGAGTTCTTTTCTAATGAAGACTGTAACTCCTAATATATACTTGGCAGCATCGCTTGCTTTTCTTCCCCTTCACAGCCATCCCTCTCATTGCCATTAGTCTATTTTTATGTCTGAATAAAAGCCCTATGTTTCTTCCTGGAATGCAGCTTTTATAACAGTGTATAAAAGCAAAATGTAAGCAAAAAGCTGAAATAGTTCCAGATGTGGTAATTCATCGACAAGAGGGAGAGCTACAGGCTGGGAAAAAGAAAATAGCCATAAAAGATGAAAACTTACTTCCAAAAACATGGCATGGTGGAATGACTGGAACCTGACAGTTCTTTTTGATATTAAAATATTGTTACATTTTATTTCTTTAACACACACACACACACACACACACACACACATACACACACACACGCTCATGTGTCTCAGAGAAAGACTCAGGTCATTAGGTGTGGCAGCAAGTCCCTTTCTCCACTAGGCCATCCCACCAGTCTAGTCTGTCCAGTCCCTTCTCAGTTTATGACTCATAATGGGGGTTTGGGGAAAGCGACTTTTTGAACACACAGAGATGAAGACATTTTGCAAGTCTGTAATGAAGTTTTTGTGATAATATGTGCCTTGTTCCCACAGATATGTGTCTGTTGCCACACAAGCATGCAGTATGTTCAATAACTGTGTTCTCCCATTTCTCCATCCTCTATGCTTTCCCTAGATTTTTCTAAGAAAGTAGACAGACGCTGGATCATGTGCATATATTTCTGCTAACTGCTGTGGCCCCTAGCACTAAGCTAAATCACAAGTCTACCAAAAAGATTAGGACTAATGAATTACTAGCCTTACCACCTTGGTTCTGTGCATTTCTTGGATGCTGGAAAATCCAGATAACTGAGTGTTGTGCTTGTCATTTTATGTTTTATTGCCCAGATCACATCCATGATTAAATAAATGTTACATAGGGAGCATACAACTTTCTATGGTGACCACATGGAAAGATGTGTGAACAAATATTATGAAAGAAAAATAAAGAATTGCAATGAAATAAGTGATTGAGAACTCATCCGGAAGATGATTTCACTAATTTGACTGGCAACACATGAATAATTATGTAAGTAAATGAATAAATGCAGAGCTTCGTGTAATCTTTAGAAAAATAAGCACAAACTTTTGTGTATTATTGGCTGGGCTTCATGGATTAGCAATAAAGATAATGTATGTGATCAAAATTTAGGCTAACCTTTGTTTTCATTATGCATGTGTATTTTTTTTCTTACTTTCTTAGCCCTGTAATAAAGGAGATGAGAAAAGGAGGAAGTTTGGGGTATGGATATTATGGATGGATGTATTAGGATGAAAAACATGCTTTTTCTTTTCTTTTTAAAGTTTTTTAATTGGTTATTATATTTATTTATATTTCAAATGTTATCCCCCCCCCTTCCCAGGTTCCCCTCTGAAAAGACCTATACCACCCTCTCTCCCTGCTTCTATGAGGGTGCTCACCCACCCAGTCCTGCCTCACTGCCTCACCGCACTGGCATTCCTATACTGGGGCATTCAGCCTTCACAGGATCAATATGATGCCAGACAATGCCATCCTCTGCTACATATGCAGCTGGAGCCATGGGTCCCTCCATGTGTACTTTTTGGTTGGTGGTTTAGTACTTGGGAGCTCTGGGGGGGGGGGTCTGGTTTTTGATATTGCTATTCTTCCTATGGGTTGAGTTTGGTGGCTGCATGTGGGATGGATCCCCAGGTGGGGTAGTCTGTGGATGGCCTTTCCTGCTTCACTCTTTGTCCCTCTATTTCCTTTGGACAGGAGCTTTGAAACAATCACCTCTGACACTGAGTGCTTCATGAGTGTTCTCTGCGTGAGGTGGTATTAAATGTGATGAAACCTTACTTCCTGATAACATTTTTCTTACCAAACATTCTTCATTTTACCTATGAGGCCGTGATCAATTTGTTCAGCTTCTTGCATAGTGAGGAATGAACTATTCAGAAAGTGTATTTCTAAAGTCTTACATGCTAAGTATAATAATAGATATACCTAAATCCATCATAAAAGTTTATCCCCTAACCTCACATAAGTGCTCTCCTTATGAGTCCTAGAGTAGGTATTTGCTCAAAGTCTTATAGTTTTCCAGTGGATGAACCAGAGTTGGAATCTAGGCTGGGAACCAGAGGTTAAGCTGTGAAGTAGGGCATGCTGCCATGATCCTAATCCATATGGATCCTCTGGAGGCAAATTGACATCATAATAAGTCTTTCGGTGGTTAAGATGCACACTTTTTGACACTCTGCCTGTACAGTTGTTGACGAAACGTACTATGCAATTATGCCTTTTTGATCTGTCCTTTTACCTTCTTTTCAATCAAGAGGAAAAGTGATTGCAAAATTTGTTTTCTAAATTTCAGAAAATTGCATCAGCCTAAGTGTTTAGGAGAAAAAAAAATGCCATGATGATTAAGAGCCTCGTCTTCATATAATTCCACAATCACAAGCTTCAAATTTGCCTAAGGGAAAAGATCTGCTCTCCATTACCAACAAAAACGGACCATTATCGTAGGGAATCAGAATGATTGAGGCCTGCAGAAGTCATGAGCCCATGTGGGATGCGGGTGTATTATTTATAAATGGGCTGGAAAGTCTAAATGATGTACTTGATGGTGTCAAGGACACAATATTAGATGGAGCTGAGACATGAATTCAGCCATGAGATTCTACATGATGGCTTGAAGATGTGTACTCAGCAGCACAAAGAGGTTCTACCCACCCAAGAACACCACCGAAACGATGTGTGCCCTAGCGTAGTAACTATACTCTCTGGGTTAGGTTTCTCCATGTGAAAACAAGCAAGCAAGCAAGCAAGCAAGCAAGCAAGCAAGCAAGCAAGCAAGCAAGCGAGGGAGAGAGTGAGTGAGGCCAGCAAATGGCAATGATGAAGCCCAAACGATAAAGAACCCACTGCCCGCTTGACCTCTGACATTCATTTTTATTATGTTGTGGACAATGCATAGTTAGTGAGGAATAAACTTTGTTATTACTCTCTGGTATCTAGAAATACCCACCTCTCATTCTGGATACTGCTGTCACTTCGCTTTCTGAGGTGAACAGAGTTTATGCTAAAACTTAAGGGTTGTTTGGGATTTGATTCTCCTTGAAAGGTTTCTGAATAATCTGACATTATCGTCTAAAACTAAGGTCACTGAACGCTCCTAAACACTTTTCTGTGTGAGAATTAAATATTGTAATAAAGGTTACATAATAAATATTTGATGCCATGATTGGATCATGTGATCAACGGTAAAAACAGTAACTTCCTGAGGTTGTTCGAGAGCACACTGGGATACAGAAGCCTTGATGGAGGCCTGGTTTAAGGAATAATAGATGAGAAAATAAAGATGAGCAATGATAAAGTTCAAGGAGTTAAGGCAAGTCTCACAAGCTAGCAAAATGTAAAGATAAAATAATAAAGAAAGGTCATTGCTTAGAAATACATAATACCATTTTAGTATTCTTAGGTATTTCCATTGGTCTGTCCAAACAGGAGCAATATTTCAATAAACAGTCATTGTATCTTCGGAGAAGGTCAAAACAGGCGGAGGATAAAAGGACCTTGAAACTCATGCCAGTCTCTGCTAAAATGCAACTTCATCTCTGAGGTGTTTCTATTTCATTAGCATATTAACTTTATAGTATTGATCCCAGAGAGTAAAATGTTCTCTACACATTAACAGTAATTATAAATTACCCAAGTTGTGTTTGCTATAGAATAAACATTATTTTCAAAATAAATGAACGGATATTAACATTTGTGCTATAAATCTAGGTTTCTCTTTTACTTGTATTATTCTAAAGTATTTTGTGTGTTTTCATAAACCTACTGATACAAACCAGGTGTGGTGGCAGGGCATAGCTTTGATGTCAACACTCAGGAGGTAGGGGTTGGTGGATCATGGCCAACCTCGTCTGCATAGCAAGTTACAGGTCAATCAGGCTACTAGACAGGGAGACTCTGCCTTAAAACAGAGTGTGGCAAACCAACAAGCAGGGAAATAAAGTATTTAATAACCGAAGGCTCACATAGCTAGGCCCTCAACTTTATACATGAAACTATGCTGTTTTAAGGACTCTGGTTGTTACATGATCCAGAATCTAGAAATGTCAGAACTGAGCAGGAATCCATAATCATGTATAAACAATGTGATGACATTGCACAGCTGACACAACGTGGGGCTGAAGATGAAACATCCCTTCAGGCTGATGAAAATGGTGAAAAATGAGGTTAAATCGCTAAAACCCTTGCTTCCAGTCCTGGGAATTTCCCATTGCGAGGAAATATCCATATCCTGCAAAGTCTTCACTGTTACTAGCAACGGTGAAGGCTGCAAGAAGGACAAGCAATCTTTTACCAGTTTGTCTTTAAGACCAAGAAGAAGACAGAATGTACCACGAACTGTGGAATCTGCTGAAAAGAAAGATCATTTTAAACGAAATAGCAGAGTTAAAATGTAAAGTCAACTATGAGGTTTATGGCCATTCTCGGATGGTCCTTCAAGGAGTATCTCAGGACCCAACCCAGCTACGCACAGCACCACTGCTCAGGTATCTGTTGTAGCAAGAGGATGCTGCTGTGTCCGATGGACCTCTGTGGTAACTGCTGATGTGATACATCTCTGGATAGCTGAAGTTAAAAAAAGAAAGCTCACTTGGGTGAAAAGTGACCTCGTACTCAGGATGCAGAAATGGTCCTGGCTGCTTTCCATCCACTCTTGATTTCCAGGCAGGGCACCACACAAGGCACTCTACTCTAGACAGTGATCTTGTTTTAGAACCTGCTGTCTGACTCACAAGTCCTCAATGAATACCTATAGGCACTGATATCTCCATCTGGGTGACAGGGAACATGCTTCTCTACCCATCTGCCAATGATAACATGTCCCACAATGCCTTCTATCTTTTCTTTATGCACTTAGGTGAGTGTGTGCATGCATGCAAACACACACACACACACACACACACACACAGAGAGAGAGAGAGAGAGAGAGAGAGAGAGAGAGAGAGAGAGAGAGAGAGAGAGAGAGAGAGACTCTTCTCATCTATTCTTACACTGTAGCTGAGGCTTGCCACATGCTCGTACCTTTCCCTCTCTCTCTTGGCACACAGGTAGTTCATGTTTCCCAGGCTCTCTCATAGTTAAGATATGTCAAACGGGGAAGTAGACAGGCCAGTCTGGCTACATATAGAACACCCTGTGAAAATCCTAGCTAGGTTCTCTCCTCTGGACAAAAGATCCAGTAGGCATCTGTGGAATCTGTGAGATAAGAGATCCCTGGAGGGATGGAACTTTGGTCCCTGAATCTGTGCAGCTGATGTCACTGTTCAGTAATATAAATGAGAATGCTTTGGGGCTAAGTCCATGAAACAAAGTGGCTGAGCCCACCCAATTCACACACTCAAAGGTGCTGTGTCCTAAACAACACACATGTGAGTGTGTATCTACTCAATCGTCCCCTCCAGAGACCACCTCTCTGAAGCTCTGACTCAGATAAACTTTTAAAAAGTCATCATCATAACTCTCGATGAGGAGTCAGACATAAGGCAGAGGCCAAGACTCCTGATGTGACGCCAGATGTTCAGACAACCAGGATAGTGGGGTAAGTGAAAAAGTAGTATCACTTTATGAAAATGTGGGGACTGTCATGTAACGTCTACCTCCTTTGCCTGGGTTTCCTGGCTTGGGACATGTCTTAACTAGAGGGAATGGATAGAGAGAGTCTGTTTTTTCCCCTTACACTGTCACAGGACCCTCCTAAGAAAAAGATATTTTGGGAGAAGTTGCTGCATCTTCTAACACAATAGTGAATGAAGATGGATCAAAGCCCATGGCTATCTTTACTAATTTGCAAGTTTTCATCTGAAGGACAATAAATAAAGTTATCACAGTACACAGACATCACTCCACTGCCCGAGATGAGCCTGCCATGAGCCTGCATGTTCCTTCTGCTTTCTCTCTACTTGCTCAGTGGATAGTGATGTAAGGAGATGGGACAGGTATTTATGTCTAAAATTAAAACCAACTGTTAGGAATCGTTTCGAGTTGCTAATAAAATAAGAAGGTTCACAACACCATAGAAAATATGATTAGACACCATCAAAGACTACTGTTAGAAACTCTGAACTGAAAACCAACAACTTAAAAAAAATCAGACATTGTGCAGAATATCAAGTAGCAGGGCAGATTTGGTTCATCAAATATAAAGGACATTTTCAAGGTTTCCTGTTCCCTTGGAATCGCTTCTGTTTGAGAATAGGCTAAGACAAACACTGCAAGAGACAAATGAAATTATGAATGTTAAGTGGTAATAATACTGATGCTAAAAGTAGATAGGGAAAAGGTAGGCAAATTTTTATAGTTTTTACATCACAGAGACTCCGATTCTCTGACTGTATAAAGTACTCATGCATGATACCCAGGCCTGCTGCTGTGACACCCAGGGGTGCAACTGGACAGATCTTGATGAGCAGAGGACAGACACCTCAGTAGGTAGCCAAGCTGGCTGTCACCTTGCAGTGGTGCACACCAGGAAGGAAGAGCAGGCTGACTGTGAGTAGCTGAGTAATTACCACATCTGTCTCTGTTCCCAGGGAAGTGGCCAAGAGTGGAACACACTGGATGAATATAATGGTTCCTTGCAATTGTGAGCAAACTAGCGCATTAGTGCTTTTCAATGATTAGTTACTGAGTGTCAGCTGAAATATCCTACTCAAAGCAGAGCCAAGTGATGCCCATAACCTTAGAAGAGCAGAATATGGTAAAACTCACCCAAAAGCAGTTTCAAGGAACTAGGGAATACCTACATTTCTTTTAAAAAATTAAAATATAAAACAAAATCTATTAATTTTTAAAAAGATATGGGAGTTGTTGGGAATGTGGACAGAATTAGAGTAGGGACTGAAGGACAGACACAGAACTATTTCATTGTATTCATGCATAAAATTTTCAAATCTAAAAAGTCTGTTTTAAAATTATGCCACTGAGACTCCATTTGAGAAAAGTGATTTCCTTTTCTCAAGCAGGGTACACCAAGGCATGTTGCTTCTTGGTTATGGGTGGGACCTTTGGTCCATTTCTCCTTTGCAGTGCTGGGATTTGATCCTGTGCATGCCTCCAGAGTCCCCATGAGCTCATATGTGCCTCAGTCCTGTTGTATCTGGAAGACAGTGTTTCTTGGAGTCATCCACTATTTTTGACTCTTAAAATCTCCTGTCTCCTCTTCTGCAGAGATCTCCAAACCCTGAGGTGGGGGATTTGATAAGGACATCCCATTTAACCCCAAATGTTCCAAAGTTTCTCACTTTGTGCACATGGTCCATTTGTGGATCTCTTTGTTAAGTACCACCTACTGCGAGCATAACCTTCTCTGATTAAGTTGGTCAAGGGATGGATCTATGGGTATAGCATTATGACCTTGGGGTCATTTTACTCTTATGTTCCTTTAGCATAATAATAGTAATAGGCTTTCTCAGAAGGCAGAACCCATGCCCGGAAGTATTTTTCCAACCCGAAATGGACTCTGTGGCTTTTGTTGGTTTTTGTTTTGTTTTGATATTTTGGGTCTTATTGATCTTTTTATTTTTGTTTTGTTTGTTATTTTGGATCTTATTGATCATCTTTTTTTTTAATTTTGGGTTTATCTACTTCGATTTATATTTTGTTTTTGTTTTCTTATGTTAGTATTTTGAGAGACAAAACTATAATGTAGTTGACTATGGGTGTGCAGGGACCTGGGGAGGAGCTGGGAAGAAAAGGGGAAGAGTAAATAATATGATTAAAAGAAACTGTGTTAAAAATGCTAATACATACGTATTCATATGTATTTTAAAGATAAAAAGATTAATAGGAGTAGAAAGTCTGCATACATTCTGAAGAATAAATTTATTTATGGATCTCTCTTTCCCAACATTAAGTATCCTAGGATGTTTAAAACACAGGTAACAAAACATCTTACCACGTTTACCTTAGAAAAATTAGGAAATAAATCTTTACCTTACGTTTTTGTGAGTCACAGACATTGTCTGTCTGTCTGTCTCTTATACAGTCTTGTTCTATATCTCTCTTCTAGTCTCAGTCGTATTTTAAGCTACTAAAACAACTTATATTGATATAAAACATCAATAATTCACTTAATACAATTCTCTAAAGACTTCCTGAGTGGTTTGTATGCACTCAGTAATGACTTAGACATCATAAAGAATGCTGAGACATAGTTGGACCTTTGCCCCAAATAGATCCACTTATCCTTGTGTGCTAACTATCAATGCTCTTACCAACTAGAAGCCACATATATGCCAGTGGTTCCTTATCTGCAAGTGACCCTGTAGCCATCTCAGTGTGATCTTAATGTGTATAAATACATACTATGATAGTCCCACAATGATTAAATCACCAGATGAAACTTATTCCATTTCTTAGAATGTTACTTCTGGTACGTGACACGTGACAGTATTTGGAGAAGTAAGGCATATCCACACAACAATAAAGATTAACTTAAAATTAAATATTAAATGTGAAGTATAGAATATAAAAAATAAGAATGGGTTGCAGATCAAGAATAGTACAGAAAGATAAGCAGGGATACAAGCAAACCAAATATACTTACGAACAGAAACTAGTAAGTGTAACTAATAAAAAAACATCTAAAAACAAGAGATTGCTTAAATTCAGTTCATTTAGATAAACCCTATTTTTTAGGAATTTAGATGCATATTTGGTTGGCTTCATAAACAACCAAGTAAGTAAAATCTCAGATTAGATTTAAGACAACAATTGCTCACCTCCACACGCAAACACAGGATCCTCACCCACATCTGTTTATGCAATCCAGGACGAGATTAGTATCTAAGGTTAAGATCCCAAAGTCCAGCAATTTCTATCTTGGTGCTACTGTTTCCACTGTTACTTTATCTGGCCATGTATGTGCATCCTACCCAAAGGGCCAAACTTAACTGCCACTTTTAAGATACCTTATTATTAGGAAATCATATTTTTGCTTACATCTCATTGTTAGACTGAGGTTCAGTGCCTCTGGAATGTAGACTTTAAACACTGTTATAGCTGTTAGAAAATGGATATTGGTTAGACACAAATGATGTGATGAGTTTGCCTTCTGGTTTATCTGTTTTGTTTGTTAGTTTGCTTTGTTTATTACTTGCTTATTTCCCTCTCAAGAGACGAAAACTTAAAAACCTTCTCATGGAATTTTATGATTGTTTTGTGAGTGAAAACAAAATAGTAAGTTTATGAAATGGAAATAGGAAAGGTTCATGAATTTAACATCTCAGAGACCAGATTGATTAATTACTGGGCCATTGACCCAGAGAAAAGTTTAGAATTCCAGAGTCATGCAAGATGTTTCCTTTCTTGGGATGTTAGTTTATTACTGGTTAATGAAAATTGAGGCTGGGACATTTTTTGTAAATTTCTGTGAAGAGCAAACTTCGCCAGCGAGATCTGCTGAATCAGCCTCTTTTGGCAGGGAGGCACGGAGGTCAGATGTTCTGGCCTGGCATGAAGAGTGTTCCTCTGTGACGTTTGCCAAGCTTGGAACTTTAAAATCTCAGTCTCATTCTCTGTGACATTTCTGTAGTTGTGTCAATAAAATAATGTAACATAACTTTCCCTGCTCAAACTAAGAAACTTTATGAAGGCTGACTATGTATAAAATATTCACCTGTCTGGTGAAACATGAGCTACCTTATTTCCTCCTAAGGTGGAGGTTTCCAAGAGCAGTGGCTGAGATCAGCAGTGCTGCCAAGTAACTCTGTGGTACTAAGAAAAAGTGGATATGCATTGCTGGGTGGAACCGAGCCAGCACAGGTGACAGACAGCTCTGCCTTCTGAGCTAGGGAGAGATTAGTCCCAGCAGCCTGTGTGCCCAGCTCCTAAGAAGTAAGCAGCAAGGCCTGGGGTGTGGGGTTGAACTGCTGATGACAAAGTGGAGAGAGGACAGGGAAGGATGAGAGAAATCTTGACCTTGAGTAAATTTAGCTCAGTGCTGAAATGCTGGTGCGATGACCTTTTATTTCTTCTTCAAGATTAAGGTGGTTTCCGACTCTTCCGAGCTGGTGGCTTGATTAGACCACACAGGTAAGTTGCTGGGACACAAAGTTTCAATCATCACAATAAAAATACAAGAAGGATGTAGAGAGAGGCATTCTTCAACATTAAGTAGGCACTGCACAAAGTGGATTTGGGCGAGGAATATCTAGATGTATTATGGGAGAGCAGCATAAAATCGGTGCGATTTGGGTTGTATAATAAAGAACTGGCTTTACTGGAAGAAGATATAAACCAAGGACTGGGGGTGAATGTCCTATCTACACCTCCCCAATGTCTTTGTTTGCCTTGGAGCTTCAGTCACTAGACACTCTGCATGACATCGGCATAAGGCTTAGGAACAGAACTCATTAGTTTTGACCTTGGGATGTGCTAGAAACTCAATCCCAGATTGCTGCAAGGGGATAGGGAACAGAAAGGCAATTGAGCAGAGTGGGACCAAGCCCTACACCAAGGCTAAGGCCATCATCATCCCTGGATGATGATGATCTAAGTTGTGTCATGCATAGATGAAGGAGATCATCATTTCAAACTCTACTGCAGCCCTTCTTTGACTTAGTTTTAGATGTCTCTTTCTCCTGGTGATCCTAACTCGTCTTCTTGTACTGCAGTAAGCAAGTTGCTGAAACAAATGGGTTTTACTGAGGGGGTGGTGCTGTAATAGCTGGTCTGGGGTGATAGTTGCCCTTTTCTTTCTGAAAAGCTGAAGTCTTGTTCATGTGTGCCCTCACACCTGCTCTTTAGCTAACTCATGGCAACTGATGTCAGAAGACGTTGGCAGATTTGTGTCCTTTATCTTAACTCTGAGGCCTCTCTTCATCTAAAACAAGAACCAAAAAACTCTGTTCTCCTTATGATAGATAATGCTCAAAAAAATAGTGCTTTAGAAATGCATCTTTTGTTTTCTTTTGACAACAATGGGGCAGGGTTAGATCAAGTGTGGTCAAAACAATCACAGCATTTCCACTTTTGCCTGCCCTTTAATCAGTGAGCCATTTGACCCAATTCTGGCCACCAGACATGAAGCAGACTTCACAGATGAGTTCTCTAGAGGCAAGAATTTACTTCCATGAGAAGATGCATGGAGCTTTTTTTTCCTTTCGTTTCTTGAAGAGGCCATGATGGTTGGAGGCAAACTATCAGACTATAAGCCAGAATGCTAAGGAGAACTCCATAGAGCCTAGGGTTCCAATGACAGTGTTGAGATAATACAATACCTTTGGTCTACACATTTCCACACTTCTTGAGTGGGAAAAATAAATCTGCATTTTTTTACAGTCGAACTATTTCCATTTCTTTGTAGCTAGAAACTATTTCCATTTCAATGTAACAGGTGCACGTACTCACCGAGGAATAAAGTACCATATTCAAGGTCATCCATGAAAACAATGTTCATCTCCTGACTCCCAACACATGCTGTTTGTTTTGTTTGTTCACTTTTTCTTTTTTGAAGGTTAATACGTACAACGGCCTATATATTGTTCTTTGAGGTTAACAAAACAAGCTTTCATTTATAGCAACTTCACATTAAAGTTATGTGACGATCAAAGCTCTACAACTAGAACCTAGAAGGAATGTAACTTGACTCATGTGACCATTTAAGCTTTTCTCTTGTTGTGAAATATTTCCTGTTAATATATATGAACTCCATCCCATCATACTGAGTATATTCAATATTCTTCCACGTCGTATACAGAACAAAACAGATGTAATTCCATTAGACAAGGAATTAATTCCTTCAAGGATCCTCACAAAATTGATAATTTGATTGGAAGCATCTATGTAGACTTTGTTCAAAATGAATTTGTCTCTTGTGTGAGTCCATGTTCATCCCTCATGAAGGGCATGACTCCTGGGGAGGCAAAACTCAGGGAGTTTGACTGTACGTAGCCCAAGTTGGGGGAGTTTGACAGTGCTTGTCCAACACTGCCACAGGATGGGTGCTGGGCTTCAGGGAAGTGTCCAGACATGGGTCCAGGGTGGGAAAATCACAGTCTGAGATGTGAGAAAGCCAGAGTTGGGATTCCTTGGCTTCCAGATCCCCAGTCGCTGCTGGAGAACCGCACGGAGAAGGTAGGAACAAGGTGTCAGGGGTCCGTATGCAGAGGGGCCTTCTAAGGGAGAATTAAGCAGCGGCTCTACAGGCAAAGGCCTGCTCCATGCTCCCCAAGGTGGTTGTTAACGAAAGTGGCTGTCGTGGTTCTGAACTGTTTATTGGTTGTTCATTGTGAAAACTGAATGTACCAACGTCGTGGGTGGACCCGTGATTAAATACCTTTTACGTGGCAGAATGTCTGGGAAGGGAAGCTTATTAGCTAAACCCTCTGGTAGCTTGGTACCTCATTAGCATGGCGAACTCTGCTCTGGGTCTGCATGATCACATGTCTATTTTCCTTATGAAGGAAATGTGGCATGTGTTCCAGGCCAGGAATTTGTCAGGGAGAAGGGAGGTACCTACTGCCTCAGGCATGCACCCACTAAGTTTCCTAATCCCAACTTGCTCTACCCACCAATCTTCCTGGCATAGTTTACTGTCACAAATCTTCTTTGATTGTTATGTATTTTGGAGACAGTGGCTTTTGACACAGACAATACTTGGCTTTGAACTTCTGATCCTCCCATTTCAGTGTATTGATTCCAGGGATTACGAGTAAACATTACCAGATATAGTTGTCATTTTATTTCGTTATTTAACTGTACTTCTAAGTAATTATTAAATAAAGGTCATTGGTCATCATCTACTTTTTAAAGTAGTCATTAGTGTTTCTGTAAAATAAGTTCCTGAGTTCCACTGGATACCAGTTATTATTTTATCCTGTAATGACCAGTGACTGGAAACATATCTCAGCAGAAGTCTCTTTGCTATCAGGTATAAGACCTGGTTTCACCATCAACATGAGGAACAGTATACATGGCTGTAATCATAGGACTCCAGAAGTAGAATCAGGAGGATCAAGAGTATAAGGTTCATCTTGGCAACACAATGAGTTCAAGGTTAACCTGGGCATGAGACCTTGTCAAAGAAAAGCTCTCTCTCTCTCTCTCTCTCTCTCTCTCTCTCTCTCTCTCTCTCTCTCTCTCTCTCTCTCTCTCTCTCTCTCTCTTCCTCTCTCTCTCCCTCCCCTTATCTCTTCCTTTGACACTGACCAACTGAGAATCTATCAAATTAGAAACTGATCATTGTCATCTAATTAATTATGTTTGATAGAAAGCAATATATGAGAACATTTATAGTTATGTTTTTATATGAATAACACCAAGTTTAATCATTAATGTTCTACTCTAGAATAATATTGAAAGCAAAAATTGTGAAATAAAATAAAGTTAATAGTATATAATAATCAGATCTATAGAATATTACAATACTGAGACAATTCTGATCATCCTATGTAATTTGAACATTTCAGAAACCATATGGGGAAAGCAGAATTCTATTTTATAGACCTAGTTCCTTTTCATTAGAATGAAGGACATTTTATTCAAGTAGATCCATAAGTATCATTCCAAACACTCTTTCTTTGTAAAGGCATTCTGTTTAATTCATACCTTATTTTGCACCTAAGAAGAAGTAGAAGCTTCTAAATATCCATAGTTTGTGAACAGTTTACAACTTTACATCCTGTCTCCTTCATTCTACAGAGAATGATAGCAAGTCTGCAGTGATCATGCTCATGTTATGGTCATAACACAATGCAACTTCTGCCTAGTAATTAACTTCCCAGTTGTACATTCTGTGACATATCATAAAATCACTTAAGCCTTATTTTAAGGGTTAAGAATATTTTCTGGATCTTGGAGATGAGACTCTTCACCTTATCTAGGAAGCCTAAACCCCTGCTCAGATTAAAATGGGGAGGGGGTATTGTTGGAAAGAATGACAGGGTCAGAGGCAGTGAGCAGTTTGTAAAGTGAATATCGGGAGCTCACCCCTCACTGCACCCAGATTCACACACCATGTGATATTTCCATAACAAGGTATCCAGGACTGACATCTGGGATGTCATGTAGTGTTGAGATTTACTAATCTGGTGTTGCTGTGTATTCAAATGATACTGTCACCCAAGGTGTGCTTTCTCCCTGAGGATTAAATTTTCAGGTGTCATAAAAAAATGAAAAAACTTCCATGGTTCATTTAAAACTGTTCATTATTGAGATAAAACAATACATTGATCATAGGGGTCAGTGATACGGTTCAACAGACAGAGGTGCCTGCTGACAAGCCTGAAGACCTGACTTTAAGGCCCAAGAATCCACATGATTACTATTGGAGAATTGACTACCATAAGTTGTTCTCTGAATTCTACCTTTATTTTGCACACTCACACAGATACAAAATAAATTAATAAAAGGCAATGAAAATAAAGGGAGAAAAGACTTGAAACATCTTGTAACAGTAAACACAACTATCCAAAATTTATGTAAGCATGAAGTTAATATAAATTATAAAAGGGTAGGTGCTTCCTTTTCCCTTGAAGAAGAACAGTGATTCTATAACATTCACCAAGATAACAAGAGAGTGTGAAAGAGGCCTGTAGAACTGCCAGAAAACAAGGTAAGTTTCTTTGAGAACATTCACAAGATAGAAAAACTCTGATCCAAACTACCTAAAAGACAAAGGGTTTCCAAATTAACAAAAAAATCAGAAACAATAAAGGGAGACCTAACAACAGATATTGAAGAAATCCAGGGAATTATAAGGTCTTACTTTTAAAAACTGTACTGCAACAAATTGAAAAATATGAAATAAATGGATAATTTTCTCAACAGGTACCACTTACCAAAGTTAAATAAAGATCACATAAACAATGTAAACAGACCTATACCCCAGTGAAACAGTAGCAGGTCTTTAAAGTCCTCCAACAAAAACAAACAAAGCCTAGAGCCAGGTGGTTTTATCTCAGAATCTGACCAGATTTTACAAAGAAGAATAAATGCCAGTCATCCTCAAATTATATGACAAAATAGAAACAGAAAAAAAAACATTGCCCAATTCATTTTATGTGGTCTCAGTTACCCTTATACCCAAACCACATAAAGATAAAACAAAGAAAGAGAAATAGAGGCCAATATCAAGTATGAACAAAGATGCAAAAATACTGAATAAAATACACAATAAAATAACTGCAATTTGAATCCAAGAACACATAAAAAACCCAGTTACCCTAATCGAGTAGGCTTCATCTCAAGACAGCTGTTCTCAACCTGTAGGTCACAACCGCTTGGCATTCTAGCTCCAAAAATCTTTACATTATGATTCATATCAGTAGCAAAATGATTCCTAACAATATTCTCCTATACTCATAGATCAGCGCCTTACCCAGTCATCAGAAAGGATTCCTCCATCAGCAGAGGGGAACAGAAGCAGAAACCCACAGCCAAACATTATGCAGAGATTGCCAAAAATGGAAACCTACCTCTAATCACTCCCCTCAGAGCTCAGGGTATTCTGTAAAACAGGATGCTAAGAGTCAGAGGGGATGGAGGACATCAGGAAAACAGGGACTTCTGAATCAACTAAGCAAGGAACGTAAGAGCTTACAGAGACTGAAGCAGCAAGCATAGTGTCTATATGGCTGTGTACCAGGTTCTCTGTGCATAGAGCATAGCTCTCAGCTTGGCATTTTTCTGGGACTCCTGACTATGAGAACAAGCAGATCTTTGACTCTTTTGCCTGCTTTAAAGACTCTTTTCCTCCTGGGAGGTTGTTATGTCCAACTTTGATATGAAAGGGTTTTTATTCATCTTATCAGGCTTATTTCATTTTGTCATGTTTTATTGTCACCTTTTAGAAGCCTGTTCCTTTCCAGTAAGAGAAAGAAAGGGAGTAAATCTGGATCAGAAGGGAGATATGGAGGACTGGAAGGAGTAGATGGTACGGAAACTATAATTTGGATATACTGCATGAGAAAAGAATCTCTCATCAATAAAAATAAAAAAAAAGGGACTCTAGGAAATTCCAAAAAAACAATTCAACAAAAGAAATAGTTAATGCTCTGCGTTGATCCAAATGTTGATTCAGAAGAATGTAAGAGGAAGTATTTAGAGTCCTCAAAGTATTTGATGCAAGTTTGATGCCAGTTCTAATATGACGTGATACTGTTTAGTCCGGCAGTTTCTATCCAGGATCGTCTTGAGGAGCCCTAGCCTCAGGTGATGATCTCCAGACTCAGTTCCATTTCTACTGCATGGTTCATCTTTTACACGAATGGGACACATTAAAGAGGTTAGCAGCATTGGAAACTAAGAAATGTTAATGAAGAATAATGAGCAAAACCACTGCAGCCTATGTGGCAACAATTGGGAAAGCAGACTGAGCAGAGAGTCAGGCAATGAGGCTGACAGACACCATATCTAAAGATCCAGCTTGGCCTTCAGTCAGTATTCTAGACATTAGCGTGATAATGCCAGGAACTCCTGTCTGAGAAATAAGAAGGACGCAGAAAATTGAAGTGATTTCTAAAGTTTCAGATGTTTCTAAGTGAGAAATGAACTATCCAGGGTAATCTAGAAAGGTTTCCATAGCTTACAGGCTTCACCTACTCATGGTTACACGTGTGGGTAGTGAATACCTTGGTGAGGCATTTTAAAATATCAGCAAAAAAAATGTAGAGCAGGGAAAAGGCCTCTTGCCAAAATCCTTCAGCTTCAGTTTTACCTAAGAGGATTTTATGGTTTCGCTGATTTCATGTATGCATGAGCTGCTATAAAATAAATTAGTACTTGGTGTCGTAGAGAATAGAGATGAAAGAAACATGGGTTAGGTAAAAGCAGCATCTTTAATCATAGTGAGTCAGAAAAGCTAAAATTGCCATTTTATCTTCTTGATCATATAATCAGAGCAAAATCAAAAAGGGAATAAATTGTTTCCTGCCTGAAGGGGAAGACTGCCACCGCAGAGGGAAAAACACAGCCTGGATGTACCAGAAACACAGAGTCTCCTCCAGGAAAAGGGCCAAGCACAGGGAGAGGGAACCAAGTTTAGTAAGGTGGGACCTGTAGTTAGATAAGTGCCTGCAGTTGTCAAGGACAAATACTTGTTTTAAAATGATTTCAGAATTTCATACAACAAATTCTGCTTTTATTCTATTACTTTAATGCCCGATTTCTGTGTGCCTAGAAAGGATAATTTGGGTTAGTTAATGTTGATATCCATATTGCTATTTTTGGCTGGTAGTCTTGTTTGAAGGATTTCACCGTCCTATTCCCTCTTTTCTAAGTTCTTCTTTGTCAAGAGTTGTTAAAGGAAATAATTTAATTCTCTGGAATTGGATTTCATGGAGTGAGATAAAAAATAAAATTATGCTTAATGGTGCATTTCAAGAAGCCCATGAGAGGCAAACATTTTTACCTACCTGAAATAGCCAGAAATAAGATAAATGAAAACATTAATAAAAAACCAGACAAGTCCACTCACATCAGGTGGCAGTGATGAGAAATAACAGAAAGTTACCAGCTTGTTCTGGGACATAAATGGGATAGAAGAAGAATGATACATAGTTTACAACTTATAAGGAAAACTAGCAAACTTAAGGCAAACCAGCAAGACTACTGGCATCTGGTAGCAGTCCAGAGGAAAATTTCTCACACATTAACTTGCCTGTTGATGATCTTCCAACTTCAGGAGAATAAAAGTTTTGATTCAGTAGCACTGGATTGGAGCCTGAGAGCGCTGTGTCTCCAACGAGCTCTCAGTGGACAAGGTTGCTGCTGGGTGAGCCATATTTCAAGTACAAAAAGAAAACAAAACCGTTTCCCTTTGATGGGCTGGATGAATTGAGAAGAAGTGGGTACTTGGTGTTCCATGCAACATTTTCTCTATTGACACCATTTTGGGGTGACTGAGTCACTCAGAGAAGAGTCATGCACATCAGAGTTACTTTGTGAAAAAAAAAAAGAAAGGAAAAAACATGGTCAGTTCTCTTGCACGAGGCTGGAAAGTGATCACTTATTAATCACTCCAGGCTAATTTGATTATTGGAATGTGTTCTTAATAAATACAATCAGCATGACAGACAACATGCTCTTTTGCCTGTAGAGAACAGTGATGCATTTTAATTGTTGAAGAAAGAGAAATTCACTATAGATTTATTACCCGAGGCTTAGAAAACTGAAAATAATTACAGGCATTCAAGAAAGCTGTTTCAATTAAATCTAATTCAATTTAAAATCATAGCTGCTTATGTCCTATTCTCATTAATATTTTGTATAAACCAAATTATATTTACTTCATTTTATCTTCTCGTAATCTCAAAGTAAGGTTGTAAAAGGTGAGGGAAATCTGCTGTTTGTCAACCAAAACCAGAGTAACATGGGGAGGACGACTTCTACAGCAGTGCAAATGATTCTGTAGTATTTCTATTCCAACTGTGACCTACAGTTTAGATTGTAATGTCAAAGAATAATCAGCAGCATTCTGTCTTTTCCAAAATATATTAGAACCATACATCATGTTCCAGTGAGGTCCAAATGGCACTTTATTAAGAGGAGGCAACCTTACCTTGTGAAGGATACACAAGGGCCTTTTCTCTGGGCTGATTCATGATTATATTTTGTCAAACCATTATGTACATACATGTATGTAAAAAGCATCCATATGTGCATATTTTAGCCCTCTGAGAAGTGATAAATATTTGTGTTTTTAGATGTGTTTGTCTCTGGAGGTCCGGTTTGTTGTTTGAACTGAATGGCAAGGATAGTTCCTTTGATAAGGCTAACCTAGTTTCAGTTCAAAAAAATTTTTGGATAGAAAAGTAAGTGGTAATGATTTACCAGAGCTCGTTTTGAGACTTTTTCTTCATGCTCACACTACTGAGGAAACAAAGTTGCTGCAGACATGAGTTCAGAAAGTTCAACATTTATTTTCCCAAAATTATCTTTCTCCCTAGGTTTCAAGTTTTTTTGCTTTTGTTATGAGCTTCAGTCTGCTCTGAAGGACGATGTCTCTCTGTCTCTCTCTGTCTCTATCTCTGTCTCTGTCTTTCTCTCTGTGTATGTGTCTTTGTGTGTGTGTATGAAATAGTAAAGAAAAACATAACTTGCTGGGTCCATTTGCAGTGGCTTATGTGTATATTCCTTCAGGCAGACCACTTTGTGCCTGATAACTAAGTAGCTCTTATTTCCTGGGAGAAGCTAATTTTCCATCACTTAGCAGCAATTACTTGTTTGTAGCTCTTTGTCTACAGTTGAGACCCTGTGAGACTTCTCCCTTTCCACATTATCATATATCCATATTGTCCTAATGAAGGCAACCATTTGTTAAAGTATCCTGATATACTACCCTGCAGACTCTTGGCCTTTTGATTCTTAAAATTTTTGCCTCCCTCTACGTCCATATTCAATAAACCCTTAAATGAAGCAGTTGTTTTGTAGACGTATTTGTTGGGGCTGGAGTCTATGGGACCCATTAGGACCACTTCTGTTTTTCTGAGATGGTCTCAGCTTGCTGTAAAGGGAAGCTTTCTTGAGGAGGAATGAAAGCTATCTGTGAGTCAAAGGATAAATTCTGAATGGAGTTTGAAATTATATTGTCCTAGCAAAGTGACAGTAGCAGGATTTCTTCTAAGAATTGTGACCTTGCTAGCCCATGTACTTGTGTAGGTGTCCAGTAGGAGCCATGATTTACCTCCTATTGAATGAATGCTAATTAATTCCAAATAGACAGTTGTTGGTTAGGGGAGAGCTCACCAGGGTGGTCATTGTTATAGTTCATAGGCATCACAGACGCACAGGATGATGGATTGCTTTCCCCTCCTGGAAGTACACTCTCTGGTACTATAAGAGCTAGTCTGCAGGAGATTTTCAAGGTAGATCCAGTGAATTGAAACAATAAATCTTCCCTTTAGAATCCTTTGCAGCAGGTACAGTATGCATCTTACTATTTCTAAATAAATAAAATGGAATCAGAGGAACAGGCATAGGGTTAACCAGCAAAGATCTATCGGTGACTTCGAAATAACCTTCAAGCAGAGAAACGTGGCTAAAAATTACTCTGGAGAGCAAAGTGTTTTTTATTATTTTGCATCACAATAAGGAAGGAAGTACGGAAAGAGTTCAGATGAGTGAAGAGAAAAATTCAGAAAAGCTGTGAGGCAGAGTTGAGAGAATTTGTTTGAATGGGTGGGACAGAGTTTTGACAAAAGGACTGAGTCTCAGCCGCTGGGTGGGTCACTGCTCTATTACAGAACTCGGGAAAGCAGGAATTGAAAAAGGCCATTAACGGACAGCCTGCGAGGTTTTAAATGCATATACTGACAGTTCTAGTATGGTCTTCCTTTTATTTTTGGGCAGTACACGCTGGGCAGCATCCTTGGCTGTCTACTTAATCAGCATTCCTGGCTTCAGAGTTACTTGGGTCAGTAATCTGGGACATCAAGGACACTGTCAGAAACTTAAGTCGATTAACACATAGGCAGATCTATTTCTATTCTACAAAGTGTAGTTTCCAGGGTCCTGGAGTTGAAAGCAGATGAAACTTGTATTTCCTTCTCAGCTTTCCTGGTGCAGTTTCCAGTTGTTCTCCTCCACCTGGCAGGAGGTTCATCCCATTGCCATCGCTGTAGCCACGGAGCTGAGAGTCCTGGTTTCCCTCCTCCTACAGAATAGTATGGTCAACCTGCAGTTGTTTGTAGAATAAATCCTGAATAAAATTACCAACGCTTCTTCCCTGGTTCTCTTGTACATTCTCCTATCCTCTTTCCTCTCCACACAATCTCCATTCTAATGTATAACAGAAGAGATGCTTTTTATTTAAAATCCCACAGTATGAGGAAGAAGGCAACACACACCAAGAATTCAAGGTGAAGATTTGGTTGTGGTGAGTTGGAATGTATGATTTTGTTAGTACATTTGCAATTAAAAAATACCTTTTAACACTCTCCATTATAAAAAGATATGTTTTTTATTGGATTCTTTAAATTACATTTCAAATGTTATCCCCTTTTCCAGTTTCCTGTGCATAAACTCTCTATCCTCTACCTCCTTCCTCTTCTTCTATGAGGGTGTTCTGCCACCCATCAACCCACCCCTTCCCGTCTCCCCACCCTGACATTCCCTTAAACTAGGGGGCCAAGCCTTGGCAGGACCAAGGGCTTCTCCTACCATTGGTGCCCAACAAGGCCATCCTCTGCTACATATGCAGCTAGAGCCATGGGTCTGTCCATGAGTACTCTTTGGATGGTGGTTTAGTCCCTGGGAGCTCTGGTTGGGTAGTATTGTTGTTCTTAGGGGGTTACAAATCCTTTCAGATCATTCAATCCTTTCTGTTACTCCTCCAATGGGGTCCCCGTTCTCAGTTCAATGGCTGGCTACAAAAATTCGCCTCTGTATTTGTTATGCTCTAGAAGAGCCTCTCAGGAGATATTTACATCAGACTCCTGTCAGAATGCACTTCTTGGCATAAGAAATATTATCTGGGCTTGGTGGCTGTATGTGTATGGGTGGGATGCCCAGGTAGGGCAGTCTCTGGATGGCGTTTCCTTCAGTCTCGGCTCCAAAATTTGTCTTGATATCTCCAATGAATATTTTTGTTCCCCATTCTAAGAAGGACTGAAGCATCATACTTTGGTCATCCTTCTTCTTGAGCTTCATGTGATCTGTGGGTTGTATCACTGGGTAATCTGAGCTTTTGGGCTAATATTCCCTTATCAGTGAGTGTATACCTTGTGTGTTCTTTTGTGATTGGGTTACCTCACTCAGGATATTTTCTACTTCCATTCATTTGCCTATGAAGTTCATAAAGTCATTGTTTTTGATAGCTGAGTAGTACTCCATTGTGTAGATGTACCACATTTTCTGTATCCATTCCTCTGTTGAAAGACATCTGGGTTCTTTCCAGCTTCTGGCTATTATAAATAAGGCTGCTGTGAACATGGTGGAGCACGTGTCTTTGTTATATGTTGGAACATTTTTGGGTATATGCTCAAGAGAGGAATAGCTGGGTCCTGAGGTAGTTCAATGTCCAATTTTCTGAGGAACCTCCAGATTGATTTCCAGAATGGTTGTACCAGCTTGCAACCCCACCAACAATGGAGGAGTGCTCCCCTTTCTTCATATCCTCACCATTATATAATGTCAGCTGAGTTTTTGATCTTGGTCATTCTGACTAATGTGAGGTAGAATCTCAGGGTTGGTTTGAACTGCACTTCCCTGATGACTAAGGATGTTGGATATTTTTTAAGTGCTTTTAAACCATTCAAGGCTTCTCTGTTGTAAATTCTTTGTTTAGCTCTGTACCTGAATTTCTAATAGGGTTATTTGACTCTCTGGAGTCTAACTTTTAGAGTTCTTTGTATGTATTGGATATTAGCCCTTTATCAGATGTAGGATTGGTAAAGATCTTTTCCCAATCTGTTGGTTGCTGATTGTCCTTTGCCTTTCCGACGCTTTGCAATTTTATGAGGTCCCATTTTCTCCTTCTTAGAGCATAAGCCATTGGTATTCTGTTCAGAAAAATTTCCCTAGTACCCATGTGGTCAAGGCTCTTCCCCATTTTTTCTTCTATTAGTTTGAGTATATCTGGTTTTATGTGGAGGTCCTTGAACCAATGGGCTTGAGCTTTGTACAGGGCAATAAGAACAGATTGATTTGCATTCTTCTGCATGCTGACATCCAGTTGAACCAGCACCATTTGTTGAAAGTGCTATCATTTTCCACTGGATGGTTTTAGCTCCTTTGTCAAAGATCAAGTGACCATAGGTGTGTGGGTTCATTTCTGGATCTTCAATTCTATTCCATTGACTTACTTGCCTGTCTCTGTACCCTACCATGAAGTTTTTATCACTGTTGCTCTGTAATACTGCTTGAGTTCAGGGATTGTGATTCTCCCAGAAGTTCTTTTATTGTTGAGTATAGTTTTTGCTATCCTGGGTTTTTTATTATTCCAAATGAATTTGCAAATTGGTCTTCCTAACTCTATGAAGAACTGAGTTGGAATTTTGATGGGGATTACATTGAATCTGTAGATTGTTTTTGATAAGATGGGCATTTTTACAATATTAATCCTGCCAAGCCATGAGAATTGGAGGTCTCCATCTTCTGTGATCTTCTTCAATTTCTTTCTTCAGAGACTTGATGTTCTTGTCATACAGATCTTTTATTTGCTTGGTTAAAGTTACAGAGAGGTAATTTATATTATTTGTGACTATTGTGAAATTCAAAAAAACCCATCAGATCCTACTATAAAAACCTATATTCAACAAAACTGGAAAAATCTGGAGGAAATGAACAATTTTCTAGATAGTTACCAGGTACCAAAGTTAAATTAGGATCAGATAAACCATCTAAACAGTCCCTTAACTCCTAAAGAAATTGAAGCAATTATTAAATTCTCCCACCAAAAGCCCAGGACCAAATGGGTTTAGTGCAGAATTCTATCAGACCTTTGTAGAAGACTTAATACTAATACTGTCTAAACTATTACACAAAATATTCACTCTATGAAGCCACAATTACACTTATACCTAAACCACACAAAGACCCAACAAAGAAAGAGAACTTCAGACCAAATTTTGTTATGAATATCGACACAAAAATTCTCAGTAAAAATCTTGAAATCTGAATCCAAGACACATCAAAACAATCATCCATCATAATCAAGTAGGCTTTTTCCCAGGGATGCAGGAATGATTCAATATATGGAAATCCATCAATGTAGTTCACTATATACACAAACTCAAAGAAAAAATTACATGATCATCTCACTAGATGCTGAGAAAGCATTTGACAAAATTCAACACCCCTTCATGTTAAAAGTCTTGGAAAGATCAGGAATTCAAGGTCCATACCTAAATATAGTAAAAGCAATAGACAGCAAACCAGTAGCCATCATCAAACTAAATGGAGAGAAACTTGGCAATCCCACTAAAATCAGGGGCTAGACAAGGCTGCCCCTTCCTTCCTTACCTATTCATTACGGAACTTGAAATCCTAGTCAAAGCAATTTGACAACAAAAAGAGGTCAAAGGGATACAAATTGAAAAAGAAAAGTAAAAATATCAGTATTTGCAGATGATATGAGAGTATGCTTAAGTGACCCTAAAAATTCTACCAGATAACTCCTACAGCTGATAAAGAACTTCAGCAAAGTGGCTAGATATAAAATTAATATAAAATCAATAGCCTTCCTCTCTACTCAAAAGATAAACAGGCTGAGAAAGAAATTAGGGTCACATCACCCTTCAAGATATAACTTTTCAATGACACAGGTCTATATACCACATAAAATCATGTATATACACACGACATATAAGTAGTAGTTAAACTGTCTAGGGAAACAAAGGGTATTAACAAGAAGGGCAGGAGAAGACAAAGGTAAAAATATACAGGTCAAGTAACTCCTTTGTGGCATGGTCCTTATCTAATGTTCATTATGCACCATGAATATATGAAATGAAAATTAAAATAAATATAAAAGTTTTAACTATCACCACCACCCTCTTTCTTTTCTCTCTCCCTCACTGCATTTTTACTCCCTAATCATTCCCTCTCTTTCACTTTCCTTTGTTCATTTCTTTGGTCCAGCTAACGTTTAGGAGATTAAATTTCTAATTTGATTTTTAAAATCTCATCATACTGAACACATTTTGTGGAGTACAACGCTCTTGAAAGTCGAACTTTTGACCTTGTCTACAGATAACTAAGTGTAAAGTACGGTTTGACTGCTAATGGCTCTTATTGTAATATCCTATATAATAAGAATTGTTCAACAGAAATTATAAAGGCATAATTTGGAGCTTTCTATATGCAAGAAAGCTGCTACAGTCTAATTGCTTTGCAGACACAATTAATGCCAGTTTTTAATTCGTATTAGGCAAATTTGAGGCATGCCCTCAAATGCCCCTTTTAGTATCACTGCACTTTCTATCTACCTTCATTGCTGGCTTACTTTCTCTTCATTGTGAACATTTTTCAGGCAGTGTATCATCTCTTTCAGTATAAGATGTATTTATTGACCATAACAACTTGACATATCATATTATTTCTGTCAGGTGACAATTTGTTTTTCCATGATAGTCAATAGCCCCATATCATTCGGCATAATATTAAATGCTTAATAAATAGTCACTTCCTTCTCCTTTTATTTACCGCTCCAAGTTGGTTGGATTACTAAAACTGTAGGGACAGTAATGTTTCACATTCTTCACAAGACTATCCAGTATTTAGTGGCTACCTAATATACTCCGGTATCAGCTTCTGCACACATATGATCTTTCTCTGTATGGTTGTGTCCTTTGACAACTTGCAAGAATGACTGAAGATGGGGTTGGGGATTTAGCTCAGTGGTAGAGCGCTTGCCTAGGAAGCGCAAGGCCATGGGTTCGGTCCCCAGCTCTGAAAAAAAGAACCAAAAAAAAAAAAAGAATGACTGAAGATTCTTCTGGTGGTTCATCATTTTCTTAGTACTATTGGGATTTTTTAAAATTATTCTCTATAACATGAAACATACCCATACATTATAGATGTTATTTGTTACTTGTAAGTTTGTGTCATGTGATGCTTTCTGGTGTTTTAATAGTTTATAAACTCTTTTAATTCCTGTAAAATGGTCATTCTCACGCTCATTTCTGATATATCTTTTCAATAAAGATTACATGAAGTTTCAACATTTTCTTTACTTTCCCCCATCAACACATCATATTTTTTAACACATCATATTTTTAAAAGGACTAATTGCAATAAGATAGATCTATATAGAAATTATTCCTATTTTTGGAAGAGAAAATAGGGGGCAAAATATAAAGAAGAAATTAAGAGATGCAGAGGATAGAATGGGGAAATCCAGCCCACTTCTAACCAGAATGCCAGAAGGTGACACAAAGGACAATAAAAGAAAAAAAAAGACTACTCTGAGAAAAATAATGATAACAAGGCATTGTTTCCTCAGATCTGGAAACATTGAACACTATATCTATATATAGTTATGTATATACACATACATACATACATACATACATACATACATACATACATACATACATACATATATAACTTAAAAGCAGGGCAACAAACCCTCAGAGCAAAAACAATGTTACTAATATCAGTCTTTAAAAGGGTAAAGTATCAAAAATGAAAAATTTAGAAGACAGTGGAATATCATGTTCAAATTACCAAGAAAACATTAATTTTGAATTTTACATCACACATGTATCTATAGAAGCAGGAAAAGAAGAGATTCTTTCCCCCAACACATGAAGAGGACAACCAGCAAAAGGCCAATGTCTGGGAGCCTTTTCGTGGGTCTGATCCAGTCAGAAGGAAAATTAATATAATAGAAGATACAACAAAAAACACCAAAGAAACTGTCAAGGCTGTAAGCAGTGTAAACAATAAAATAGCACTTCCAATTAAACGAGATTAATTAAATTGATTTTCAAAACTTCTCCCGATTAAAGCCATCTGATGTTTGAGATAGCAAAAAGAATTTCCTCTCTAGTCCACATGTAATTCATTCTACACTCATTTAATAAGGATCAATGTTCTTGTTAAACATACTTCCATTGACCATGCAGAGTAATAGTTTGTATGTATAATTCATTTTTAGTAATTATTTTATTTACATTTTAAATATTGTCTTCCTTTCCAGTCCCCCTCCATGAGCCCCTCAACTCATCCCTATTCCACTTTTCCTCTGAAAGGGTGCTCCCCACTCACCCGCCCAATCCCATCTCACCCCTCTAGGGCCCCCTTTCTCTTATTTTCCCAGATTGACAAAAGAAATGAATTTAAACTCCTGTGAACCAATCTGATTTGACCTTTTAAAAAATGCATCCAATTGCAATAATAATTAAATATTTAAACGAGTTTTCCATAAAGGGTGAGAAGGGCTGGGAGAGGAATAAGACACAGACAAACATGTAATGAAGACTGATGGTTGTTTTATCGGAATGCAGGAAGAGCGACGGCTGGCTCTGATGAGCTGTTGGCTTCTCTTCTGTGTTAAATGTTTACATTTTTAATAGCTACTTCTTGGCCTTGCTAAAAACAAATGCCAAATTCAAGGAACATGGATCATGCTGTCCCATTCAGCACAAAAGGAGATTAAGGTTTTATTCAAGCAATAATTATTGAACCAGAAACATACAATATTTGTAGAGGGGTCATTTATTCGGCACAAGGTTAGCATTGTATGCGGGGAAGTGTCATAGGAAGGATGCACCTTCATGAAATTGCATTCTATTGTTGGTGGAGTGCAGAAGAGAGATGTGCGAAGATTACTACATCCAATTTGATAAATCTATAACTGCCTGGCCAGATGGGTTTGTGGGCTGGCCAGTGGAGGGTTATCTTGATGGCATGATTTGAGATGGAGAGAAACACCCATTGTCAGTGAGGTCATTCCCTGGCAGGGGTTCTGAATACTACAGAACCTGAAAAAGGGACCTGAGTTGCTGCAGACATTCACCACTCTTTTCTGACTGTGGAAGTAATGTATCTGTAGACATCAAGCTTTAGTCATGAGATAGGGTAGCTTGTAGAATTAGGGACATGGGGGATTAGCCAGTGATAAAAACTGAGAGGATTCAGTTGTAGATACCGAGGAAATGCAAGGAGAACATGGGCAGCAAACACCTGAAGGATGTCTCCAGTGACGATCATGTGATCAGTGTGTGGGAGACAGTCGTCAGGTCAAGGGAAATGAAAACTAGCAAATAGTCTCAGTCCTGAAAAGGTAGAGGCTTTGGGAAACACTGCGTAAAGAAGTTTTATGGTAACAGTAGGTAAGCACAATAGAACATGAAGAAAGACAGATGGCAGGGAGTGTAGACAAAGTGTAGCCAGGCAGGGAGCTTAGACAAGGTCTAGACAACCCTTGGAATGGTTCTACTATTCAGAGGACAGAAGCAGATCACGGTCAGGCATGACACTGGAAATCAGAGAGACTCCTAGGAATCCTGAACAGTGTAGGATTCCTGCCTAAAAAACAAAACATTTTCAGCAAAAGGGAGTACAGCAGCCCCTTTTTATACATATTATCACTTGTCCAGAGACAGGAAGATGAGAACTAACAAAACATTTGAAAAAAGCAGGTTGCTCCATTCATGAAAGAATCTTGCAATGAGGATATCATATATGAGAATGGTAAGGCACAGAGGAGCTAAGTGACTTGTTTATAGTCAGACCTCTTTACCTCTTGTTATATTTGGCATGCTGGGACCCACTTCCAAAGATTACACAAGGGAGACTAAAATGCAGACTATTAGATGTATCATAGAGATACAATTACAACATTGCTTGATTGATCTTGGGAGACTCGAAATGACTGCCATCTTATGGTATAAGGGTTTTGCAGGGGATAGAGGAGATTCTTGTCACCAATTATGGGATCACAGCAGCCTGTATATTATTCCGGGGACTCAGAAATAGAGGAAGCTCAGATTTCTCCCTCCTCTCTCCTCTCTCCTCTCTCTCCTCTCTTTCACCTCTCTCTCTTCTCCCCTGCCACCCCCTCTCTCACACACACATGTGTACACACACACATACACATGTGCACATACATGTGCACACACACATGTGCATACACACACACACACAGTCAGTGAATAAATAAAATAACTTGATTCAAACCAAAATAAGATTAAAGTAAGTAGCGAATGTGATATGTGGTATTATGAAGACACATAAGAATTTATAAAAGGGCATATAAGAGCGTGAAAGAATTCTTTTAAACATTTGGAGTCTGAAAAAGGTATTTTGCTATTGTTTTGTCCAAGTTCCAAAGATGCATTAAAAATACTCTCCAAGTGAAAAGAAGAAAAAGAACAATTGAGTTAAAACACTTCATCCAAAATACATCAATTAAAGGTGGTTATATTTTACATCATGAAAGCCTCTGTATGGATTAAAAGTGTATATAGTCAGATAATTAATTAATTAATTAATAAAAGACCAAGTCTGAACATTAAGTTCTATATTCAGTTTGTCATCTCAAAATATCACAAGAGGTTTCTCAGACTCTTTCTTCCATTAACTGAGTATTTAATAGCTCTATATTTAATAAATGTTTTATTAAGGACACCTCAAGATCATATCATGAAATTAGGCTTTTATTTACCTTCTAAAATATCTCAGTGGACATCATATTACAGACCTCTTTGGTTATACATACATATATGCATGGTTTATATATGTGTGTATATATATATACACATATCTATATAAAACAATGGTTATAACAATATTTAATATATTTTATTCCATATCTAAATAATTTTATATTTTGCATTACACAAAAATAAATAATTTAAGAGGGTACATATCCATATTTATTGGTTCACAAAATTGTATTGCTCTATAATGACTAAAATAGATCTTTGAAAATAATACTGCCTGACTTTTGTCTCAAGGAAATAAAATATAGAAAAAGCTATAGGTATTTTATACAAATCTGTTCAGAAAGATGTAAATTTATAGAAACAATTTCTAGGAACTGAGCAAACTTGCAGTGTTTAATATTTAAAATGTGAATTAAGAACTCTTACATAATGATAGTGACAGGAGAAACTGGAGCTAAGAGAAGAAATTTGGCATGTTGTGATAACTGGCTTTTTTAAGGCTTCCAAACTAATGCTCTGGTATCTAACTAGAGAGCCAATAAAATTTGAGCATATTTGTAACCAAACGCCCACAGCAGCCCTACTGCTAACAGTAAAAACAAGTTGAAACATTATGCACTTATTAATGTGATATTCAGAAATTCTGAATAACAACTATTAGAAAACAATTATAGAGGGGAAATATGTCGGCTATAATTTATTCTGTGCAACATTTTCATTCTATTAAAAAACGAAAAAGGAAGTAAAACACCTGGTGATCTTTAATGTTAGGGACAATGAATATTTGATATTTGCATTTATTACATTCTACATTGCACACAATGACCACAAATTTTTGTTAAAAAATCTATATACTATTAAAAAATCAATTTCACAAATATTTTAGTACATTGAAAATGGAGTTGTATGTTTTAAAAGTTTTACTTTTAATATAAAAACAACTTAGTACAAGGCAGAAAAATATGGCAGATTAATAAATTATTATCCCAAGAGATCTGGTCAGCTTTGGGATGGTGGAAAAAGTAAGACTACATTCAACTTCATTATTTATCTGTTCATGCAGAGCTTATAAAGACATACATATTTCTCAAGTTGATATTACTGTTTGATAGAATGTTTCCATCAATTAGAGAATAATTATTAATAACTGTTCTAGCAGGGGGCCATTTCTCAGTTATCCTCTCTATTTGGAAGCTTTTGTTCCTATGGATTCTAAGTGATGTCCAATGGAGTGGAGATTAGAATGAGCCAGGGCCCTGCTCTCTTAATTGCCCATTTAGATGATGATGAGCATCCTCCCAGGAGATGCTGACGTAACTAGCCAGTTGATGAGCCACATGTTAGAATTTTCTGAGGAATACTTGTATACTCTTGGCTAAAAGAAAACGTTGCTTTTTCTTATATTTTGCAAAATTAATATGCTTCTTATTATCTAAGAACTTCATTGGGAATATAAATTATGGCCTTTGAATTGGCTTCTTTCAAGTATGACTTCCTTATTA
This sequence comes from Rattus rattus, assembly GCF_011064425.1. Lineage (NCBI taxonomy): Eukaryota > Metazoa > Chordata > Mammalia > Rodentia > Muridae > Rattus > Rattus rattus. Next base: position 45,130,896 of record NC_046158.1, on the reverse strand, counting down.
TGAGAATAAAAATCACAATTTTAATATAATTAGCACCAAATTCTAGCCAATTTAGTTGACTCCTGTTTATATATTCCAAAGTCAACAAATGGAAAAATTATTTCCTTAAAATTAATGCAAATATTATTCATTTCATTTTTTACAGTAAAAAGCTTATATTAATGAAAGATAGTGAAGTTATTAGACCTTTACAAGACTACTTTGGAGGCTTACAGAAAAGTATTGTAAAACGGATTTAATGAGTAACTGTATAAAAAGAAAACACTTTGATGCATTGAAATAAATTGTGAGATAATCAAAAGATACATACAGTCTAGTGAGGATGTGCTTCATGATGGCCATGCAAAGGCAAATTACCCTAGGCCTGCACATCACACAGGGACCTCATGTGAAAACCAAGTACTACTGTCATTAAAATAGTGATAAAATGATTCCATACAACACATCCACATACACACACACACACACACACAGAGACAGAGAGAGACAGAGAGACAGAGACAGAGAGAGAGACAGAGACAGAGAGACACCATGGAACACCCAGCCCTAAATATATTTCAATAAAAAGTTCACACTTCGGAGCTCAGAGAATCTCAGGCAAGAAGGGGCAGAAAGAGGATAAGCACCAGAGGAGACAAAGGACACCAGGAGAACCAGTTCCTCAACTGAGCAAAACTGTTGCACTCAAAGATAGTGAAGCAACAAGAGAGTTCTGTACCAGGTTTTGTGTGTGTGTGTGCGTGTGTGTGCGTGTGTGTGTGTGTGTGTTATACATAAATCTATACATAATATATATTCAGCATAGCATTTTTATGGGTTTTCTGAGTGTGGAAACAAGTAGGTCTCTGACTCCTGTGCCTTCTCTTGGGGCTCTTTTCTGTCTGTTGTTTTACCTTGTCCAATATCAATGTGATGGATTTTGTTTTATCCCATATTTTATTTTGTTCTGTTTTGCAGCTCTCCTGTATAAGCCTATCCTTTCTAATGAGAGAGAGAATGAGAGTTGGATCCAATGGGAGCTTGGGAGGTGGAGTGGAAATGGGTGGGAATAGAGGAAAAGGAAACTGTTTTACAGAGTGCCCATCAACTTCTCATTCCCTATCTCTTAGGATAGCCAAGCTGGTTCATGTCTGATTTTACTTTTTTAATCTTAAGAGTCAACCTGTTTCTTTGCTGCTGGGTCTTCCCTCTTCCCTGAAGGGCACTTAAAACTCAAGGTCTACTACTGCAAGTAAACTGCACCTTCTGCACAGATGTGCCTCTCCTGTTATGATGAAAAGGTCACTCTTCATGACTAGAGGGCCACACAAGTAGAGATAGGGCTCTGAAGATCTGAGACAGGACTGTGTGTCCTAGGATTGTGAAAGGCTCAGCAAATGAATGAGTCACAGAAACATTGGCTTTGGTGACAAAGTCTAGGATAATGTCTGGAATTATTCCCAACCTCTGTCCAGAAAACAGAAGAGAATAGAATCCTAAGAATGTGGCTAAGGCTTATATCCACTACAAGGGTAGTTTGAAGTTTCACTTTTAGTTTGTCGTTGTCCGTTGAATCTTTACCGGAAATTCCAGTTTACCTTAATTAAATTAGATAACACAATTTATGGGTTATTTCTGGACGACTGCTCTTCTCAGTGAATTGGAAATCAATGAAAAAGTAAGAGGCTTACTTATAAAACAGGGAATAAAAAATGCATATAAAATTTCAGAAAACCAGCTCGTAATTACATGGGCAGTTTACTAAGTGGACAAGATTAGCTAGTAGGATAAATCTCTTCACTGTACCTTATTTGCTATGTTAACTCTTTCCAGATGTAAAGCTGTTTTGCTTTGAGACATTTTTCTTAACAATTTATTTAATTATCTGTACTAGGAAATAGAAAAGTTTGTTTTGTCAATGATTAACTGGGGTTTCCTGCTGCTATTCAGTTTTCTCTAGAGAGGAACGGAGTCTTGGGCGTTGGGTTTCCTTATAGATGCCTAAAAATATAACCCCAATGAAATCATTCCAAAGAGGAAAGCGAGAAGCGCCTTGCTGTTTGAATAGTCTGCATCCTTACCTCTATGTCACAACACCCATTATTCAAGTCTGTAGCAAGCACACAACGAATGGCAGATCCTTCAGTTACAATCGCAGAATTTAAGCAGACAAATCAAATATCTGCCTTTAAGTACAGTCATATAGCGCATTGATTTAATGATAGTGAAATTTATATATACATAGGTATTTATGTGCCATTTAGGATAGGCAGGCACAGAATTGAATGAATAATCATGAATATTAATGACGAGATGCTCAAAGACTTGTTCAATGGGTATTATCATGGCTGCAGCACCACATGCTATTTTATGGGGATGCATTCGGTGGCAGCCAAGGGGTCATCACAATGTCTGACTGAAACAGCAATAACAAAGCAAGAGTGTTAACCTTATATAATTACTACCCTGGGCCAGGCATTATTTGGGCACTCTCCATGACACATGTGCACTTTGGGGCAAAATTGGCAGGTATGAGGGTAGGTATTATCGCTTACATCATAGTGTGACTTAGAATCACTAAAATGTTTTTAGTAAAAGCCAAATCAGAATTCAGATGTGTGCCTTAGAGACCTGTCTCTGGCAGCAGTGTCGAGAATGCCATGGGCCAATACAGGACAGCAATCAAATGCATGCTCTTCCACCAGGTAAGAAGGAACAAAGGCCTAGTTTTTTAAAAAGTCCCTGGGAACAAAAGACAATAATATGATATTTCAGAATTCATAATAGAATTTCTAGCAATAAACAGCATCACTAGCAAGAAAGCAGGAGGTCTAGAAAGGAACTAGGGTAGAAAACTTGAAAAACTGTAAATGAAAACTTGAAAAACTTAAAACGATGGTAAGAACAAAGTAAGACGTAGTTTTCCTGTCTTTACCTTGGGATAATTTATTAGAATACTTAGACGATCTTGAAAATGCAGGCAGGCTTTTCTTAAGATTTAGTATCAATGTGGTCTACTTATTTATTTAATATCAAGCTATTGTTTGAAGGGAACAGTATTTAACCACATACTACAAAGGTTATTTTATAACAAAGTACTTTGATGGTCCAGTAAAACTGAGAGACTTACTAGCTATGGATGGCCATGAGAGAGGCTCCAAAAGTTACGATACTTCAGTGTGTATGTTAGAAATGCTTTACAATGCATTTAATTTCCTTAGGAAGCTCATGTAGTTGGGGGAATATGAGGTCAATGCACAGCTAATACAAGTCGTCCATACTGATAAACAGTGTTGGAGGTGGTTTGATGCTCAACGTAAAAAACAAACAATAAGCAGAATCTCATCATTCTCGAGGTATGGTGAGCTCACACAGGTACTTCCTGCCCTCTGATTTATGCTTCATTGTTATCTGAGGGTGTACAAACCGCTGTTTAACCAGTAGAGCAGTTAACTAGCGTTATGCAATGCTTTGTCATTAGAATTCCTTTGTAAATCCCAACATAAGTATGATGAGGATACAAAGAAAACGCCTCTCATTTCAAGTATTCTCTTGTTCAAGGACGCTTGATTGGCCAAGAGCTGCTGAATGCAATAAGATCATTCGAAGTCAGAGCAGCCTGCATTGCTGGAAGCATCTAGTTGCAGGCTACTCGCTTCCTTGTCTCTAGAAAAGAGGTCTTGGTTTCCCAGAGCGGTCCAGCCTCTATGTGGTGTTTGTTCTTGGGGCAGACATTAGAGTGTTACGTTGATGAATGTGTGTAGTCCCAAACGCAGTGACAACTCATCAAATAAAGGACGGTAGTGAGACAGTCAAATCAGTTTCCTAACGATCCACACATCCGTAATACTTATTTTGTACTAAAGTTTTCTTCCGTTTTATAGCAAAATATACAAATCATCATGATGATTCTGATAGCAAGAAAATTAATAAAGGAATACAGTAGCACTTTAATGAATAGCCGCTAGTAACATTTCTTCACAACCTTAGATAGATATGATTATTATTCCTACAGTATAGATTTAAAAAAATCGGTTTAGAGCATTTGGTAATCTAGCCATTATTCCTATACTAGGAGCCACCATCAGCTGCTTGATCCCAAGATTAGTATTGTTACTTTTCTGAATGCCTTACACTGATGTAATACCAGATTAAATAGTATGGGAGCTTTGCCTTGCCTGATAACAACCCATGTACAGTTATTAAATCTTAGTGTCAAATGCAGTTTTTTTTTAGGTAGTTCTGTTAACTACAGCAAGTGTCAGTGACCTTCATTTTCCTTTGCTGTTTGGCTTCTGGTGAAATCTTTTACCAGAAGGGGCAAGGGAACATTTGTAGAGAAATCGTAAGACTGGAAGGGTGACTCTGCTGTTTTATAAGCAATATCCAAAAGTAAAAATCCCATAGCTGGATATAGGGACCCAGGTCTAAAATCCCTACATAGATGTAGGAAAGGCAAGAGTTTTAGCATGAGTCTGAGACTATTCAAGGACATCTAGTGAAACTACGTAAGAAGGAAGAGAGAAAGAATAGCTTTTTATTAGAAGCAGCTTCCAACACAAAACGCACTCCATGTGTGTGTGTACTTCTGGCTGTACAGGCTTGCTTTTGGTTTTCTTTGTTATCTTTTATTTTATTGATTTTTTTATTTTTCAGTTGTTTGTTGCTTTGATATTTTTATATTTTTTTTCTGAGACAGAGAGAGTGTTAGAGAGAGGATACATATATATATATATATATATATGAGAATTTAGAGGCAGGAAAGAAGGAAACATGATAATTAAATAATAATATCAAAAATAAGAGAAAAATATAAGATAATAAAAACAAAATATTTAATAATGACATAAAAAATGTTTAAAATTATGTTATAATTCATGATGCTGTTTTGACTGAATTCCAAACCATCTGTTCTTCTTTCACTATCTGAGATCATTTATTCCTACTTTGAATATGGCCTAAAAAGTTGGTCATAAAATAATTGCTAATATTGAACATGTTCTAGGTCTAAAATTAACCATGAAATAGGAATAATAAAGACAGTAATTTCTACCACAATAGTAGAAAAGAAATTGAAACATGCATGTAATTATCAAACTTCTTTTATGCTTTCAGAAATGTTGAACTATTTCAAAATGTTCAACAAAAACTTGATCTGTTCTCTTTTTTTCTTGTTTTACTTACTTTGATGTACAATATATTTAACCATAAAAGCTTGCCACATAGGAATAATTCTTTACTAACATTTGGAAAACTTTCTAAATTAAAAGAAAATACCTATGCAAAAATGTGCTTTTCACTATTTTACTCAATGTCTATGTTTTTGTTCACAAGGTCAACTGCTTTATACCACTTGAAATATATAAGTATCTTATTATATGTAGAAATACTATTATGACATCCTTCTTATTCCTGAGATTATTACATAGGCAATAAATATCACTTTTAGTTAAATACTAAATAAGTTTAGTACTTAAATGTTTAATATTTTACCCCTTCCATCTATTTATTCTGGAGTTGTTATTTTAGGTTTCATTTTTCAATCTATTCTCAATCTTCTGGTGATCACTTCCTATCTCAAGATTTTAAAGATTATTTATATGCTAATGATTCCCAAATTCATACCAAGGTTCCAGATAACTGCCTGAATTCTAGTGTCCCATAGCAATTACCGAACTGATGTTTCTACCCGAATATATCATTTCTGCCTCAAATATGATCCTGCAAACCAAGTTCCCATATGTTCTCTGTGCAAGGACTGCCCACCTTTGGTGTTCCTATTACAGGTAATGAATACTCTATCATTCCAAGTCTTTAGGGAAATCTTTGAAAGTCATTTTCTATTCCCTTGGAAAGTAAGGATTAGCAACAGGTTTTAAATCTACCACTTCGATCATTCTGGGAAGCGATAATACAGTTAAATCCCCATGTAAAGGCATTCTTGATGTTCCTAGGACCAAAAAAATGCTATTTTCTAATGGAGGAGGTTCTACAGGTTGATTTCAGTGGGATGCACATAGTTTATCTAGAAATACTATGTTAAAAGTATGTGGACAATGCGGCATAGATCTATAAAAGATATGTCATATAATTTAACAGATAAAAAAGATAATTTATGATTGAAATGATTTCTGTGCAAGCAATATTTCACATAGCTTGGTGTGAGTTTGGACTAGAACTTGTACTTAAATATGAAAAGAGCGTAGTGTAATGGTCAGGGCAGATAGCACTGAGCTTTGAGGAAAGACTGCTCACTGCTGCTTGGATATGTGCATGATGGGAAAATGTTATAAATGGTGGAGACAATCATTTATCTTGAGTAGGTGTTGATAGGTGGCCTATTATTTTCTTCTCCCACTTTCCATATCTGAGAGTCAGGACATAGTACTAGATCTATCATTCATTATGTCCTCGAATCCTCTTCCCAAGATGCTACCACCACTGATATTTTTACGTTCATCTCCTAAGGGATCAAAAGCTGCACATTTGCACTTGACCTCTTTCATACAATACTTGAAGTAGAAACTATTTATGTAGGAGAACTCTGCTTATTCTACATTTGTCAAACCCTACCAAACATTCTGAGTTCATGTTCCTTTTTTCTTAATTGCCAATATCACATGACTAGTAATCACCTCACCCTTTAGCTTTCCTCATCCTCTAATCCTGGACTCATAATATCTTGCTAGAACCACACTGTGTTTTGTTTATTGGCCAGACACATTCTCCTATCAAGATATCTGCAGTAGCTAGATTTCTGCATGACTTCTCTGCTGTCTCATTTCTGAAGATTTAGTTCAGTGCTTTTTCACTTAGAAAAATCTCCACTGGGACTCTTAATAGGAGATTATTTTCTGTTGGTACAATTCTAACACAAATATTCCATATTCATTTTCCCTGGTTTTGTTTCCTATGGTAATTCTCATTGTTTAATATCTGCTCAGTAAGTGGGAAATCAAGCCCAGTACAGAAAACGTAGCCAACTACACAGTGTTATTAAAGTCATGGGTCTTAAGGTGAGCCTACAACCAGCTTTTACTAAACCAATGTAATCCCTACTTACACTCTAAGTGGTCACCGTTATTCTTATTGATAAGTATAGTCTACTTCCACTCTAAGTGGTCACCGTTATTCTTATTGATAAGTATAGTCTACTTCCACTCTAAGTGGTCACCATTATTCTTATTGATAAGTATAGTCTACTTATACTCTAAGTGGTCACCGTTATCCTTATTGATAAGTACAGTCTTTATCCCACCTGAAGAAAACATCTCTGTGCAATAGACACCACTTTAGAAAATCACATCTCTAAATGCCAAATTATTGAGCCCACTCACAAAAGACACAAAGGACAGTCTGCACCTAAAGTTCAAGGATCATTGCAGAATGGACAGAAAGATGGTAAGAGCCAGGTTATCGGTTTTTATGGTGATATTCCTTCCAGAAATACCAGAAGGTACACTCACCAAGTCTCACTAACATGGCTGCCAAAACATGAGTTGAATGGGGCCTCAGCAATAGACATGTCGCATTGAAGAGGAAAAGCTCAGAGACTTTACAGTATGCAAAAGGACTGCAGGCAATTAAATATTACTGAGGTAAGCAAGCCTTCCCTGGACAGAGAACACCACTTGGGCATCAATATCAAGCGGACCTAGAAAACATGCATACAATATCATTTGCCAATTAGAATTTGGTGAACATTATATGTTTCTGTTTATATATAGCATAAATATATGGATATACTGAATAATGTGTATATGTTACATGTGCAAAACATACAACTATACTAAAAAAATGACAGGTTTGACACAGAGAAAGAAAGGCATATATGTGTGTATATGTATATGTATATGTATATAGAGGGAAAAGAAAGAGTGAAATGATGTAGTACACTATAATCTCCCAAAACTAAAATAAAGCCGCTAAAAATATAACATATATTTTCATTCTTTATATCTATTGTGTCTCCCTCCACTATAGTACAAGTTTCTACAAGGACAACTTTTAATTATTTGTTAATACATCAGATTGGGGTTTTTTTTTTTAATTTTAGAAAACTGCTCTGACTCTGTCTCTGTGTCTCTCTATATAAAATAATTTCTTCAAACATTCATGTCTTTTAATTTAAAGTTTATTACAAGTAATCTTAAATTTTGTTATGTTTTAAGTAGCAATTTGATATTATTTTGTGAGCAAAAGTTCCTGGAAATCAAACATGCTTACATTAAAAACTCTACAAGGCTGGGTGATTAGAAAGCTATGATTACTGAGGGTTACAAGTTGCAGTTTTACAGCCAAATTCCTTGAAATATCTTTGCCATCTCAATAGCTATTCCTTGCCCACTTCTGCATCTGACTTAAAACATTCTTGTGACCATCATCATCTGAAACATTATGGGATGTACTAACCTAACAGACCAATATATTCCACCAATCCAAAGGCTCAGAATTTCATCAGATAGCATCTGACAAGTCTAACAGAGTATCTCTGCATACCTATAAACTGTCTACCTGGTGTTTCCAGCAATGGATTAGAAAATGCCTTGCTTTGGGCCTTCCTTTTGTTCTGGTTGCTAAGGTGGACCACTGTATTTTGGATAGGCTGATTTCCATTTCCTGAGTCAAAGTTACTCATATTTGTCTCCAGAGCAAACTCTCTGATTCCTTTTTATGTGAGATCTGGGTTACACATGGGTAGCTTAAAATTAATTGTATGGTATAGCTCATTTTTACTTCCAAGCATTGATCCTTTTTGTATTGATTTGTAAGGGCTCTATGTGTAACAGTGTTATTAAATGTATCTGAAGCCACAGTTTTTCTCCAAAGATGCTAATCTTCCACCACCATCCCACCGTCAATTACATGGTCCGTCCTGTCACTTATTATACTAGAAGTCCCACAAAATCATGTTTCTTAGAATAAGCATTGCCAGTAAACCTGTAATACACATTCTGGCTAACCTACCTGGGAAAGAATGAATAGGCTAATTAATTTCCTATGCAAATACATCAGTGACAACATTCACAGATGCATTTAACTTTAATTTGTCTTTGAATTTATTTTGATGTATTTAAAAGCATATGGATTTATTTTAACGTAATTAGCACATGAAAAAGTAATGATAAATTCTAAATATTTTTTGTGATTTCTTTATATCAATTTAAAAACACATAATAACATATGCTATCTCTCAAACATTCAATACTTTTGTGTTCATAATACACCATTTAATGCTGTTTTAGAAAGTATTTTGGTGCATGACATTCATTGCAATATGGGGGACATGCTGAGACTTATAAAGGTAGTTATTCTGTAACATATAAAGAACTGTGGGGCAGTGTTATTAAATGTATCCAAAGCTGCAGGTTTCCTCCAAAGGTGCTGTTTTCCCACTATCCTCCATAATGAAGAGAAACTTATTCTCCAAGGATGAGAAAACACTAAGAAAGACCATGGGTAAATAGGATACATTTTGATTGAAATGTAATTTATAATTGTGGACTATGAGGTTCTGCCTTTTTTGCTCAAGCATTTGCATGCTAACCTCCCATGTGACCACACATTACATGGAATAGCCTTTGGTGTTATTAGTACATGAGTGTGGTGCTTTTAAATGCAGTGATATATATTGGAACCTTGGAAGATTTCAGTGCTTTCTGTCAGAAAAATATAAGGATACTTTGTGTCTGCAGCCTGCAAATTGGCACGATTTTTCCAGCTCCATGACTTCCAGTCAGAATCCTCAAACTACAAAAAATTTTGTTTCTGTTATCAATAATACATCCCAGGTATGGTAAATAGCTAGGATAAAAAACCTATATTAAACCTTATACTGTCCTGTCATTATTAAGACAATTATGGTTGCCTTATCATTAAAATAAACTAAATAATTAATTATAAATGACATACCATTCACAGTTACTATACATTACAACCAAGAGTACATAGTTTATGAATATTAGAGTGCATTAGCTTACCTGCTGCTCTTAGTTATACACATATACATGATTTAATAGTAATATAAGTTAATAAGCATTAAGTAATTTGGAAAGTTTTCCTGAACAAATCTCTCTCTCCAATCATACTATTTTAAAATTCCATTCATACTTTAATCTACTTTTCTGGATTCACCATGATTTGGTTATAAGAAATTTTATCTCTTCTACTCCACCGGCATTTCTGTTCTTAGGATAAAACTACGCCCCTTTTAAGATACAGTATGTCAACTTTTTTTCACTGTCCCTCAGTCATCATGTCTCTTGATGTTTGCTGATTCTGCATTCACCTTTATATATACAATTTCAGTACAATAATGGGCACATAAGTCTTCCACGGTCTTATAATGTCTAATTTTTCTAGACTGATCCTCTCATTTGCTTCAAAACACTGCCATTCAGATGAAAGGAGATGTTTTCAGTATTTACAATGCAACAAAAATCCGTGTATTGTTATAATTTGATTATGGAGGGCAATGGTCTCTACTATCTGACCCACTACTATACAAAACTCAAGGAACGTCGATACATTTATCTATATTCTGTTATGTCATGTGATGCTAGAATTGTGACTATTTTTTGTACAGTTTATTTCTGGCATGAGGAAGAAAGGTCAGATAAGTTTGATGGGTTTTCTGATAGAAGTGATAACACTTGCATGCTTAAATTAATAAGAATATATATATATTGTATGTATCTTGTTCATGTTCAAATATATATAATGTATATATGGTGCATATCATCATAAATGTTTACATATTTCCTGGTCTCATAAAGTTTATTTCTTTCAAATTTTTTTATTCAGTAACTCAACTTTCCTATATAAAATGCTAACTCTTTTCCTTAAGGAAATATGGAATTTTAAACATAATTTTCTAGTGAACTCAGAATGCGATTTATACATTTTTCAGAGTATCAAACTGCCTTGTAAACGTAAATTTGGGTAGCTTTTCATTTTGTGATGTTTCTCCATTCTTTTACATCATTAGACAAACATTAAATCTCTACATATTTTATAGCATAATATAACACTGACATTAATAGTAAAAAGGAGAAAATTGCTTTAAGCGTGATTGATGGTCACATGAAATGATAGTCTTCCTGTGGAGTGTGTACATCAGGACAAGCCTATGAGGCATGTACATCAAGACAAGCCTATGAAGTGTGTACATCAGGGAAAGACTATGTGGCATGTACATCATCAGGGCAAGCCTATGAAGCATGTACATCATCAGGGCAAGCCTATGAAACGTGTACATCAGGGCAAGCCTATGAAGGTTGCTCATGTCATCTAGGCAAGTTTCCTCATGGCCTGAACAACTCATAAACAACTATTCAGCTTTTTACATTCTCTCTCTGTGCTTTCCATGGAAATTTGTCTATTATTCCATTTCCTACTTCATGGGAGCTTCCAGTCACATTTCTACAATCCAGCATTGCCAAATAATTTGTGTCAACAAGATCAACAGAAAAACTTTCAAGATGTCCCTCCGATAGAATTCCATGGGCTGTGTTTATCATGGTAAAAACCAGCCAACAAACAAAAACTTCCATTGGCTTCACACATTTAGATAGACTTTCTTGGTTCCTATACCTTTTAAAAGAAAAGTTTTAATAATTTAATATATTCTCATGGCTCAAAGTTTAGAAGATAGAGGGCCTAGAAAGTGAATTCTGCGAAAAATTTCCCTCTTACTGTTTGATTTCATCTGTCTTCCCTGTCACACCAAGCCACCCTTTTGTCTTTCCAACCCATCCTTTACACATATCTGAACACTTTGTTTACCTTCAGGACCTCTGCCTATATGAACCTGTGCTTTGTTCGTATATATATGTGTGTGTGTGTGTGTGTGTGTGTGTGTGTGTGTGTGTGTGATTTTAGATCTACATATTGACAAATACATGTGTATTTTCTCTTTCAGCCATATGAATTTAATTTCATATGCACAGTTTAACATCACTACACCCTCTATCGAAGAAACTAAATGAAGCCATTCCTTACTGATAAGCTACTTTTCTTCTATATTTTTCTTTATTTTTATCTCTGGTTCATGAAAAAAAAGGGCATTTTTAATATGCCAAATAATCTGAAACCTTGCTGTCCGATGACAAATAACCACAGTGAGAACAGACAAAGCCTGTACCTTTACGATAGGTTATCCTGAGATCCTGAAACACAGCCAGTGCTTGCTTTCATGGTTGACATATTAGTGTATACAGTTTCGAATCTTTGGCTGCTTATAACCAATACTATGATGTATGCTGTAGGCTGGAATTGTTTCCTTTCCAATTCAATGTTCTGCACAGTCTTAAGATATGATTACCTCTAAATAAATAAGGCCAACTGTGCAACTGTAGACTCTAAATCTTTGGACTTGGCACGGAATTAAAAGAAAAACTTCATTGTTATTCAAGTAGAGCTCTATATTCTGAGAGGGTTTTAACTTCTTCGCAATTGGTGGCACTTAATCTATTATAGAACTTTAGTTCTGTTACAGACCTCCACATCAACACAGGAATCCAGGGATGTTACAGCAGTTGTATTCCTTGGAAATTGTGAAATCTCTATTATATTTCAGAAACCCAGCATCATGCAGGCATTCAGCAGAGAGTGTGAAAAAATGCAAAACTACAAAGACAAGGTAGAAAATTAATTTAAAGTGTAAAGTGGATACAAATATATAAGATGTGTGTGTCCCATATAAATGAATCTTAAAAATATAACAAGAATATTTTGTACATTTTAAGCCTATGTTCAATGCGGGTGAACAAGGTAAGTCTTACTCATGTGAGAGGCATCCAAGAACATGGAATGGCACTGGGGAACTTACAAAATTATTTGGCAACAGATCCATCCCATTTGTCCCCAAAGAATCCAGCATGTACTCATGATCCAGGATCTTGTTCCTGGAGTTGCATAACTGAGGTCTTACTCATCAGCCTTCTACATGGTTCCTTTTTCAGACACAGAGATACCATCCAAAAACTTGCAAATATCTGTCTTTAACTTGTGTAGCTTGCTGAATCAAAGTTGTTGAATCTGAACCAAGTTCACTACAATTTTCTTCAAGAATTAATGCATCTTCTGGGTTTGCGAAACAGAACAAACCACTCTGGTACTCACAGGAAATCTGAGGATCTACTTTTCACCAAAAAGGTTTCAGATTTCAACCAAATACCCATTCTCCCAAATAATGACACTGATTAGTAAGTGAGCACACAGAGGTCAGGAAGCTTACTGTACCTGTACTCATTATGTTTTTTTTTCTATTTTTTTTATTAACTTGAATATTTCTTATATACATTTCGAGTGTTATTCCCTTTCCCGGTTTCCGGGCAAACATCCCTTTCCCTCCCCCCCCTTCCTTATGGGTGTTTCCCCTCCCCACCTCCTCCCCCATTGCTGCCCCCCCAACAGTCTAGTTCACTGGGGTTCAGTCTTAGCAGGACCCAGGGCTTCCCCTTCCACTGGTGCTCTTACTAGGATATTCATTTGCTACCTATGAGGTCAGGTCCAGGTCAGTCCATGTATAGTCTTTGGGTAGTGGCTTAGTCCTGGAAACTCTGGTTGCTTGGCATTGTTTTTCCTATGGGGTATCGAGGCCCCTTAAAACTCTTCAGTTCTTTCTCTGATTCCTTCAGCGGGGGTCCTATTCTCAGTTCAGTGGTTTGCTGCTGGCATTCGCCTCTGTATTTGCTGTATTCTGGCTGTGTCTCTCAGGAGCGATCTACATCCGGCTCCTGTCGGCCTGCACTTCTTTGCTTCATCCATCTTGTCTAATTGGGTGGCTGTATATGTATGGGCCACATGTGGGGCAGGCTCTGAATGGGTGTTCCTTCTGTCTCTGTTTTAATCTTTGCCTCTCTCTTCCCTGCCAAAGGTATTCTTGTTCCCCTTTTAAGAAGGTGACTTCATTCACATTTTTGATCCTCCGTCTTGAGTTTCATTTGTTCTAGGCTGTCTAGGTAATTCCAGGCATTGGGCTAG